>NW_025764475.1:0-330837 GCF_021365365.1 Ilyonectria robusta
TTAATAGCAAAAAGATAGTATTAATTATATAAGATAGTAGATTTAGTAGTAGTATTAATATTAGTAATATTTAAGATGGCATTTCCTCATCTAGAAATTGCAGGTTTTCCCCCCACTTTTAAAAATTACCTTATCTGGAAATTCTTTTACCCGGATTTACTTGCCGCTTTACCACCTCATTATGCGCAGCACATAACACCCCGCACCCAGTAATCCCCAGCACCCAGTAAGCCCCAGCACCCAGAAATCCCCAGCACCCAGAAATCCCCAGCACCCAGTAATCCCGAGCAACACCTAACACACTTATAGCACTTGTGTCTTTATTACCTCTTTAGGCAACTCCATATCCTGTTCTAGTAATTTTGATTCTTCAGACACGTGGCGTGTTATACAAGTTCTACAGCTGCATACACACCCAGCGCACTCAGCACCCAGCCCAGCGCGCAGCACCCAGCACCCAGCACCCAGCACCCAGCACCCAGCACCCAGCACCCAGCACCCAGCACCCAGCACCCAGCACCCAGCACCCAGCACCCAGCACCCAGCACCCAGCACCCAGCACCCAGCACCCAGCACCCAGCACCCAGCACCCAGCACCCAGCACCCAGCACCCAGCATTTAGCACTTAGCAGTTACCTTTTTAGGCAATCTAATGTCCAATTCTAGTAATTTCAATACCTAATACGCTTAATGCACAGCACACACACTCAGCAGCCAGTACTCAGCAACACCTACGATATTCAGCGCCTAGCAACCCCCAGTGCAGTTATATCACTTGTAACTTTATTACCTCTTTAGGCAGTCTAATATCCATTTCTAGTAATTCAGATTACAGCTCTTGCCTTAAAATCAAGCCTAATGTCCTTTGACTGTAGCGTAGTCTACTCTTTACAGCATTAGTTGTTTCAGAGGCTCTTGAAGTCACTGATTACGGGATTCGACAAGACAAACTGTGTCGAATACAGCCCCTTACCAGGTTTACTGTCTTTATGCAGTTTGTCTCTATGAATACGTAATAAGGTACTTTGTGAGTCTCTATCTACGCCACGTCAGCTATAAGCCAAACGACAGTGGAGCTGATCTATCTGCAAGCTAATCCTCTGTACAGCCTCAACTGAAATCTACGGCCCCCTCTTACTGGATTCGCCGAGATAAGCTGCGCCAAGCGAATCTGCTGTGCAGTTTACCTCCGTCAATACGTAATACGGTACTTTATGAGTCTCCATCTTCGCCACGTCAGCTGTAAGCCATACGATGGTGGAGCTAATCTGCCTCTAAACCAATATACTGTGCAGCCTCAACTGAAATTTACGGCCCCCTTTAAGAGCTGAGCACATGTTTGCAGACCTTCCTCATCTAACTTAGTTACACCTGCATGATGATATAAAATTAGCTTTTTCAGTTAGTATTGTAGCACGGATGGACGGAGATTACCGGAACCATTACGACGCATACAACCGCCGGGTCAACCGCATAGAGCATTGTAATACGAGATAACAAGGTAGCTGGGCGCTGAGGACATGGATCACCCTGGCATTATCAATGCAGATTTAGTGACGTTGAGGTAAAGTAATTGGTCCACGAATCATGAGTCTATGCTCCATACAATTAAATATAGTTACCGGGGGGGTTTCAGAGGGTGTGGAACCAGTGAGGCAGATGTGCAGGCCCCAATAATACTCTAGGCTGAGCTCGACAGTATTCTAAAGTCAGCGGGTATATAACTTGCCTTCAGGCCGGATCAAGCAACAGATTGCTCTACAGTCATCTTCTCTCTCCTCTTTTATGCTTGATGGATGCAATGGATCTCTTAAGAATCAAGCCATATGACCCAGCAATGGTAAAGGCTAACGCAAATAAGCCCAAACCAAAGCGAAAACAAGGACCGAATCATACGGAACCGCCAAGTAAAAAGCACAATCAATGCCGTGGCAAAGGTAAGACCTCTATCTTTCTAAATTAATAGATAACTGATGTTAAGTAGATCTAGATGCCCCGTCTTCAAAAAGGGTGCCAACACTTCGTGACATAGTTTCAGGGTCGGAGTATGATGATCTCATAAAATCTATCTCTGCCCCTGGCTCTGAGAGATTGTTAATTACACCTCCTGGATCAACAAGCAGTACAGATATAGAAGTCAATCAGACAGGTAAGTAGAAGAACTTAAGTAAGAAAGGACTAGCCCTAACTTATAATAGGCATTATAGCC
The DNA here is from genome assembly GCF_021365365.1 of Ilyonectria robusta. NCBI lineage: Eukaryota > Fungi > Ascomycota > Sordariomycetes > Hypocreales > Nectriaceae > Ilyonectria > Ilyonectria robusta. The sequence continues at coordinate 2,210 of NW_025764475.1, forward strand.
TCCAACACAGACAAGAAAAGCAGATCTAGCGAGGATATTGAACATATTATCTTGGATTCTTCTCAAGATACGCCCGTGTTAAGCACAGATGACTTGGCTGTGCCATGTGCTCTAGCTAAAGCTAGCCTTCTTGGAATCAGTATCATCGCCCCCACGGAAATCCGCACAGATGACTATACTCAAATCCTTCTTGAAAAGATGACTGTTGAGGGTTTGAAAGCACTGCAAGACTCCCATAGAGATGGTCTTGGACTACTTGAGTCGATACATCAGCTATCCTCTGGTAGTTATGATGCAAAAGAGGATCCTGACGATATCCCAGAATGCGGCAGGGTGAGCGAAAAGCTCGGAATATTCGAGCTCAGCCCCAGTGGCGAGTCCCCCAGTGGCGAGTCCCTCAGTTGCGAGTCCCTCAGTGGCGAGCCCCTCAGTGGCGAGTCCCCCAGCGACTCAACTAAACAGTCAAGACTGCAAGGCTTGGAAATAACACCCGACGACAAGACTACGGGCTCAGTATTGGGTTCAGCAACAGTTGAATCCGAGCCATCGTCCTCACCGGAAAGGTCTATGGAGGTGGATGCGAACTGGCCAAAGAGACAACGCCCAGGCACAGCCAATCTCTCAGAAAATACACCTCATAAGCAAATTCAAAGTACCGACACTCACCGCAGCACAAATAAACAGTGCCAAACCAGCCCTCTTAACGAAGTTCCCCCTGGTAGGAGTCTTCACTCACAAAGTCGGGTTCACCTGGGTTCTGAACGCAGAAATGGCAACACACGAAAAGAGCCAGCTACCTCTTTTTCCTCCATGAAACCTATGGAAGACAGCTCTCGCTCAAGATCTCAGTTACACACTGATACCGGGGGAGATAAGCTAAAAGGATCATACAGTGAATGTCTCCTGCAGCTAAGTCATACTATAGAAACTGTGGCGTCGAAACGTGCCCAATTGTCGGATGTAGAATCGCGCTTGATGCTGGAGATTCTTCTTGTTCACATCCGCAACTATGATACCCAGAGGCTCCCCTACGAACCCAGTATGAGCCTGAAAGGTCTTTACAGAGCAGGGCAGCAAACTCATTCATATGACAAATCGATTGAGTCATCGATTACCAACCCCATACTGGAAGATGAAGGAACCACTTCAAGCGGTTCTGATGGCAGCAGTGACAGCGAGAGTATGAGTGTCAACTCGGATTATATAGCTAGCAAACAAACTGTGGATAGGAAGACATCTCGACGACCCCGGGGATCTCAACAACCTCAACGACCCCAACGACCTCAACGAACTAAGGGTACGAAATGGACACCTGAGGATAATGAGAACCTCAATACATGGGTGAAGGAGGGGCGGTCTTGGTCAGACATAGCTACCCGCTTGGGTAATAGAACCGGCAGTGGCTGCAAACAACACTGGGAGATTAAAAATCCTAAGGGGAAGAGGGTTAAGAGGTAGTATAGCAATAGGCAACTTATTCAGGTATTAACTATGTACAAGGCATCCATCCACCAACCCTTTGTATGCTTTTTCTGCCTGGCAGAATTCTGCTACGGCTTGTGTGAATATGTGGCAGTTCTTGGTGGGTACTTTTTTCTGCCGGCAGAATTCTGCCACCGTTTGTGTGAGTGATCACACGTAAGGCTCTCACCGTATTGTGTCTACCGTAATGGTGTCACCGTATTATAGGTGGGGCACTGGGCCCAAGGAACGGAATTGGACTAAAAGAGATAGCAAGGCGCTAGCACCTAATAGCCCGTTAGGCTCAGACATATCAGGACCTGCACTCATGTCCACAGGTCCATAGGTACCAGCTACAGTAGCAACCGCTAAGCGTGTCGCGGTTTTCAAGTATTGAAAGAGTTTCCGCACGGACCACATTGGCAAATTGTGGCTTGTACAGTGCGAATCCAAATGTACTGCGACGTACTCCTGTCAGGTGGACACTAACATTTTTGCCCCTCCAGTTTTGGACTTTGCTTGATAAAGACTGCTTGTCGCTGCGCTCTGCCCAGCTGGTAGGACACGTGTCCACACTGTTGGCACGTGAGTCTCCACTCAAGGATCGGTGAGTGGTTAGCTTAGCTGGTTGGCTCGCTTGCCTGGAAAATTGTTCCTCCGCTCATTCCTGGACAGCCGTCTCCATCCAAGTACTAGCCGAGACTGGCGACGACATAGATGAGAGCGGTAGAAACGGATTGCGCAGCACTAGGGACGGGCCGTCCCGCTTGAAATGTGGAATCTACGTCCCCCATCACTCTCTTGCCTTGGGATCTTGTGTGATGTGGATGTTAAGCAGCTCACAATACCGTGTGAGGTGGTACATGATCCTGACCCAATTAGAATAGAGATCACACAGGCAGCCATCGCACAGCCTCGCTAACCCCTCATTTACTTTCAACAGTCAAGGTGATCAAAGATCTTTTACAATAACTCATGAGCGCAGAAGCACGTGAATTCATTGCCTGACCACGATGGAGGTACTCAGTGTTGCGGCCAACGTCATCGCAGTCGTTGAGTTGTCCGCCAATGTGATTAGGCATTGTGTGCAATATGCCCAGGACGTCAAACACGCTAAAGACGACAAAGCGCGACTGTCCCAAGAAGCAACCCACCTGCATTTAGCATTGAAGAATGCTGACGATTTACTAAATGGTCCGCAGGGTGCAAGGCTCAAGGGTTCCAGGGCACTCTTTGTCGCAACGGGAAACAGCGAAGCCCAACTTCGACGGCTGGACGAACTGCTTGCCTCTGGACAGACAACTAAGTCCGGGAGAAAGGCAGGCTTATATGCTATGAAATGGCCGTTTCAAAGCAAGGAGGTTGAAACACTTATCCATGGCCTCAGGCAGTGCACTGAGGCCATCTCTTCAGCCCTGCAAGTTGACCAGACGTCAGTCCTAATACCCTCCAGCCTGTGATGCACTAGGCTAATGAGATAAGAGTTCAGCGCGATTATTCTTGACATCGACCAGAGAACCGCTCTCGACCGACTCCCTGTCGCCAAAGGGGCAAGCTACGACTCTCGTGCTGAGGAACACGATCCAACCTGCCTGCAAAATACCCGGGTCGACATCCTCCGACAAATACAAGAATGGGCCAAGGACCCTAATGCCAAGGCTATTTTTTGGCTTAACGGCATGGCTGGCACGGGAAAGTCTACGATATCCCGTACGGTTGCTCGGTCTTTTGAAAGCTCAGGTCGTCTTGGTGCCAGCTTCTTCTTCAAGAGAGGAGAGGCTGACCGAGGAAGCTTAGCAAAGTTCTTCACAACACTCGCAGCCCAGTTGGCCGAGAGAGAAGCCGCTATCACTCCACATATCAAGGCTGCTATCGATGCTGATCCTAACATTGCTGGAAAGGCAGTACGAGAGCAGTTTAAGAGGCTTATTATGCAGCCGCTGGGAAACACTGCTCAAGACGCTCGATCATCAGTTCCCTTAGTGGTTATTGTTGATGCCCTTGACGAATGCGACCGGGATGAGGATGTCAAACTTCTTATTAATCTTTTCTCTTGCACGAAAGATCTGCAGTTTCCAAAACTAAGGATCTTCGTCACGAGCAGGCCAGAGCTGCCAATTCGACTTGGCTTTCACGCTGTGAAGGGCACATATTAAGATCTTGTACTTCATGAAATACCATCTGGTATTATTGAGCATGATATCTCTGCGTTTTTCGACTATGAGCTTGTAAAAATCAAGACCGAGTACAACTCATCTGTGTCTAAAGATTGACACCTACCACTCGACTGGCCTGGAGAAGAAAATGTTCAACGTCTGGTGAAAATGGCTATTCCTCTTTTTATTTTTGCTACCACAGTCTGCCGTTTTCTTTCCAATCGCAGATTTGGTAATCCCAATCAGCAATTAAGGGAAATTTTACAACTTCAAAGAGAAAACCAGATATCACAACTCAGCGCTACATATCTACCTGTTCTCAACAGGCTGACTGATGGCTTGGAGAACTGGCAACGGGACAATCTCATTGAGCGGTTTCGACATATCGTTGGCTCTATTGTGGTTCTAGGGAACCCCCTCCCTATATCTGCCCTCGGACGACTTCTCAACATACAGAAAGAGATGATCGATGACCAACTGGACCTGCTTCATTCGGTCCTGAGCATCCCTCCATCAGAGCAATCTCCTGTCAGGATGTTACATCTCTCCTTCCGCGACTTCCTGGTGGACCCTAGGAAGCGTGCTGAGCATCTGTTCTGGGTAGATGAGAAACAGGTTCATAATCAATTGGCGGTACACTGCCTTGATGTTATGAACAAATGCCTGGAAACGGATATATGCATGCTCGTACAGCCAGGAACAGACCGTGCATCTATCAGCCCTCAAGACATCAGTTTACATATCCTTCCCGAGGTGCAATACGCTTGTCTTTACTGGGTTTATCATATACAATAAGCCGATATGTGTGTTGATGACAATGGACCGGTCTACAACTTCTTATTACAACATTTTCTTTACTGGCTAGAAGTATTAAGCCTACTTAGAAGAGCATCAGAAAGCCTTACTATTATTAAGGACTTACAAGCAGTTCACAAGGTAAGTGGGTATCAGGAAGCAGAGGACTGGCTATACTAATGATATTTCAGTTCGAAGGGAGTGGAAAGCTAGTGGACTTTCTCCAAGACGCGCAGCGATTCATCCTCACCAACATTTCAACAATTGACTCTGTGCCTCTTCAGATCTACTCCTCAGTTCTTGCCTTTACGCCAAAGACTAGTGCTGTACGAAACGCGTTTTTTCAAGATCATCAGATTCCAAAGTGGATATCTTGTGCACCAGAACCAGAAGACAATTGGGACCAATGTCAACAGATCCTTGAAGGCCATACGGACCGGGTATCGTCAGTCGCCTTCTCGCATGACTCAACCCTCGTGGCCTCTGCCTCTGACGATGCGACGATCCGGCTCTGGCGCATTGATGATGGCACATGTATCCAAGAGCTCAAGGGCCATACGGACCCAGTATCGTCAGTCGCCTTCTTGCACGACTCAACCCTCGTGGCCTCAGCCTCTTCTGATAAGACGATCCGGCTCTGGCGCACTGATGATGGCACATGCATTCAAGAGCTCAAGGGCCATACGGGCCCGGTATCGTCAGTAGCCTTCTCGCACGACTCGACCCTCGTGGCCTCAGCCTCTGACGATAAGACGATCCGGCTCTGGCGCACTGATGATGGCACATGCATTCAAGAGCTCAAGGGCCATACGGGCCCGGTATCGTCAGTAGCCTTCTCGCACGACTCGACCCTCGTGGCCTCAGCCTCTGACGATAAGACGATCCGGCTCTGGCGCACTGATGATGGCGCATGCATCCAAGAGCTCAAGGGCCATACGCACTGGGTATCGTCAGTAGCCTTCTCGCCCGACTCGACCCTCGTGGCCTCAGCCTCTCACGATAAGACGATCCGGCTCTGGCGCATTGATGATTGCACATGCATCCAAGAAGTAGCTGGCATTTCCTCCTCTCAACTGCAATTTGACCCTAAGAGTTCAGGCCTCTTAACTGATGCTGGCGTTATCTCTATTAACAGTCCTGTTTTATCACCTGAAAACATCACTATACCTTTTACCAACTGCCTCTCCGGCATTGGGATTAGTGAAGATAGGTGTTGGATTATGTGGCAGAAAAAGAGACTGCTTTGGTTACCAGCGTCATTTCGTCCCAGATGCTCAAAGGTATCTGGATTGTCTGTTATCATTGGCTGTAACTCAGGGAGAGTGATTTTTATAAGATTTGTTGATCTCTGGCTGGTAGACTAGTTAAATCTCAGTGATTAATAACATATGTTCATTATCCCTTTGGTTATGTACAAGTATTATCAACGTCCAGCTTTGTTATTGCATTGTAACATACTACATACAGTACTATAATCTTCATATAATTTTTCTACCTTTGTTCTTCAGGGGTCGTAGGGGATTAAAGAAATTTATCATTTTCTCGACTCCGATTGTCGAACCTTCTCGTCATATCTAAATGCTGCTGAGTCATCGTCGCTTACCTGCTGGCTCCCACTGGAACGGCGCCCAGGCGCCGCAATAGAATCGGCGCCCGGGCGCCGCGATAGCGTTTTTATGGGTCAATGCGTCTTCCATTGGCTAGGCACGTCAACGCGTTCAACGCGTTCAACACGTTCAACGTGGTCAAGCACCTTGCATCTCTTTAGTGACAATTCATTAATTATCCCCCCTTCATTCTTAATGCAATCAGGCACGACGAGTGCCTCTCAGCCGTTTCTTATGGCTTCTACTCCTTCTGCTCTTCTTGAAGCTGTGTCTTTTCCCCACGATTGTCTTCCTCCAGAAGCTGAATACCAATCTCGCGATGAGCTGGTTACAGCAATTAATACTTGGGCTGTCACACGAGGCTACGCGTTCATTACACGAAAGTCAACCACAAAGACTAGCGGCCGGAAAATCGTTACTTATGCATGCGACAAATCTTGGAAGCCTAAGGCTCCAGGAGAAAAGGAAGCCAAGCGCAAGACAACAACTCGAGGCACGGGCTGCTCGTTCTCAATCTTAGCCAAGGAGTCACTAGATAAAGCCACATGGTCTTTACACCATCGGCCAGATGGGCAATTCTCAAAGCATAATCATCCTCCAAGTCACCATCCATCAGCTCATCCAGTGCATCGCCAATTGGATGCTTCGGGCAAAGCAACTCTAGCAGAACTTGTGTCTGCCGGTATCTCTCCGAGAGATATCCAAACATTTTTACGCCAGCAAAATCCAGATTCCTTAGCAACTAGAAAGGACATCTACAATCGGATTGCCGAGGTGAAAGATGATATGCATGAGGGCCAAAGCTCCATCCATGCTCTCATTAACCAACTGGACCGTGAGGGTTTCTGGAGCCGTGTCCGGATTGGCGAGAATCAGCGGGTTACGGCAATTTTATTTGCCCATCCTGGTTCTAGTCAATATCTTCAGGCTTACTCTGACCTCTTACTACTTGATTGCACATACAAGACCAACAAATATCAGATGCCACTTCTTGATATGGTAGGGGTTGATGCTTGTCAGCGATCCTTTTGTATAGCATTTGCATTTCTCAGTGGCGAGCAAGAGGAAGATTACATCTGGGCCTTAGAGCGACTTCAATCTCTTTATGAAGCCTTCAATGCCAAGCTTCCATCTGTGGTCTTGACGGATCGCTGCCTTGCCTGCATAAATGCAGTGGCAATAGTCTTTCCATCGGCAGAATCGTTGCTTTGCCTTTGGCATGCAAATAAAGCGGTTCTGGCTCACTGCCTTCCAATTTTTACATTGCAAGAGCATCTAGCTGCAGGCATTGCGGCAAAGGCATCTGCGAAAAAAGGATCTAAACTGGAGGGCTGGGCAGATTTCTACAACTCTTGGCATTCTATTATGCAGTCGCCCACTGAAGCCGTTTTTAATGAACGTGTGGCAGACTTTGAGAAGAAGTATCTTCCAGGTCATATTGAAGAAGTTTCATACATCAAGAAGACCTGGCTTGAACCATACAAAGAAAAACTCGTCAAAGCCTGGGTGGATCAGTATATGCATTTCGGTAATACGGCTACTTCACGCGTTGAAGGCATTCATGCGCTACTGAAATCATATTTCAAAACGAATAAGTTTGATCTCTTCGATGTATGGAGATCTATCAAACACGCAGTAGAGAACCAACTATCAGAACTGCAGTCAACGCAAGCGAGACAGCATACTCGAAAGCCAAAAGAGCACTTAAGCAGTGACCTGTTTAGTGCTTTACACGGCTGGATCTCTCATGAGGCAATGAAAAAGGTTGAAGAACAGCGGAAGCTATTGGAGAAAACTGATCCGCCTGTTTCCTCAGTCTGTACGGGGGTCTTCACTCGGTCATATGGCCTGCCTTGTGTTCACAAGATTAAGTCATTACAAGGCCAACATCAAGGCCTTCAGATAGATGACTTCCACCAACACTGGCACCTGGTCCGTAATGGAGCACAGCCACGACCAATTCTTGAGCCGAGTAGAGTTGAGTCTGGGATTCGGAACAGATCGACTATTGCACAGTCAAGCACCCAGCGGGAGCCAAGTGCATTTGAAAGAGTTGAGCCTAGAGCACCAAAATGCTCTAGGTGTCATGCTATTGGTCATTCAAGGAGATCAAAAGCATGTCCTCTTTTGCAGCAAGAGGCACTACTGGAATCTTCTATGCCACATCTAGCTGGTCCATCAGCTATACCCCTGGCCCTGGCTGGTTGGTCTCAAGAAGCTGAAGACACCTTGTTCAGTCAAGCGCAAGATGACTTGGTCAACGAACCCCTAGAACCCTCGATCAGCCAGGCCGACGAGATGTTTGTCAGTCAGACTCAAGATACTATAGTGGTGCAAAGTCTACCAGAGCCCTCTACGCCATTACCAGTATCATCACCAGAGCCACCAGCACAAAACTTACCATATTATGCGCCTGAGTCTATATATCAACGATATGTTGTAGCAAGGAATACTTGGTACGAAAAACAGCCCATTGGAAGCATCAAGACAAACCAACTCTATCGAAAGGCGATGGGACTACCCCAACGATATGAAAGAGAGCTATATACTTGGTGTCTAGACTACAAGCAGATGGGCCAGCACTGTAGATCATCTGGACCCATAAGAGACTGGACTAAGGAAGAGATGATGGCATATATTGATTGGGACTTTGCAGAGATCAAACGCATCGACGCTCAGGTGGCATGTCGGATGGGAAACAACGATAAGGAAGCCACCCGACGTGGTGTAAGGGAAATTTGGCAACAGGCCGAAGAGGATACGCAGGTTCAAGCAGCGCAATATTCGTGATAGTATTTCCCTTTTTAATCATCGACATAATTGTGACACTTGTATTCTTATTTGATCCTGAATCATAATGCTGAACGCGTTGACGTGCCTAGCCAATGGAAGACGCATTGACCCATAAAAACGCTATCGCGGCGCCCGGGCGCCGTTCCAGTGGGAGCCTTACCTGCTTGAGCAGAAAGGTCGTAATGCCTCACATTTGAGGCACAGAGCATGATACTTTAGACAACCCCAGCTGGACTCTTGACGTGTCATACTTATAATAACTGCCTGATTTTAGCTGATCGCGTTGCATACTTCTGAGTCGCTGTATACTATTTACCAGGTTCATGCCCTGCAAGAGGTCCGTGAAGAACAAGAATAACACAGCAGGAAAGTGGCACTTGATTTTGCAAAGCTCTATAAGTCCTTGTGCAGTCAATCTCAAACAATCATTCGTAGAGTAGATCAGAAGCTAGGCTATAGTCAGGAAAGTGATGGCAAGAATCTAGAATTAATATGGAGGCTAATTCTAATCATCCAAAATTAGCCATAATCCGCCAGCATGACATAATGTCGATAGCACGTGACTATGTATGAAACTTGGGATGCGTGGCTGCCGTGGCCTAATTGGGTTACGGTGGTGTCTTGCTGCCTGGCGTGTCGTCAGAGCCGATTCAGGCTCTCATTATGCCCCTCACCCTAAATGTACGCACTGCTCTGTCGCTACGCACGGTACCAGCCACATGCGCCACAAAGGTGGTCCGTGCGGAAACTCTTTCAATACTTGAAAACCGCGACACGCTTAGCGGTCGCTACTGTAGCAAGAATCCCATATGGATGCCCACCAGTGCTGAACACAAACTCCTGAAGACTGCTAAAAGAGAGGCGCGGGATGCAACCCGAGACGGTGCCATCCCGGCTCTGAAGTTTCCCAGAATGCGATCGACGACCCTTAACGTGGCTCGATTGAGCCAGTGTACTAGCAAACACCTACCAGACAATGTCGGAAAGTTTTCGAAGAGAGTTGATGCTGCACTACCAGGTAAGCACACTCGACAACTATACGATAGCTTATCATGGAGAGAAGCCAGCGTGCTGGCGCAGCTCAGGACAGGCATGGCTAGATTGAATGGATACCTCTTTCGGATCACAGCAGTAGCATCACAGCAATGCGCATGTGGACAAGCGACAGAGACGGTCGAGCATTTTCTCTTCCGATGCAGAAAATGGACAGCGCACCGAGCCGTAATGTTGCAATGCACCGAAACACAGAAAGGAAATATCTCGTTCTTCCTAGGAGGAAAGTCACCGTCAGACAACGCAAAATGGACGCCAAATATGGAAGCAGTCCGCGCAACTATACGATTTGCGATAGCCACAGGGCGACTCGACAACACGCAGGGCTGAAACCAGATTGCAAAACCCCACTTACTTTCTTACTAACCTACCCTACATTCATCAAACACCTCGTGCCATGGACAGCAGGCACCGCTTCAGCCGCCGTAGATAGGACTCTGAACACTTGGAGAATAGCCTTCAAGTTCGCTTGCTAATAATACAAACCCCACGGGACCCGCAGAAAGATTGAAAAGGAAGATGCATTAGCAAAAATTGGATGCTGCATGGGCTTTTACGAGATTATGACAAAGCTTGGGAAACGGATATGTACAATAGCAACTAGTGCCCTATTGGTTGTAAGCCACCGGGCGTAATAAATTGTGTGTGTGTGTGTGTGTGTGTAGCAAGAATCGAATGACCAAAATGTGGATGGAGTCCTACTGTCCAATTCTGGCGTCGGCACGTCATCCAGCCGCTTGCTAAACTGTTTAGAAGTTGATTGAGCGCATGAACAATCTAACACAATGCGTAGATACGTTTTAGCTCGCTGCAGACATCCATTTTTTGATCCCGCCTCATCTTGTTGTAAGATACAGTTCCGACTCTCTTATGTAAAATTTGGGAAGCATGTGATTGTGCTTTTTTTTCTCCTCGCCTTCCTCCATTTCCCTCCTAAAAACCTGATCTCCTCCGGGACTGACTTGTGGCCACTGGAGCTACAGCGCTAAAGCAGCTTCAGTGTTATCGAAGACCAACCAGAAAGGGGACGGGACTGCCTTAATTCCCCATCACCTCTGTTTGTCTTGCCGTCTGTGAGCCGAAGAAGATCCACCTGCCCAGTCTCTCGAAACCCGGCATGCGGTCATAATTATGTTAGAGTAGAACTTTGGCATGCCAAAGGGCCTGCTGAAAGTGTAGCCGAGACGAGACGTGGTGAAGCACTGCTAGCCCTCTTGAGCCTAGAGTACGATGATCGCTGGGTCAGAGGAGAATTATGGCCTTGAAAAGGGTCTTCTGAAAGGGTAGTTGAGGCGCAATCATGGTCTAGCCATCCCCAGCCACGTCATTGTGATATCTACATTCCGGAGCAACACCCGGAGAAACCAATGAGCAGGGCTACATCCCAAGTATTGGGGCCATAGCGACCCGTTATCACGTTAGGAGTAGCCTCATAGCCAACGACGAGATAATGGTTATTAGTCATAGAGAGGGGAGACCCTCGGAAGCCGTACTAAGGCTGCATGCAGGCAGTTGCGGCGATCAAGGAGTACCAATACTTGCCCTCAGATAAGCCGAATGCTCGGGAGGAGAGGAGGTAAAAGACTATAAAAGGGGGCTTAGTCGCTTAATTGCGTCCTGCGAACTTGCCTCTTTACTTCACCTCAACCTAAAGCCACCATGTCAGCTGTTGGACCTTCGACTTCTCGCCTCCCCGACTGCACAGTTATAAATTTAACCCAAGAGGTTATTACTGACTCGGGTTCTGTTATCACTCTCAAAAGACCCCGGAAGCAATCTTTGACTACGACTGACGTAGAGGGATGTCCGAAGCGGCTACGGATAGATTCTCAGTATGCACCACGCTCATTCTGGTATGAATGCTGTCCAGCCCTGAGGAGCGAGGATTTTAAGGAGAGTGAGGATTGTGACAGTAGGGGCTCTGACGACAGCGAGGAGTCTGACGGTAGGGATTCTGATGAAAGCGGGGATTCTGATAAAAGCGAGGATTCTGATGAGAGCGCGGATTCTGAGGATACTGAGGACAGCGAGTATTCCGAGGACTGCGAAAATTGCAGAGAAGCATCACAAGGTGAGTCTACTGTATTTCCACTTAACAGCTCGGTGGCTAACCGCTGCAGGACACAGAACGCAAGCACAACTCCAAGATGCGTCTCAAGAGTTATTGACGTTTGTGGCATATATCAGCCGTATGATCCAGTTGGACATTGCATTGGCATTTGCATGACAGCTCTCGACCGTTATTCCAAGTACCATTGTATTGGAGCGCTATTAACCTGGCGGTGTTATGTTTCTGATTCTCGATCCCTAATGTATCTCCACTCTTTGTCCTTCAATCCCTGCGAAATTCAGGTTTTGTCCCTTACAGATTCCAGGTCTCCCGGGACCTTGAGACCGGCGTATGGGTCTTCCGGACCGGACTCCCGGCTCCGGAGATATCTAGAAGCTGCCCTCTTCATCATCTTCATCATCATCTATAAGACTGGCTTTTAGACCTCTATTAGATAGTAAGACATTGCGAGTTTCTCTTACTAGGATTGTCATTTCCATCTCTAGATGTGACAGACTTAGCAGAGAAGATTATGGAAGATGAGACATCGACCTTCAGCTTCAAATTGAAGCTGCCAGAGGATACGGAGGAGGTAAGTGGGGATCGTAAACCGACTTGCGATCATAGATTAGAGCATTTGTGAATCCGCGATGGATAGAAGACATACCAAAGCTGTCGCGATGTTGTACGGCAGTACCCTGTGGAGTTTCAAGCGACTTATGATGGAGGCTCGTGAAAGTGTCGATGACATCGTTCAAAGGTTGTGAATGTCTAACTTCACCTCGTTAGGTCTATGGAATGCATTTAGACTTGCCATCAATGGCTTGTTCACAGTCCTGCCATCCACATTGCCCTAGGGGCCACCTAACTTCGATTTCACGATTCCGCGATCATCGGGCGTAAAACCGGATATTCGTTATCTGTCGTGTGGGGAGCAGCGAGGAGCGGGGGCAATAGTCAAGTGAAAGCAACATGACTTGGGTCTTCGATGAGGCCGCCCGCGCAAAGGTGTAAGGGTGGATCGACCTGAAGGCAAGGGAGCGTGGACAAGAGCTAACGAACATCGGGGATTTGTGCTGCCTTTCACTCACTGTGAAGTCTCTACTGTCTCGTGGGGCTGGTCAGTTGCAATCCGGCCGATGATGACTTAACATATTGCAATCAGTTTCTGTCTATGTAGCGTTTTCTCTCCCATCCCTGTGTTCCTGCCAGCCAATTATAGATGTAATCGTGAAGGATCTTCTGAGCACCCTGCGGCCACCACTCTCTCTCATTCGATCCCACCACCCTCCACCTCGTGATCCAACGATTTCCGTTCCCATCAACTGTTTGCATATTCATTACCTTGACCGTGATGCCTTTTCGTATAAACACCTCATACGTACACCTTCCATCCCCAAGTTCCATTTTAATTGAGGCAATATCACGAACTGCTTCATTTCGTGACCGTCCCTCGATGCCCCCAATCATATCCGGATGAATCACCTGTAGTTTTTTGCTCCCCACATGCAGAGCATAAGTCCATAGTTGTCCTCCACTGAGCTTGAACAATCTAGTTGGGTCGTCTAATTCGATCCAATTATCATCTCGGTAGTACCTCCCAATACAATCCGCTATATTCAATATAATATTTGACTCATGAAATCGGACCTCTGTCTTATTAATTGGTTCATGTCGGCGTAATGATCTAAGTAGCTCCTGTCTTCTGTAGGCTGCATCTCCATTCCAGTCATGCACCAGTAGGGCGAGGTATGCGGTGTTGAGGATTTCGTGGTTGTTGCACAAGGCCATAAGGTCCGAACTCAGAACTGTAACTACTAGCTGCGGTTGGTTGGTTCTTTCTAGCTCAATACTCTTCAAGTAATCAGTGTTCTTAAAGAGCAGGTTCTTAATACGAGATAAAGCCTCAGGCGTAGGATTGAAAGACATTATTACTAGTTGGCGACTGAATAGTGTAAGCCTGCTATCAGTATGTCAGGGAATAAGTCCAGTCCACACACATACACACACATAATGGGAGTGATTATAAAGTAACCCACCCTGGAGTTATTTGCAACCCAATTTGTGGCTGGACCCACTTCATTGAGGCTGGACGCCGGTATCGGCTTTTCACACCAAAATCCCTCACTTTTTGTCCAATTTACATTAACCTTGTCCACACACACAACCACCCGCACAACAACCCGTAAATTGAAGCCGTCATTACAACCCGTCAGCAGCAACAATGCAGCATATCTTTAAGTCCGAATTTCCGACCTTTTCCGCCGCGGAGACGGAATTACATTCCGCCGCCAAGGCTGCTGGCTTCAGCCTTCTTGTCATGACGAAGAAGCCCAATGCTACTGCCCCTCGTAGGGCGGTATTCCGCTGCTGTAAGAGCCGGAAGTATGCCTCGCAGTCAGCAGAAGGGGTGCACGTAACCAAGAAGAGGAAGACTCGTACCCAGATGACCGAATGTCCCTTCAAAATTGCACTCAAATTGATGCGCGGCAGCGGCGGCGGAGAAGTGTGGGTGGTGGAGGGTGTAAAAGGCGACAATTGCGCCCAACATAACCACATATTCTCACCGCCACAGACATTCTCTCACTACCGTAGAAATACCCTCCTGAAGCTGACCGATACCATTATCACACGCTGGAATACTGGTACGAGACCGATGCACATTCTCTTGGAATTGCAGAGTGACCCCGACCCTGTCGTCCGAGCTACTACCCGGCACAACTTACGCAACCTCCTCAATAAATATCGTACCGAGTAACTTGCCGGCCGTACGCTGCTTTAATGGCTGTATGAGCGACTGCAGTCTGAAGACTTTTTTTTCGAGGATTTAAGGGACGAAAAAAATCATATCTTATGCCTCTTTATTGCTTTAAAGTCCGGCATTTCTCTTCTACAGTAATATCCCGATGTCTTGTTATGTAACTCCACTTACAAGACCAACCGGTTCCAAATGCTGTTGTTCAACCTTTGCGGTGTAACAGCTGATAAGAAGACCTTCCAAGTTGCGACTGCGTTCCTTAATAGCGAGGCCGAGCCTCAATTTGCATGGGCAATGAGCCATTTCGTCGGCATACTCAATACGGCAAAAATTGACCCCCCCGGGTTATTGTGACGGACCGGGAACTAGCCCTGATAAATGCATTAGCTAACAACCCGGTCTTGGACTCCGTACCGCATATTTTATGCCGGTGGCATGTCAATATGAATGTCCTAGCTAAATGCAAGCAACATTTCCCTAAGGCAATGCGTCAGGGTAATAAGACCGTACGGGCAGCGGCATTCCGGGACTTTCTTAGTAATTAGAAGGACCGAGTGAACAGCAATACCAAAGCGGTCTTTGAGAAGAGATTGGCCGACTTTCAATACCCTGGAAAATACCCGCAAAAAACCGTGGATTACTCTATAAAGACCTGGATTACGCTATGGAAAGAGAAGCTTATCCGCTGTTATGTCGATAAATACTAGCATTTTAGTCACTTTACTACGTCAGTAGTGGAGTTATTGTATTCAACTATGAAGAAGTTTCTATGGTCTAGTCAGGGAGATTTATCTACGGCCTTCCGTGCCCTAGATCTCTTCTGGACCAGCTAAAAGACGACCATTTTAACACAGCGTGCTATTTCCGGTCACAAGCAGCTTACAATATCACTTCACATCCTGTATGCTGATATGAAGGATCTCATAGCCCCTCAAGCTATCACGCTTATGGCCCAGGAACTAGCCACTTTGGATAAGAAGCTAGAAACAGAGCCTGCCAGAGCCTGCCGGAGCCTGCCGGAGCTGCCGCATCACGGCCATTTATGGGCTTCCTTGCCGGCACCTGCTTTGGCGGCACCGTAAGGACCAAGAGCCGTTACGGCCGGCTGATATTGACCGTTATTGGTATTGGCAGCGTAACTTGCAGCGCGGCGACACACGCACTGCGGCGGCGTTGGATGCCCCCTACGATCCGCACTTTATGCAGGCAAAAGGCCGGCCAAAGGGGGCCCTAGGACTTGACAAGAGTGCGGCCGTCAGGACCTCGCGGCGAGACCCTATTCTCGCTGAGCGGGTTGAAGTGTGGGAGAAGGCTGAGGCGGAAATGTCATGTGACTTGCCTATTCGGGAAAGTCAGATTCCCGATCGGGAAGGTCAGCCTCACGCTCGACCAATCAAATCAACCGACCCCGCCCCGGCTACCGACACTACGGCAGCGGCTGCTGCAGTGGAAGCCGCGATTTTGCGTGCCGCGTCGCAACCTCAATCAAACCCTCTACCTTCCAGCCCCCCTGCTGCAATCAATATATCCAAAGAGTCAACTACAACACTAGGACTGAAAAGGCTGGAAGCAGGCGATTCATATGAGCCCGGCACCGAATTGCACAGGTCATATATACGTGCGTTCCAGCGCTTGGAAGATGCCTCTGACGATGAAGGCAGCGACGCAGCCAGCGGCGCCGGCGACGCTGTAGCCGCTCAACCACCAAAGAAAATACCGTCTCTGACTGAGAAAAATATCACTGATGCCTTCACTCAATTCTCAAGGTGGTCAAATACAGATGCACTAGGTGAATCATTTTATCCCGGCTTCGAGGAACGTATGTACAGGCTAGCACAAGAGATTGAGGCGGGAGGTCATGATGATATATTTGACGATAACATCAGTGACTTCAGTGACGTCACTGACGATTTGGAACTTCCCGATAGTGGTCCCTCTATTGAGGTATTAGGTGGTTAGATATGCAAGGAATAACATGGTCATTATGTGCACCCTCAAGCTCTTATACTAAATTTCGTGTGCGGTGCGGAATCGGAAGAAGGTGGGGTCCAGCCACAAATTGGGTTGCAAATTACGCAAAGGTGGGTTACTTTTTAATCAGTCCCCACATAATTTATTACGCCCGGTGGCTTATAACCAATAGGGCACTAGTTGCTATTGTACATATCCGTTTCCCAAACTTTGCCATGATATCGTAAAAGCCCATGCGGCGTCCAATTTCTGCTAATATGTCTTCGTTTCCAATCTTTCCGCGGGTCTCGTGGGGTTTGTATTATTAGCAAGCGAACTTGAAGGCTATTCTCCAAGTGTTCAGAGTCCTACCTGCGGTGGCTGAAGCGGCGCCTGCTGTCCATGGCACGAGGTGTTTGATGGATGGATGTAGGGTAGGTTAGTAAGAAAGTAAGTGGGGATTTGCAATCTAGTTTCACTGCTGCGTATTGTCGAGTCGACCTGTGGCTATCGCAAATCGTATAGTCGCGCGGACGGCGTCCATATTTGGCGTCCATTTTGTGTCGTCTGACGATGATTTTCCTCCTTGGAAGAACGAGTGCGGTCCAGGCTCAGCGTTATGTCAGGAACTTTACCTAATGTGACCAAATGTGGCTGACGCAGTCCATGTAAAGATGTGAGTCATAACAGTACTTGCCTCAGGCACACACACTTTCGTCCTCGGTGATGGAACGCGCGGCCAGTTCCTGACTTCCTCGCAATCAACTGGGTGCCGAATCGATGGTATTGCACGCGAACTCAAAATTGTACAAAATCTACGTAGATTAGGGATCGTTAATTGTCTCTCTCGGAACACAAGATCGTGGACGATTTCATGGCAGTCTAAGGGATCGAATCACACCAGTTTGCTGCTGCTGTCGATGCCCATCACGGCAGCGTCGGAACTTGCGGATGATAACGACTTGGATAGCCTAGAAAACGTCTGCGAATCTCACCTACACATTTCTCTCGGAAAACGCGGATGGAATAAAATAAATTGTACCGCGGGGTAGGGCGAGGGGTTGAGTTTAGGGGGTAGGAGGAATAGATAAGAATGGCGCCGTTCTGGAGACCGGTCAGACCCGACTCCCGCGATTTAGTAACGGTGGTTGAAAGGAGCAGGGGTCAACCGCAGAGCAGGATAGCATTACCGGTCAGTCGGTGAAGAACCTCGATCTCGCTCCTGTCCCTCGTGTTCAGCAAGGTTAGGTCACGTCAAGCGTAAGAATTATAGTCAATTTCTAGGCCGCGAGGGGGCCATGACAGGGCGTATTAACCTGTTTTAAAAAAAAAGCATTTTGCCAGGCGCAGAGCTGACAACACCAGCCAAGTAGCGCTAGGCGAAGCCAGGTCTATCTAGTAGACTCTAAAAAGGTCAAGTCATAAATGCAATTCATGCTACTGGCTGTTTCTCACCCGTCGACACGCGATCCGTCTGTGAGGCTTCATTCCTGCTGTCCGGTGTTGATATCGCGCGTTTCTCGGATTTGCCAGCCAGCCCCTTCACAACGGCCATCCATGTATGTCTTGCCTGCCAGATCGGCAAGAACCAGATGAGGAGGGCGGCAACCCAGGACCAGATAAACACAAGGACCGTCCAGCCAGTGAAGAATTTTCGGCTGAACTTGTATCCTGTTCCGTAGAGCGAAAATGGTATGATGATGAGGAAGATGAGAACCATGATTATGGAGATGATCTTGGCATCGCGGCTAGCCTTCGCCAGCGCCTTAGGATCCCAATCATCGCCAATGTCAGTGAGGTCATCCATGGTGTACTCCTTGTCGCCTTGTCGAGGCTCCCGCGCCTGCATGAGAAAGAGACGATCCCAGTCATATGGCTTCCTCTGGTCTGGAAAGACAAACATGATTGCCCAGATCAGAAGAGGCAACAGCAACGCGACGGTGCAGCCTGTGAACATTGGCCAATTGTCGTACAGCGTGTCTACTGTAACCTCCCCGAACATACCCTTGGCGGTGCCGATCCACGCGCAGACCGCGCACACTGTGCCAATTGGGGCAGCCCAGGTCATATACAATGGAGAGACGTAAGCTGAATTGACACCCAGCGTGATGGGGACGACCGCCGACCCGAGAATGACTCCGGAGAACTCCAGTATCCATCCCATAGAAATACCGCTGTAGTTGAGCGCCGTAGCGAATGACGCTGAGAAGATGGCAAAGAATGTAAGAGACGCGTGTGAGACGAGTCTCAACCGCTTGTCGTCAGCCTTGGGGTTGATGTAGGGCTGGTAGATGTCAAACGTGACGATAGAGGCGTGGGCAATGATTTCGGCACTAAAAGACGATGTGACGGCCATGAAGACCATGACGATGACCGGAGCTGCGCCGCCCTTACCCATGACGGCCTCGGCAGCGAGAGGAAGAATCAAGGCGTTGTTGATCTGATACATCGTCACGCCGCCGGCCACCGGCCAGTACTCGGTGTTTGAGAGTGCGATGGCCACGTAACTCAAAGTGGCGCAAAGCCCGAGAGGGATCGCGAACCACGCGAAAGCTCCGTAAAAGTAACCGCGCACGACGGCGTTAGGCTCGCCGGCGATGGCCTTCTGACCGTAGCTGGGGTCGACAAACACACATCCAAAGCTTGAGACCAAGATGACTCCGGCGAGTAGAAGTGCCTGACCAGATTGCATGGTTAGATATGAGCCATCCTTGGCTCCAATAGCGCCGGTGCAGTGTTGTTAGCCTCATTCAATTCAATGTGAACTCCGTGCACAGGCTCTTACAATGTTCGCCCCGGTAGTCACTGTGAAGGCCGCCGAGCCGCCGAGCAACAACGCCGCTGTGATAATAATTTGCACCGACACGCCGTATGTAAAGTAGACGAGGTGCGTATTGGTTCCGAAGCGAATGCGCAGAGCCTCAAGGATGGTGTTGGCGCGGGGTGCTCGTCTCTTGAGTTCGATAGCCATGATGGCGAACAGCACAATCTGGACCGAGACGCCTGAGACAAACCACCCGCGAAGCCGTAGAGGTAAGTGATGCGAACCGAGTTCAGGAGCGTGGCCGCATAGCACCATGACGACACGACAGCGGCGGCGACCAAGCCGGTCTTGACGCTCTTTTTGGCTGTCATGAGCATGTTCGTGTCCTTGGATTCATTGAGATACTTCCGTGATATCCAGGTGATCAAGTTCATGATCAGCGCGAAGGCGATGCCAAAGCCAATGACCAGGCCGTTGGCCACGCCCTGGGAAAGCGCCGGCGTTGCATCTGTCGATGCCATATTGATTGTGGTTGAGCGAGATTGCTGCTGCTGCTATCAAAAGGCCTACGAAAACATCGGCAGGAAGACTGCGTCCATTTGTCAGACGCGGGGAATCGGCAGTGGATATCCAGGCCAACGAGAGCAACAAATAGGGTTGAAGTTGGCATGCGCCTTCAATTGGGTGTGAGAGGGCGTGCGCGTCAGCTTATGGATACGCAAATTCCCCCTTTACCTAAATTGGGTGTGGCTCGAGGAATCCCGGTATTGGCGAGGAGACGCCAATCTCCCGGCGCGGCCGTGCCGTGCCGTGCAACACTAACGTTTTTGGCGGCGGGTCCTTTGCTTCAAATATCAACCCTGCTCTACAATCCCTCCCTGTCAAGACTCTTGTTACAACCTTGACCCCTTGCCCTTCCTTTTTTTTTCTTCTTTTTTTCCCTCTTTTTTTCGTACCCAAGGAACCCCTATTATGCGTGCTGCCCACAGGCCCTCCGACCAACAGTTAGAGTCCCGCCCCCTCCCTCCTCTAAACTAGAGGGCACGCGGAGCTTTCCGCGTGCGGGGACAGAACATTACAGAAGCAGGGGTGTTATCTCCCGACCGACACCTTCATCCAAGTTCAATTGTTAGTTTGTCAAGGGTATCGTGACTATTGGGCCAGGGTCTCGCTACACTTTACAGAGTAGTGAGGCGAAGCAACAACTAGGTATCATAACGCACACTATCTGGTATCTTCAACATTACCAAACTAACAATATATTTCACCGGCGAAACGGTGGAAGTGAGGTGACCAGCCAGATTCAGGCGAAGGTCTGGATGGACATTCACACCCTGCCGGGATGAGTCCACCTCGAAAGTTCTCATTCGTCCCAATTTGAAAAAGTGTGGAAATTATCGACCCATCCACAGCAGTGTAGCAGTGTGAGAAATGACTACAGGCCCAAGTTGTGGGCGCAACCGTGCTGGAAATCTTGACCAGGCCGAGCATGCACTCAGAGTCCGCCGACGCGCAGAACCACCACGGCGGCATAGCCACCGCGAGATGGCCCAGCTGAATTATTTAACCTAGTTCATCCATTACCAATTATGGAGCCAAGGCCTCAATGAGTCAATGGGAGGACTTTCTTCCACTGCACACTGCACCAGGGTATTGAACGTACGACGAAGCTCAGGCTAATCAAAGCTTTCTCCCCCAGACAAAAACGACCGGCAGATAGATGTGGATTGCCGGGTTCTTGAAGTCGTTCTTCACCTTGGCCTTGAACACCTCTATCTCTACATTATCCCACCCGAGTACGCGAGAATAGATTCCGTGTGTGTAGGATTCTACGACTTGTAGCTCTTGCCAATACTGCCAAGTCCCAATCTCTTTGAGTTTTGGGTCTTTGGGCCAAGGTCCGATCGGGAACTGCGTTTTATCATTAGCATTGACAAGACCAGCAAGACCCAGACTTCACAAAGTCCCCCAAAATAGCTGCTGACCTTGAAGGCTTCTTGCCGAACATCCACAAAGCCTGCATCCTCCATTTGCTGCTTCCACTTGGAACAGGTGTCCAAAGGTTTACCAAATTTCCTCGCGCCGTCAAGCAAGCTCTTTATCCAGGCTTGAGCATGGACGGCCTGTTCAGCAGTGCCGTCATCGGACTCAAAAAAACCATCAACGGCCTGCATTTCAAGGTATCCGCCGGGCGTCAAATGCTCGAGTGCCTGCCGAAAGAGTTGATCCGGGTTTGCTATGCATCCTTCTAATTCCCGGGCGTGTATGTAGTCGAACGGCTGGCGATAAAGCCAGTCGGACTCAAAATCGTCGACTGCAAAAATACAATTAGGCGGGGTCCTGCATGCCATTAATACTGACATTCAAGAAGAGGAGGGACTCTCCGTACCATACAGGTTGGATGGGGCTCAGGTCAATCCCAAGAACCTCTGCGGCTGGATGTTCGCTGGATTCCAATGATCAGCTGTGTATTTTCGAGGCTGAAGTGGTAGCGATGGACACTCACTCTGCAAAATCCATTGCCCAGATTCCTGTCCCGGTACCGAGGTCAAGCACGCGCTGGACGTTATCACCAATCGGAGCAAGATACAATTTGCCTCCCAGTAACAGACGATATATGTGGTGTACCATGTCCATGCGATCTTGCTCCTGTTCGTCATTTGGCTATTGATGGTCCGGTGAGCATTTTTTCCTTTTTCTCACCAAACAGACTTTTGTTTGGGGCAAATACCACTGGATATGTCCCTTCTCTGAATGCATGATAGCGGCGTCCGTTCTACGACGCTGTTAGCAAGCCGCCCGGAGCACAATATTCCTCTCCGACACTGACCTCGTATCTGATCAATCATGGGACACAGCTTGTTAGATATCTTCCAAATATCAGAGCCAATTAGCGCAACCATACTTGTAATTTATGATGCTAGACTTCAGGGACGTTAACTGGCTGGATGCTTCTCTAGAGCAAGCCTGTCAGTCTCTGTCCACCGCCAGAATTAAGGTTTGGGGATCTTACGACTCGTCCAAGACAGAATCGTGATCTGGTATAGCGTCCTACAACAACAAAGAGCTTGTCAACAGTGATCTACATTGCTTGGCTCGGGGGTTACAGTGTAGAGTACACTCACGTCCACCTGTACAGGGTTCTCAGCTAGGATGTCTTGCAACGGTGATGGTGGATCCGGCGGGCTCGGGCCCCGCTCCTGGGGCGCGTCGTCATCCATCTCGTCGCGGATTGCGCTTGGAACCGAAGTGCTGGGGATGGAAAGGGAAGGAAATGAGGAAGAGAAATGTGGTCTCAGTTCTACTCTGATTGATGGATGCACGTGATTTGTTGGCACCGACCGGCACAGGGCTTGCAGGCGTAATGTTGGTTGAAACCAGGTTTGCAGCAGGTGGTGTCCAGCGGTGTCCATGAACGGAAACAGCCAATGCAGCCCCTCGTATCTACGACCAATAGGATCGAGTACCGGCAAATCCAAGCTGCACTGCTGACTCGTGTGCTCGGCCCTTACTAACCTTTGACAGGGTGGTGCAGCACCGGTGAAGCAAGCCAAAGATTCTCAGTCAACTCGTTGCTACCCCAGCGGTCGGACAGAAGTTGGTGCGAGGGCCCACTTGCTTGCAGCTCTCGCAGGATTCGCTACACAGCCAGCTAGCGGCTTGCGAGAGATGCCCTAGGCTCAGCTGAGCTGCTGCGAGGAATTCCTTGGGGTGAAGCAAAGTGAAATTAAGTGAAGCCTCACGTCTGGGGCGACAGCGTTAAACTACCGACCCGGTCGCCCAGCGCAATTCAGCAATATGACAGCGGAAGGGCCGCGGAAGGGCCGCCCCAGCACTAGCAGGAAGCGGCCATCCAGCCAAACCGACTCTGCCCTGCCTCCAAGCAAACGATCATGCTCCGCATCTCCAACAAAGGCCGCTACCGTACCACTGAACAGAGTGCATCGGCGTATCATTGTCAAGGATTATGGCAAGGCCATTTACAAGGCAAGCTCTCGACCAGCGTTGCTTGCCGCCCTCGACAGATGAGGTCGTGATTCTGGCGACACTGAGTTTTGCTTCCTCACCTTCACGATGATATCAATGGCCGTGACACCGCCCTTCGCTTTGGAACATCAGCTAACGCGGGAGCTAGACGAGCCGGCCCGGTACGTGCCGGGACACCCCCACATTCCTCTAGAGAACCGAAGCAAGGTATGGGACTTGCTGGCCAGAGAATTCTGCTCGGACGATCTGGACCGGATCGCCAACAGGCTCTGGTGGATGTCAAAACAGGACAGCGGAAACATATCGCCTCTCTACCGGCAGTTGGTGAAACGGGGCATGATCGTCGTCACGGAGGACCCGAAGCTCCACCTGGTGTGGATCCACGATCGCATCTTCATCAAGCCGCTCCCGTGGTACATCACGTCGTACGCATTCTGGAGGGACTATCTCTGCACAGAGGCCGGCAGCGGAGGACTTGAACGTATTCGACGAGCGGCGCTGGGCTACCTGCGGACGTACTACCATCTCGTGAAGCACCAGTCCGACTTGCGCATCGCCCAGGACCCCAGCCTGTGTCTCGTCCCGCCGGACATCACCTGGGAGCAGTTCTGCG
Organism: Ilyonectria robusta; assembly: GCF_021365365.1. NCBI lineage: Eukaryota > Fungi > Ascomycota > Sordariomycetes > Hypocreales > Nectriaceae > Ilyonectria > Ilyonectria robusta. The sequence continues at coordinate 26,197 of NW_025764475.1, forward strand.
ACTTCACATCGAGCCTGGGGGACATCGCAAACCGAGACGTCTCCCTGCGCTATGCCTACGGCGAGATCCGCCTGACGTGGCTCAACCCGTACGCTCCGCTCCTCCTCGGCAAGTTGCACTTCCAGAGGGTCGAGCACCAGTACGGAATGTACTTTGCACGCTTCTACGGGCCGATCCTGTTCGTGATCGGGATCGCGTCGGTAGTCCTGAGCGGACTGCAGGTCGTGGTGTCGGTCGGGGAAGACGGCGGGGGCGGTTGGACGGGGGCGGCGCTCTGGGTCGGCGTCACGGCGATCGGGATGTCCTGCATCCTGCTCTTTACTCTGGGCCTCCTCCTGGTGTACAAGGTGGCGAAGGAGTGGAAGTTTGCGATCCGCGACCGCCTCCGGTTGTTGGAGGAGAAGCGGGTGGCGGAATGACGATGTTTGTACCTGTTCGAGTCTAGGCTAGCGGAATGACACGTTTTCGTTTGCCCCTCCTACTTATCGTGCTGTCTATGCGTTCCAGGATCGAGAAGCTCGATGATCCCAGTGTGTCGGGAAGCGTGGCGGGAAGCATGGCAGGAAGCAGAGCTGGCATTTCGCTTAGAAGACAAGCCTCCGCGATCAACCTTGTCTCGCGACAGGGAATTAATCCCCCGGCGTCTTTTTTGTACCATCTGCGTACCCTTCGCCTGGTCGAGGGAATGAACTGGGGTGACTGCGTCCGGGCCACCCAGAAGTCCGTCTCTGTGCGTTGTCTTGCTCACGAAGTCCAAGCGAGCCTCGCTTGCTTGGACGGATGAGGCCACGCGACCGAGGCTAGCCGTGTGTAGCGGAGCGCCGCGCGGCGACCTGAACCAGGCAAGAGAAAAATCCCAGACTCAACGTTAAGGGCACGGGAAATTCACATGCTGGAAGGTAGGCAGAAGCAGAACACTGTAATCACACTTCTACTATGCTGGCTTCTGTTCGGCGACCTACAGGAGCATAGAGTATGGGAGTCTCTCGCCAGTCATCCGACCGACAGAATCGACTGAGTCTCACGCCCCTGTTCGAGCAGCAACTTAACCATTACCTCGCTCCGTTCTCCGCGGTTAAGCATAGGGGCGTGTCTCTACTATGGCAGCGATTATCTCTGCCTTCATCCGGCACCTCGTCCCTCGTCCTGCAGTCCGATCCGGATAAAGCGAGCCCAGCGCGAGAGGAGGGTTGTCAAGGAATACCGCGAGTATTAGTCATTACAACCGTAATGCCGATAATCGAAGGAGATCCAGGAGACACAAAATATGTCGCCAGTGACATACCCTTGACGAATCTCGATCACTTGACGGATGGAACTCACGTTTGCGCTAAGCCTGATCTTTACTATGGCGCTCGACCAGAACAGCTTCATCGGCAAGTACGACGGCAGCTCAGGGGCCTTGTCATTCTTTCGATGCAGGATGATCTCTCGGTGGTGCCGAACAACTTCGTTGAAGTCAAAGGGGGACGGATCGCTGTCAGTGGCATCTCGGCAAGCGTTGTACGATGGGACTGGAGGCGCCCGTGGGTACCAAAGCGTCCAGTCTTTCGGGGCTCCCGAGCTCGTCGATGACAATAAACCTTAAACGCTCTTGTCGGTATACCACGGTGCTAATTGAAGATGTTTGCCCATCATCCTATACAGCTATCTGTACCTGGAGCGCAACCCCAATATATCAGTGCATCTCGCATAAGCGGGGTTATCTTGGGATCGGGGCCGACGCAATTCGCAGGAACTGTCGTCGTCCCATATCGTTTGACGGTCGCTTGTATTCTGTAGACGGCATGTTCGGTGCAAGGAATGGATTCGGCACTTTCGTCGATCGGGTCTCCATGTAGTAGCATGTTACGGATTTGCTCTCGCTTTTCGGGGGAGAGTTGCGGAGCCATCATACGCTGCGAGCAGTGATGAGCCGCTTCTGGCTTCTGAGATGAGTGAAGAGTAAGTCAGGAACTTGCCACGCGTTCCCTCCCAGAGGGAGAAAAGTTGCGCGCTTGGTGCCTGAGGCATCGACCGTACTGTTATGACTCGCAGATCGCGTGGAGCCATTGGCACCAGCCACACACTGTGTCAAGCCACATTTGATCCACATTTGGTAAAGTTGCTTACACCAAAACAGGAGGGACTGGTCCGGCAAGCGGCCCGCCAAAGGAAGCCTGGAGGAACTGTTCTAGCGTAGTTAAGCTGGTGAAGATGAAGAAGTGCTGCTTCTAGGTATAGGTATTATCGGTAAGATGCCGGATTTAAGAGTTGTACCATAATATAAGTAACGTCGCTACATGATCCAATCTAACAAGATCACCTTATAAAATGGGATCAATTATTGTTAGAAAGAAGAGAAAACTCAAGACTGAATACAGTACAATATAATATCTTTGACGTATTTCGATAATATCGCTTGAAAATTTAAGCCAATTAGAGAGAACAATACAGTTTTATTTTCTTGCTATTTACACTGTACACATGGTCAGCTACGTCGTGGTCTCGGACCTATATTTTGCCGATTTGTCTGATTGATCACATGGTCCTCATGCAGCCATTCCCTCCACGGACACAGCGGTACAGGAATCTGTCACTCTTCCTTCATTCTTAATGTCTTTCGTACACCACTCCTCTACTCCGTACAGATACAAAAGAAAATAATTCTTCTGTAGCTTGGAGGATTTTCGATAAAGGCCGCTGGCATGCGCTAGCACCGTCTTCAGAGGCGACTAAGATGACCGTACACGAGTGTCATATTGTTGTCGAAATGAGCATATTGTATTGAAGAAAAATAACTAGCGCTAACCAGCGGAAGATATTGACAAGAAGACATCCACATCCCATCCACCAAATGATCGGAATAGCCATTGATCTGTCAAACAACGGATCTCAACAATTGTTTCATAGCTTGATGCTGTCTAGGGTTTTCGCTCGACATGCCACTACCATTTATTAATCTCCGGATATTGCTTCATATGGGGAAGTGGACACTTACCATTTTCCAAGGGGCGTTCCAAGCAAGCAGTAATGGTATGGCAGTCTTGTATGCGTCATTGTTTACCGACTGCTCGAAATGCTTCATGCTTTCCCATCCCCTAGTAACGAAGAACGACTTCGCTTTCTCGCCCTTGATGTTTTCATGGTCTTGCTCTTCCAGGACCCAACCACATGCCCAACTTAAACTTCCCTTTGCGCCCTCCTTATAGATCTCATCGAACCTTAGGAAATCCTCTCCGATTTGCTTCTGGAACTCTGGAGTGACGCGAGACGATGGGAAGAAGGTTTGCACAAACTCGACGACGTTCGCCGTGGCAGGCCCATCTGCTCCGAATGCTGACCGGTCCAGGGTGACGTGGAAAATGCTGCATGGCTCGCCAAAGAAACTGCGAACACTCTGAAGAAAGGAATCACGCTCCGGAGTATTCTCAATGTTTACGCTGTCCTGGTCACCATCCCACTCTGACGTAATCTGGACGGCACCTTGATTCTGAATCTGTGTACCAACAGCGAAGTGCTGGGGAGTTTTCGCTTCTCCGAGGGCCTTAGCAGCTTTCTGAAAAGTGTCGTCAACGGTTGTTTGTGATGGGTGCGCGTCAAGAACTGGTTGTACTCCAAAATGGATGATCTCAGTGATAGCCATCTTGCAGGATGAGCTTTTTCTGGCGGCGCCTTAAAGAAATTTAATCAAGAGGGAATAAGTCTCAACCAGCTGGAGAAAATTGAATGATCGTGTGAAATTTTTTTTTTTTTGACATTCTAAGGGTTGCCTTTTATATACAGTAATTGTGATAGATTCGTCCGTTACACGGAGACTGGCTGGTGGGGCCCGAATTCGATTTGCCGCCGGACTTTTGCGAAAGCCCGAGTCCGACATAGCTTATGTAATTGATAATCGCTCTTTCGTTACTCCGTACCGACTGTGACTAATATGCTTCTCTTATTTAATTTGTCGTCGCACTTCTGAGAAAGCCCGAGGCCGATGTGCTGGGCTTGTCTATTTCAACATTAAATGAAAAGCCAAATGATGTCATTAGCTGGACCCCATACCACTCGGCTTGCATATGAGCATACCACTATGGGTTGCTAGGACGAAGACATCCCCTAGAAAAATGATCTCGGTAGTTGGATTTCTAATATTAAAGTAACTGGTATTAGTATTCCAAGATCAGTCGATCAGCAGAGTCAGGCTCCTCATCCTTAGTCATCGGTCCGGGACCGATTTTCCGGCCTGACACTGAAAGGAAGCACGTGTTACATCACAGTAAAAAGTCACAGAAGAGTTTGTTATGGTCCTCTACATAGCTGATTTTTCTATGTATCAGTCTGTCTGACAGATCGCCTCTGTTGAAGAGGACAATGCTGATCTTCTTTAGCCAAAAATGGCTCCCCACAGCTAGGCCTCTTTAGGCCCTAGCCATTTAGCTACCCTTCAAAGCACCAGTCCAATCCGCCTCGCTTCAGTAGTCCTACATAATAAGGTTCATTAAAATCTGTCACTCTCTTCTGGTAACTCGCTAATCTCTCGCCGTAACTTTATAGCGGTCTTTCTGGTTGGTTATTCAACTGCCGATTTGTCATACCCAGTGTGCAAATATGTGGGGTAGAGGATATCGATGATGTCAACTTCCTGCTAGCTCAACAGAACTGCTAGCTTGGCTTGAATAACTCGAGGAGTATACTGTAGTATTCATATATTTTCAAGTTACTTATTTCTATTCATCCCTTATGCCCTTCTACGGGCCCAAGAGCTTAACCAATTTCTATTTATTAACTCCTGCTTACTAAATATTATAGTATATTCAAGATAGATTCATCAATATATAAGCAAGTAACCTGTCTTGTTGCAAGCGGCGTCTTATCTGCAGTCCGCGAGAGCGAGAGTCAAGGACATATCTGAAATACTTGGGCGAAGAGGATCAAGCAATCAATGCCAGATAGGGCTCAGCTTGCGTTCGCTGCTTTGCGTCATTTTAAGCCTCTTGTGGCTGTGTGGCTTGGACCCATGAAGTTCAAGCTAGTGCAGTACAGTAAAAGCAAAGGCCACCCACTATGTGATACACCGTGTGATGGCCCAATACGGAAGGAAGAGTGGTCTGTGCTTTTGTAGGGTCTGGTCAAGCCCAGGCAGTAAGTTTTTTCTTCCTTCTTCCTCCACCAGGCGCAGCCACCTTGCGGTCCCTTAAGGAACCTTTCGGAACTTACTTCGTAGTTCCTCCAGGCATTCCTCCACCAGACGCAGCCACCTTGCGGTCCCTTAAGGAACCTTTCGGAACTTACTTCGTAGTTCCTCCAGGCACACTGACGCTGAGCTTGGATCTTACTGTACCGCCGTGCGAATACGGAGATTTACTATAACTAGCACAATGATAGCCTAACAACTGTTGAAAGGACCAGGCATATATACTACATTCACACTACCATCAGTGTGGGTACCCATTACTTTTGCAGATTGTATCTCAACAACAACTAATTGATTCGAGGCAGAAATTACGTAATACACATGCGCGTGTTTGTCCTCGTCTAGCGTCTTGCTGCAGAAACACCCCGCTCGCTGGAGGAGGTCACCATCCCGTGCATGGACCACTGAACGTTTCGACTCTCCATTTCTCTTTAATACGGAATAATAGAAGCCGAAGACGGTTAAAATGTATCATTTTGGTAGAGGGTTTGATCTTCTGTTTGGTCGAATTTCTAATTGAGTTTATCGGGCGTGCATCGCCATGGTGGATTTATTATGTATTTCTTTACTATTCTCGCCTTGCTGTGCCAAAACGCGCCCGTGACCTTTGCAAGCTTGAACCTCCTCTTTGGCCCCTACAATACCGGTGCATCGCCGGAACTACTATTAGCCGAGTGGCCGCCCCCTTTTATTACCCTTGCCATCCGGCCAGTTGCATGACCATGAAACCAACATCCGGCTGAATCGACAACACAAGCGTCAATGTTGGATCAACAATGCTCTCCGCTCTCATTCGTCTAGTACGCACGCGTTGGACAGTGGTAGTTCTCTACCTATCCAAGCCATGGGGCCAGCCACTTCAGTTCACCAGTGTCAGAGAGACCAAGACGCTTGAGACGAATGCCACCGAGATCAACACTCCAGAGATCAATGAACCAGAGACTGGAACTCTTGAATCTGATACTCAGGGATTCCCTGCTGCTACTGACGACCAATACAATCAAGTCAAAAAAACATTTATCGAATCGTTACACCCAGATGCGGTCTGCGATCTAGCATCACGGTACAACAATGGCAAACCATGCCGGGTTGTGAACAAGGACAACGGCAGTTTCAATGTTTGCTTCTTCGTCGAGTTTGACCAAGAAAGTCCCAAGTGGATTGTCAGGGTCCCAATCGAGCCCGCTCTCGACAATCCCTGGGACAAGTTGTTGAGCGAAGTGACCACCATACAGTGAGTGCTGGTTATTTTCCCGCTTTCGACTACCGCTCATGTTGACACAGATACCTCGAGCGCAACACCCGGATTCCCGTCCCTCACGTTCGTGCTTATGGACGCGATGCCAAGTTGACCAAAACCAGCGCGGGAACGCAAATGTTTCTCATCGCAGACCTCATTCCAGGCGAACCGCTGGATAAGAAACTTCTGACTGAATCTAAAGAGGAGCACAGAAGAAACTTCTACTCTCAGCTAATCGATATTTTGGCTGAGCTTAGGAAACTCGAGTTCCCCTCAATAGGCTCCTTGATGCCAAATCCTCATGGCAGCTCGCACCCTGTTTTAGGCCCCCTCATATCCATGTCTGCCACCACCCTTCGGCTGCCGCCTCCGCCAGTCCTTGCTTCCGCCAAGGATTACATGATACACCAATTCAGCTTTATATCAAGGTTCCTTTCGCCACCAGTTCGTGATCATACTGTCGATGATATTGAACTAGAGGTTTTCGCGCTAGACGGCATGGAGCGTATTTTTCACAATATTATTGATCCTCAGCTAGATGAGGGCCCCTTTGTGTTGAACCATCTGGACTTACGGAGCCCCAATATCATTGTGGACAAAAACCTGCAGATTCAGGGCATAATTGATTGGGAGTTCACAAGTACTGTTCCACGCCAAGTCTTCACCCCACCATCATGGATTACTGGCCATGATTCGATCAAGACGAACAAGCAGATGCACGCCGAGTTCCGCAACGTTCTGGATGAGAAGAGCAAGACAAACAGCCTCTGCGACCAGCTCAGAAGGGAATGGTATGGCCAATTAGATGCCAGCAAGTCGGACATCGACCAAACGGAGATGGCATTTTGTGTTACTCATGTACTACGCCGTCCTACTGACGTCACCGACATATTCTGCGACTTTTTCGCCCAGAAGCTTTCCGACAAGCATATCGATGATATGGTATCTGAATTTTTCAATAAACACAAAGCACTTGCAGTGGAGGTGCAACGCCGAGCGGAACAATGTGAGCGCTACACCCAGTACTTGAAGAAGAACGGGCTGTATGAGACTGAGGAGGAAAAATTGCTTGCTGCATCTAAAGCACTAAAGGCAAAATGGGGTTGGTCATAGAACTGATGCTCCTTTCGCTTAATAAACTAAATTTTCTTGCCTTCTTCCTGGAGTTGATTTATCTTCAACCACATAAGGCGGATTTTCTCTTGCTTTTCCACTTGTCTCCTTTCATAATCCTCCTTTTCTTCTTCTATAGACTTTCCTTCTTCCGTAGACAGAACCTTGGACTTCTTTCTTCTGTTCCTTGCGCTTGAGGCACTCCCTGACATCTGACGAAAACTAGCTTGCTCAATATTATCGATGAAGAGCGAGATAGCCTCCAGCTCTTCTTGCTCTTTTGCCATGTCTGTCATTATTTCGCTGATTCTCTTCGCGATATCAGGTGTGGGGGTCATATTGACGATAGTTTGCTGTTGCTATTGCTGTTGCTGTTGTTGTTGCTGCTGTTGCTGTGGATTGAAGACGAGGTTGATTGAAGCCCTCGATGTGAAGCGACTCGTGCTCAGCGCTGCCGTCAGATCAATCAAATCAGATCTGAGGCCAAATCTGATCTGAACTGATGGTTTACGGCTCATATCTGATTTGATTGATTGATTGATTGATATCTGATATATGCATGGGTGGGTCAGTCTGAAGCTAGGTTCTCCCCAGCTTGGTTGCTCCAACACAGGCCCCCCAGTGTGACAGAACCTCCTCTGATCCAGTTCTTCAGCAACTGCAGTTCTTCAACGGTCGATCCAAGCAAGGAATGTCTTTGTGACGTGACTGTAAGCTTTGCCAAGCTGAATGCCCTCTCACAGTCGGTTGCCATAGCCGGAATTGCAAGAACATCCAAGGCAAACCTGCTGAGCTGCGGAAAAGCGCTCCTATGATCGATCCACCATTGAACAGGATCTCTCACCTGCTCCGGTTCGAGCCTATAGTATCTTTCAAGTTCACAACCTGTCGTGGAGAGCTTAGGCTGTCGGCTCTGCACCCACTGCTCAAACTTGCTTTGTTTAGGTGGGAGCGTTATGACGGGCATTGTGACATCGGCCTTCTTAAGGGCTATATCATTATGTAAGTACCAACGCTCAAAGTAATGTTTGATTCCACCCTTTGCATCCTGAAGCTACCGCAGCTGCTCTAGCGAGCTCCAGTTAGCCTCAAGCCATTGGAGGCCAAGATCCGGATTTAAAATGACGAAGGCCGCAAACAGAGGGGATTGGCCGAGGAGCGTGTAGTATTCATTAAGCTTTATCCAAGCATTATTGATGCTCGCCCTAATGCTGGCTCGCTCTTGCCCCTCCATACTAGCTATACTACTGACGGAGCGAGCGTCACTCTGCACGTATTCATTTCGAGAATGAGCAGACAAGGCGGCCTCATCAAACCGTGGAGCAACCGGTGAATAAGCCGGAGCTTCCGTCTGACAATAGCGGCAAGAATCTCACACCCTTAAAACCTCGAGGGTAGTTGTAGTTGGCGTAATAGTCGCTCTCATATTTGGCTAGGTGTTAGGGATGGCGACTCCTCCCCCTGCCTTACAAGCCCTGCTTCTACTGCCAAATAAGTAGGTTTCTCCTCATACAGGGCTTTTCAGTCTTCAAGATAGTCCAAAATGAACTCCATCCCTATCATAACCTCCCAAAGCCGGCCGTAACCACTACTTGTGCCCCATCCTTATGTTCTTATAGTCATATAGTAGATTGGCTCTAATACATAGTAAATTTCCCTAAGCACCTCCAGTCGTCAGAGGTCAGGACATCAGCTGTAGGCGCCCTTTTGGATGCATCTGCTTCTAAACCTAGCTTCTGGATGAAGCTATTGAGCTCGGACTGTTTCAGTAAGGCACATTCGATCACTATGTACGTCAAATTCCACCTGGTGCTGTTGTTCTGTATGACTTCGAGCTCAGCTGTCGACTCCTCTGCAAGCTTGTATACTTCAGCCTCCTCCTGCTCCCTGGTATGTGCTTTAAATGCTTCGGTGCGCTGCGGGGAGGCCCGGATGAACTTGACGATATTATGGAGCTTGCCGACTGGACCCTTCGCTCGCCAGTGCTCAAGGTCCTCTTCCACCTGCTAGAGCAAGCCATAGGCTTCGGACTGAAGTTCAAAAGAAGCAGCATCCTCGCCGTAGAGGAAAGACTGGGCCACCAAATTGAGAATATGCCCGAAGCACTGCATCCTTCGTGCTTCAGTATCAGCGCGAGTCATCGAGGCATCGAAGCTTGCATAGAGACTCCGCAAACAAGAGTCGTTACTACTCGCATTGTTACAGATCGAGACCCCGAGCTTTGAGTCGATCTCCTAGTCCCGGATAACACTCTTGATTGTAAATGCGATATTCTCACCGGAGTGCGACCCAACCTGCCGCCGAAAAGTAAGTAGTTGGCTGCAATATAGATGCTTCTTGTTAAGAAAGTGACCAAATATCGAAATAAAGGCCAGTCTGTTTGGAGAGGTCCATAGATTAAAGCTGATGTGTATTTGGGTGATGGCCTCGTTGAGCTTTTTCCTGATAGATACTTTCTTCTGCGTGAATATGTCCCCTAGGTCCTTTCTTACTGTAGTTCGACCCCGGAGCGCGTGGCGACAAAGGTCAGGATCAAATTGCCGGAACAGCTCTTGCAGGTAGGTACTCTCGAGGGTGGCAAACGGCAGGTTCGAATCGACAATGTAGCCAACGGACAGCTCTCGGATCCGCGTGATCTTTGCTCGGGGAACAACCGTGGCAGTCGGAGCCGGTCGTTTCATAGATGCCCCTTTTTGAAGGTCGATGACGGAGGACTCATCAGATGAAGCGGGCTGGAAGGTTTCGGTAATCCTGTGAGCTCTAGATGGGTCAGCAGTATCCTGCAGTTCTTGAATGGGGTTCCAACTTCCGAAGGTGGGCCTGTGCCGAAGATGTGGACTGCGCATTGAAGAATTGCGGTGCCCCCTTCTCATTACAGAGCCGGCAGCACCATATGTCGCCGCTTGATGTACTGTCTGCCCTCAATTCTGCCAGAAACCACCCATAGTTTCCAATCCAGCTGCGCCTGCCCCGGCTCTTTCGCCTGTCCAGCAAACCTCCGATCACGAAGCGTCGTTGGCCCCAGGTGATCTTATAGAGGTCTTCGACCGAAGAATCATTAGTTGAGGCTAGTGCAGAGGCTGCTTCGTACTGTTTGGCAATGCTCTTTGGTCTGGGTCCGAGGCGAGCAAATAAGGAGGGTGAGTGCTTTGATAACGCGCTGCCAGCCAAGCTGCCCGCTATCGGATTCCCCGACATTGAGAAATACCATGAAACGTGTAAGCGACCTCAAAGAGCAAGCTGCCAACGGGACAAGACCTGCATTTTGAGCTAGCTAAGTTCACTGTACGACTACCTTACGCCGAAAATAGAGAGCAAGGGATTAACGATGTAAGAAATCTCGCTGTGCTCAGGTTGCTGGGCCGGCACTGTCAAGCATTTCCTGTACAGTAGGAACTGCAAATGTGGGGGGTTAAAGCAAGGTATGATACTTGAAAAAAGCGATAATCAGTTGCCAGGGTCCGTAAGGCAACTAGTGACTCTCAATGTTAATATGTGTGTAGCTGCTATTAGGTCATGACGTACTCTTTCAAGGTGCTTCGACCATCTTCCAATCGACATCCAATCCGTCCACTTGCTTATTCAAATTTCTTTCACTACGTTTCCCTACGGATACAACAATCTTCGTCTCGTTAGGTGTGGCTCCAGCTAGTTTAACTGCCGCTATATTGGCTAGTTCTTAATACAAAAATCGTTCCAATAGGCGCCGGGCGCAAGGGTAAGATTCTCCTCTATTATTTCCGCATGTTTCACACTGTACAAGAGTTCGGCTTTCTCAAATCGCTTATAGAATTCGGATCATTTTGGATTGATGCAACTAAAGTTCAACCCTGAGCAATACCGCCTTTTTTATTCTGAGTACACTTTATATACATATTATCTTTAATGCACAAAAAGTCCACACTGCGCTGGTGGCACCCTGATTTCATTTTTGGACAGGCAGAAAAGCTCCTAAGCAAGCAATATATAGGCCATTTTCAGCAGAACAGGTGCGCGATGACACTGGTTAAAAGACAGGCTCGGCCACAATCCTCCTGGACTGGCTGTTCATAATCCCTAGTTCTCACCGATTATTATACAAGGGCGCTGGCACCGTTGGTGGTTGGACTATTTGTTTGCTTAATTGTGAGCCAAAATGATGAAAAAAGAGTTCCCTTCGCGAAGTCATCAGCCTCTCGCCCACCAGCGACTAGCCAAGAACCCCGATCTGGCACGTAAGCTGGTGCAGATGGCCCTACCTCTAGCTACCTTCGTCGAGTTAGATCACGGCACTGTACATCCGGAATTCCCAATGACCGTGCTCAATTTCTGGCTTCTGACGGACGAGCAACTAGAGTCTCTCGCTGAGTTCTACCACCAGAAGACGATCAACAAGTATACCAACCTATACCCGTGTCGCATTATTTGGAGTCCCAAAATGTCGCTTGAGGAGAAGCGCCGCACGATGGGCAAGTTTATTGGCCTCCAGAGTTGCGATACAATTATCCCGGTTAAGACGGAAGAGGAAATTATGGCTGGTGCCCGGAGAGCGAGGCTGATTAAGGATGTATATTAGGTAGATAGAAGACAGATGAAATATTGCAACGGCAAATTTTCAACGCTCTCGTGCAAGTTTTCTATCAAACTCTGTTGTGCATTCACTTTAATCCTATTAAGTCAAGAACGTAGAGCGACCCATTTAAATACCAATATCGCGGTTGGGTAGCTTCTCAAGACCCTTGAAGAAAACCCCGTCCCAATGCGAAGTTAATCAGTTTTAGATATAGATATGAGCATCCATCTTCTTCACTAACATTGTTGTTTTCGACAAGACTTTACAGAAGGTCCTGTTCTTAATTTGAGCCTCGTCTCATCTAATATATAGTCCCTAATGGACTGTTAATTTTACATCGACGCGCAGCACCTTTCGTACTGAGGAAATTCGTACTGAGCAAGAGCAATGATATAGTCTATATCTATGCCCAAAATCCACTGAACGCTCCAAGGTCCCGTACTGGAGAATATTCGATCTTCTTTTCCACGGCCACAAACAATACCCCTGCTCCTGCAAAGTTTTCATATACGCCATAATCTCTGAATTTGCCGTTCTTGGCAGTCTGAATTGAGTCTATATAATTGACCTCGGTGCATTTTACATATACTAGGTTGTGGTACGTGGACAGCCTCTGGCTCAGCCAGATGATAATCCAACCTTGATCTGCACCCCATAAACCAAGGTGAAGCGCCTCTAGTGATCGAGGAAATGCAAGGGGATCTGTTGTCATTTTGGAAATGCTCTCATCCTTAGCTCTAAGTATGTCTCGTATCATAGTATAAAGGCGAAGGTGTTTAAGATTTGTAAACTCGCAGAGTAAACCAAACTCGATCTCGACGCGCCAGGATTGGATAGAAATACTAGTTAGGTTTTCTCTCATTGGAAGGAGTAATGATAAAAGCTCTATTTCTCTCCGCAGCGAGTGAATGTCCTCGATGAATTCGAACGTATAGAGCTTTGGTAGATCTACAGCAAAGGCTACCCTGTCAACGTCAGAAACTTGGCTCAAGTCATTCTGGCTTTCGGGACTAATAGTGAGCTGGTGAATATTAGACACTAGATCCGAAATATTTCGGTGAGCAACGTCCGATATGCTCCACCTCTCTAACCACAATCGCTCGAGCTGTGGCGCTGCTTTCAGACCCCTTTGGTCTTGGGGATGATTTGGTCCCTTAACTTTCCAATGCCAAATATCGGGGTCGAGCCGAATAAGATGCAGACGCTTCAAATGATGAAGATCGATAGCAGGGAGACGCCAGTTTTGCTCGATATGGACAGTTAAGTCTTGTAGGAGTCGTGCTTGCGATAATACTTTATCGAATAGAGAGCGATGGAGCCTAAAGGTGTCAACTTCGAAGGGGTTCGAGTATAATTCGGTACCCGGGCCCATAGACGAGCTAATATAGCCACTGCCGCCCCAAGGTTCCGGTCGGTAGTGAATACGCCGAATGTAATCCGCTAAGCGAGGTCTCTCACTTAGAGACCTCGAAAATAGACCCAAACAGTGTTCTGGTTGACCGTATTTGCACCAGAAGAAATGAAATAGAAGTGGCTGTGCGGCAGCTCTAAGGGATCGAGATGTGCGACATAGACTGGCGAGTGGTCTATAATCAGGCTTGGAGTCTGATCGCATGGGAACTGCACCAGTGCAATGGTCGCAGAAATACTGACAGATTTGTTGTCTCAGTTCAAGGGGTAATTCCGCAAATGGATCGGAATTCCCTTGCTTTTCTCTGTGGTTAGCGAACTAATCTTCGTGAATACTAGCCCTCGGTATAGTAAGTGGACACACCTGGATTGAGACATTCATATCCGTCTGTTGGGCCACGGCGCGTAGTTGCGACAGCGGTCGAGATAATTAACAATGGGGTTGTGGGGATGATGATACTAGCGACAGTGTGAAGGTGGCTGGGAATGATATCAATCGGTAGAGGAAGAGCAGTTTGAATCTTATCCCATAAAGAGCCAGCCAGTTTTATATCACATACTAATTGCAGCTAGTTAATAACTCTAAATAGACTGCCAGGCGAAGAATCTCAGAATATGCTGTTCTACTGTACTATATCAAATATAGAAGGAGCTGCAAAGGTGGCATGATAGCAACTCTAGACTGATATGCCTTTGAGGGTGTAATAGAGTTGGCCTTATTCTATATGGAAAACTAGACCTTATTTTGACGCCTGGGCAAGACTGTTCTAGGAGGCTGGCCCGACCTAATTGTTTCTATACTGAAAGGGAGGTGTTGTTAGGGAAGCTGGCTTCACCGCTTTTACGAGGATGTATCTATTGGTCGACGGAAATCTGGCGAATCAGATAATATAAAAGTCATGCCGCTGTAAGAGTTATGCCTCTGTATTAAAATTGTCATGCCGCTATATCAATTCCCATATTCATAAAGCGAGACTATTCATAAAGTATGAAAGTCAGATGATCGTTCCCTCACAAGCAGCTCAACAAAGATGACAAAGACAACGGGAACATCAGGAGCAAACTATTGATCTACATGGACAACCAGGCAGCCAGTCGATCGACAGCCAAACCGAAAGGAAAGTCGGATGCATACCTGCTCAAAAATATCGTACAAGCCGAACTGATAAACGATCGAGATCTGCCTCCTGACCGCCTCAGCCAGGTCGAGCACCGACGAAAGAAATCACCAGCAACACCACTCGATGTAGGTAATGAAACTCAGCTATGATATATGAATCATAGGAAACCAAAACATAGACAACAATGTGCATACAGTCAGAAATGGAATGGCCGCGTTTTGCAAATCACCTGAGTGCCCCCAAAAGAAAAGCCAGAGGAACCAAAACATGACAGGACCGATCAGAATTAACACATGATATACGGCAACCTTGAACGCAGAAGGGCGTTCGACTGCTAGTAAACCCCAGAATATCTCACGATTCTGCCCTTTCTTATCAAGACAAAAATTTCTCTTTGGAATGCGGCTGAGAGCACTTCTTAACGGAGTGTATCTTTTAGGACACTGGCGGAAGCCGAAGTAGTGCCTATGTGGTTCGCCCCGCCGAAAACAATAATAGAATCTGCATTTGAATTCGTTCTTCGTGATAGGAGGCATTGGATTGGGTGGAATTGGCTCGAAGGTATAGTCATTGTTTGTCCCATCCGGGACAGCCGGCCGATATTCCCCAGGTTCAAAGGTATTTTCGCCGATTCTTTCAATCTAGGGAAGTTCTTTAGCGAGATAGCTTTGCTATAAAAGGGTAGACATACCTGTACAAATTCACAATGGTTATACACTCTATAGCTCAGATATCGACGGAAGACTCCGCGGATTTCATTGTAGTTCGCGCGTAGCTTTTCAAAAAAGGTGTCATCATCCATACTCGAAACCTCTATTTCAGCAAGAGAGCAGTAGTCGCCACTGTTTACGCCGAGAAAGATGAACTGGCAAAGTTGGGGTAATTGGTGGTGTATGAGTTGCATATTGATTGCAACATCTCCAGGGCATTGGCTTCCAGATGGTCCTGGATTTGGTGCTGATAGAGGAGTGTTTGATTTAGAGGAAGGGCCGATTGATCCCTGCAATAAATGGGCTGTGGGAGCCTTCCCAATCTGTGGTTGGTTGATTGACGAAATCGAACCACTTTGTAAGGACTGATCATAGGGTGAAACCGCCTTCGTAGCATCCTTAAACTTGTTCAATAACCGTTGGAGGTTGTCTGCAAAATTTGAGGGAACTTCTTCGTAGCGTCGGTCGCCACAGGCCTGACGTTGTTAGGCTACATCGAGACATTGGCAAAATGTACTTACACCAGTCCAACGGACATAAGTAGCGTCTTCTCTTAAGAAACGAGGTGGATCCTGGAAAGGCCACCAATCCCAAGGCTCTCCGGTCACTATCTCCACGTAGAGTTTCAGGCTGTCACAGAGACCTAACCGGTGGCCCCGAACAACAGATATGGAACGGAGATCAGCTGAGGCCATATCCATTGCTAGGCCTTTGAGTAGACTGGAAAGTCGTCCAGATTGCTCGTCAGCGTTTCCGCCTGACGGGCCTCGTATTAACATCTCGTCCAAAACTTTGCGAATGAGAGTCTCAAGCTCGGAATGAAATGCAGTATACATGAGATTTCGTGCATTTCCGTCGACCGAGTTGACTGACATTATGGCCCCTTTTTCTAGAAGCAACCCGACCATCGATTCGCGTCCTGCAGCAGCAGCCAGGTGTAGCGGGGTCTTGCCGCCCTTGTCGACCGAGTTGACTGACTTCGTGGCTCCTTTCTTTAGAAGCAACCCGACTATCGATTCGTGTCCCGCTGCAGCAGCCAGGTGTAGCGGGGTCTTGCCGCCCTTATCGACCGAATTGACTGACTTCGTGGCTCCTTTGTTCAGAAGCAATATATCCATCAAATGCAATATAACCACCAAAAGCAATATAACCATCAATATACTTCCAGCGGCTTGATAAATTTCCAATATACTTATAGCCATAGCAATAGGTAGAATTCCGCTAACCAGTACCGACCTAGTTGATTGCAGCTCCTTTTCTAGAAGTAACCCCACTATCGATTTGTGTCCTGCAGCAGCAGCCAGGTGTAGCGGGGTCTTGCCGTCCTTGTCGACCGAGTTGACTGACTCCGTAGCTCCTTTCTTTAGAAGCAACCCGACTATCGATTCGCGTCCCGCTGCAGCAGCCAGGTGTAGCGGGGTCTTGCCGCCCTTGTCGACCGAGTTGACTGACTCTATGGCCCCTTCTTCTAGGAGCAACTCGACTATCGATTCATGTCCTGCTGCAGTAGCCAGGTGTAGCGGGGTCTTGCTGTTCTTGTCAACCGAGTTGACTGACTTCGTGGCTCCTTTCTTTAGAAGCAACTCAACTATCTTATCGACTGCTCCTTTCTCCAGAAGCAACCCGACTATCGATCCGTGTCCTGCAGCAGCAGCCAGGTGTAGCGGGGTCTTGCCGTTCTTGTCGACCGAGTTGACTGACTTCGTGGCTCCTTTCTTTAGAAGCAACCCGACTGTCGATTCGTGTCCCGCTGCAGCAGCCAGGTGTAGCGGGGTCTTGCCGTCCTTGTCGACCGAGTTGACTGACTTCGTGGCTCCTTTCTCTAGAAGCAGCCCCACTATCGATTCATGTCCTGCTATAGCAGCCAGGTGAAGCGGGGTCTTGCCGTCCTTCTCGACCGAGTTGACTGACTCTGCTCCCTCCTTTTCCAGGAATAGGCGAACCGTCTCGTCATCTCCAGCTGCAGCGGCCAGGTGCAACGGGGTTGTGCCATCATTATCGACCGAGACTGACTTCACGCCGCGAACTGCAGGGTCGGCGGGATCTGGGCTACAGTGCCCTGTGTTTGATGTATTGTACTGCGTTGCTGAGGCATCCATAATACAAGCAGAAATTGAGCAGGAAGGTGTGGGAAATGACGAATTTGCCAAGTATCTTCGTAAGCAAAGTTAAACCTTAGAAAATCGCTACGTAAAAGTGAAACCCCTTTTCTGGCTTCCTGTCGCACTGAGCGTGCTAAAAGGATCAAAGATCAGGTAAACGATAATGAGCAGCAGCAATGTGTTGATTGCTTGTTGTCTAAAGTGCGGGGTACTCCAGCCCACAGATTTTACTTGAGGGAATTACTACGGGGGCATCACACTTTGCTAAGCGGGCCTCAGGCTTATGTGGGCATCACGTTTTACACACTCTCATTGGCTCAAATAATTTCCATTAATGCACTCGATGCTTTGCGGATTCTGCCGATGTACCTCCCTCTAATTGGCCAATTCTATGTAGAAAGGGATGTAGGAAGGGAGGGATGTAGAAAGGGATGTTCGCCGCGTTGAGGGACATGAAGATTTCGGTAATTCTTTTGAGATACAATTCCTTATTCTAGCAGTACTCTTACCCAACTACGATGTCAGCCAACCTCCGCTCCGGAAAACGACCTCATGACGGGCTGTTGCCCATAACAGCAACTTCATTGCGCGTGTGACGGGAACGTCCGGAGTGCTGGACCCAGGGTGGGGTCGATACGTAACTAGGGCGCACGGGGCAGGCCACAGGGACTATCATATGCGTCTACGCGTCTACGCGCCTGCCCGCTTTCTCTCTTTCCTCTCCATCGTAGTATTCTCGCAATACAGTGGCATTACCTCTTGAGTTGATCTCATCTGGCCCGTGACAGCGCGCAAATAAACGACACCGATCACATCCCCAACCTCAGTCTAGGTCCTCGGTTCACTTCAATGATGCCGATGCAGATGCCTAGGAACAGGGAGAAGAGGTGTGGATGACATCTGGAGGAGGATAGATAGAGATACTGAGGAACAACAGGCCTTGCATTTAGCAAGTAGAGAGGAAGATTGCATTGTAGTTAGAGAATAAGAGGAATAGCTAGTTAGATTTAAAGATGCGATGCTATGTACTTGGTTGAGGGCTGGAGGGTGACAACGACGAACGACAGAGACGATACCTGGATGATGACGATGATAGCAGAGCTGATTGCTCTGTGCTTTCCGATGTGTATGTCTAGTGTCGCTTTTCCCGGCCGGACCCCCAGTTTGAAGAGGTCTCTTCCGTGCTTGGCCGTTTCCCAGGACATATCCCACTCGCCTCTCATCGTTCGACGAATGGTGGATTTTGTGGTTGCCATTAGGGTCCGCAGAGAGTCTGGTTCTGGCTGCGGTTCCGGACTGTTCGTGTGTTCGGGTCGTGGCCGGCAGCTTCCTTGGCTGCTCGATCGGCTGCTTCATTGCCTGGCACTCCGACGTGTGCTGGGATCCATCGGAACTGCACCTCCCATCCTTGACTTCGGAGCTGATTGAGTGCTTGTATAGCCTTGGCCAGGATGTATTGCCCGGATAGGTGCTTGGGGTTCTGAATCGCTTGGATGGCCGCCTGGTTGTCGGTGAATATAGCGCAGTTGCCGGGGGTGATGCCTCTTTCATGTACATCGAGCCCTATTTGCAATGCTAGGACTAGTCCCCTAAGCTCTGCTGCATATACTGTGGAGGTGTCGGATGTGCCCATGTATTCTTAGCTCAGTTTAATATTTCGAAAATATTAAAATGTGTTGCCTAATTATTTGGGCCCCTTCCTAGTTACCCTATAGTACTCCGATAAGTTAATTCTTACGCTTTCTAGGCAGTATACTATAGTTACTGCGTTGCTACTGAATTGTTTAATAGCAAGTTAAGTGGGTCCTCTATTTCCCAGTGCAGCTGTGAGCGTTTATCCTGCTAGTGTAGGCCTATACTACCAAAAAGTATACAAAGCTATAGAGCCCCCAATTGCTCAAATACCTTTCCTTCTCTTAAACCATATTATACAATACCAATTATATCTGCAGCGGAAAATATAGGGGTAAGCCATATTGATATAGATAAAGTGGTCAATTGGGATAGTGAGGAGCCTCCCGATCCCGACGGCAATATCCCAATAACTGAAGATAATAACCCCATGCTATCAGCCTATATGATGAGTATTAACGCTGAAGCAACCCCCGGCCTATAGCGGTTTATTTACGTAGGTGGAGGTTGCTGCTGCCTAATAGCTCTTAGACGGTATGAGCGACGAATACGCTTTGCAGTAGAGGGAGCTTGAAGCTTTGGGTAGTACCGAAGTTAAATGGCGTCTAGGCTGGTGAAGTATGCCTCAATATTTAGGAGAAGAGTGTGATTACTATGCCACGACAAATGTAAGAATGATGCATATCCTTTACTCGTGGGAAATACTTCCACATCGAATCTATTACAAAGGAAAGTGATTACCTCACGTCTTATTATATCGGGCTTCTGGGTTAGCTCTCTACGTAATGCATCTCGCATAAGAGTAGTTATCTTGGGATCTGGGCCGACGCAGTTCACAGGAACTGTCATCGTCCTATATCGTTTGGCGGTCGCTTGTATTCTGTAGACGTTCGGTGTAAGGAATAGATTTGGCAGTTTTGTCGATCCGGTCTCTAGGTAGTAGCATCTCGCGGATTTGCTCTCGCTTTTCGAGGGGCAGCCGCGGAGCCATTATACGCTGCGAGTAGTGACGAGCCGCTTCTGGCTTCTAAGATGAAGGAAGAGAAAGTCAGGAACTTGCTGCGCATCCCTCCCACAACACGAAAATGTTGGCGCCTGATACTCAAGGCACCAAACGTGATATTATGACTCACAGCCCGCATGGACTCATTTACACTAGTCACACACTGTATCAGCTACACTTGGGCTACATTTAGTAAAGTTCTTTATACAAATCACTGACGCTTGGCTTGGACCGCACTGAAACTAGATTGCAAAACCCCACTTACTTTCTTACCAACCTACCCTACATCCACTAATCAAACACCTCGTGCCATGGACAGCAGGCACCGCTTCAGCCGCCGTAGATAGGACTCTGAATACTTGGAGAATAGCCTTCAAGTTCGCTTGCTAATAATACAAACCCCACGGGACCTGTGGAAAGATTGGAAACGAAGAGGCAAAAGCAGAAATTGGACGCTATATGGGCTTTTACGAGATTATAACAAAGCTTAGGAAACGGATATAGACAATAGCAACTAGTGCCCTATTGGTTGTGAGCCACCGGGCGTAATAAATTGTGTGTGTGTGTGTGTGTACCCTTTGTTCAGCGCTGGTTAATTAGTGTACGGTAGCAAAGATTCCTCTAGATTGATCTATGTAGGATTACTTTCCGACTGCTCAGCCACTCGTATACACCACAACCTACAACATGAACTCTCGAGAGGACTAACAGTCAAATATCTTGATTTTATAGAGGTATCCCTGTATAATTCCCCTCAACTGTACCTAAAGATTGCCGTATTGCATCCTCAATATCTCCAGTATTGACCTGCAGCCTACAATCACCCTGGGCATTGGAGCCTTCCCATCCACCCTTTTGTTTAGATAAGATCATAAGAGGCCAGTCGAGACGAATTTGAATCTTGATAGACAGTAAACAGCACTCCTTTAGTAAAGAATTGCCCTCAATCACTTTCCTTGTTGCTTGATCGAGCCAACAACGACCACGCGTACTCCAATGAATCTCTTGCTTCTTCCGGTCGTTCTGGTTTTGAAGTCTGATAGATTTGAGACTAAAATACCGTTTTTCAGGCGTCGCTTCAGGAGTCGCTTCAGGCGTCACATGCCTAGCCCTTTTCGGTCTATCATTGAATAAGGGTTGATGCGACTGCCGCTTTCGACATCCCTGGGGCTTCTCCAAGTCTCCGAATTCTTCATTTTCCAACTCCTGTGATTCAATCTCGGTCCAAGAGCCATCCCCATTGACATCAATGATGGCAAGTTTCTTGCGAGTAGTAGCATATGCTAAACTAAGCGCAGGGGAACTTTCCCTTGTATCATCTTCGTCGTTCGGGTTATTGTGGGCAGGTGAGTCATTTGATGAATCATTTTCAAGTTGGCCGCTTGGCATCATCTTCCGGCTAATGTCGTTGAGCGTGCACATGGCGGGAGGGGAGTTGGTTGAATCTGGAGGCTCCTTTCCGTCTGGCAAAGCAATACCATCGTCCTCTTCTCTGCAGCTTTCCGCGACATCTAAACGGGTAGATTCTTCTTGTATGATTGGCTGTAACCATAATCCAGAAGGCGATAGAGTCGAGAGGGAAGCGAAGGAGGCACCAGGGGAGTCGTAAAGAATGGGGGTTGTAGTAGATGAGGCACCAGAGAGCCCAGAACGAATAGGGAAGGCAGCGAAAGAAGGACAGCCACCGGGAGAGCCTGAACTAACACTAGTGGCAGCAGAGGAGGCACCAGTGGAGCCAGATCCAATAGCGGAATCAGTGAAGGAAGCAAAGCCATCGGTGGTTGCGGAAGAACCGATAGAGTAGCCAGCAGAGTGGCTACCCAGAGGATTGATGGACCGGGAGTTGGATATGGGGGACGCTGCTAGGGTTTCATCGACGGAGGAGTATATTGGCGCACTATCAGGAGCCGGATAGATTCTTGGTGCGCAATCCGCCAGTTCCAAATTGTTGGTAGTGGTAGTTTTGGTTCCCGTTGTGTTGATGTCCACGCTTGAAGGGATAGGGTCTTCCATTATCTGCGCACCAAGGGGGGGAGAGGTGACTTTGAAAGCACGCTCCTCGCTCAAAGCGAGGAAGGTCAGAAGGTAGTTCTGGTCGGGATGCGCGGTGTTTTTCTCATCAGGAGGCAACTTATAGCTAGCAGCTTTGCCCGCTAGGTATAACACCTCACCATTTGAAGAGTCACCGGCGTACGGTGGTGAGTGATGAGGAATCAGATTGATAGAATTGGAGGTGGCTGGTGAGTTTTGAGAGATCGGCTCAGCGTCAAGCGCTAGGGAGGGCTTCTGGCTGTCAAAGGACATGTCTCCGCCAATGCCGAAATTCGACATCCCGAAACTGCCAGCAGTGCTGCCCGCCGGAATGAACATGGCTAAATCAGGAGGAATGTGCTGTGTTGTTTCCAGAACCGGCCAGTGAAGTAGCGGCATATCCTGAGGCTCCATTTTTGAGTAATGGCCAAGGCCAACGGATTGGATTTCTGAAACCCCCGTGAAGCTGTCTCCACTGACTTGAGTACGTGCATCAGTGCCTTTGCGATACCCTTCGTCAAAGCCAGCGTTGAAGCCAGCCCTCCAGGCTTGTTCACGACGCTGTGAACAGGACAGAAATCCGAGCTGAGAAGTGAGAAGCGAGTGATTCAAACATGGCATGTCATCCCAAATTTGTGTTTGTAGAGAGCCGTTCATAGAGAAAGGTAAAGAATCCATGTTTTTGTAGAAGTAAAAATGGAAGATGAAGTTGAAAGAGCGATGGAAAGCGGATTACTATTCCTGTTAAATACCGCCGTCCTCTCTGTCAGTCCGACTTGCGTACTGAAAAGACCCACTTCAATGTGAGCCTGTCGAAACCAGCAACTGGAAGCTCGAGGTGATCATTGGATAGGGAGATACATCCTGGTCAGCGAAGAGGTCTAGGCCCTGGTTGTTGCTTCGGAACCACGTCATGCCATCCACTATTCTGATCCCGGTTGACAGCACATGGTTCCACTCCTTGAAGTGCCGTCTGTTGGCTCAGGGGAGGACTCAGCTAAGCTGGAGATCAGCGCTCCCGCTCCACCCGCTCACCTCATCTTTGAATCGGGAGAGGAGGCGATGTACCTTAGGCCCCTCTACCGTCCGACCTACCCGTCGAGGGTTGACTCGGCCGATATGTGTAACTAACAACGTCGGGTCGGAGGGGCTAGAAAGAGGGCACAGTTACCAGAAAGAGATGAATAATCTTGGAGTAAAGAGAGGCATGGGCAAATAATAAAATAGTTTCTAGTTTCGTGCTAATCTATCACTATTATATCTTTAACTGCGACTGTCCCTCGGACTCGCCTCGTTCTCTTCCGTCGTGATAAACCCCCTCGATTGGTATATGTGGAAAACTCGGTGTTGGTAGGTTTCCTTTCCTTCCTGGTTAAAGACCCCATGCTTGATGGGTCGTCATCGACCAGGGTGAGATCAATGAACTCTTGATTCCTTATGATTGTCGTAGACGCTCTGTGTAATTGACCAGGAACTTGAGTCGAGGTAGACTCATGGGTAAGGAATTCGGAAGAATTTGCTGTGCTTCTATCCAGTTGGCTCTGATCTGGGCTGAGGACACCAGGTGAAATCTCGTGATCACAACCACTGCGTCTATGAGTTTGGCCATGCCGAACAGGATCAGGGGTATCCAATGAAACCTGTTGATCGATATCGCTATTGCTGACGGTAGATTGACGGATACCTAGTAAGGCAGTAGCCCCTCGAAATGCGTTGATAAATTTGTTATCGTCAGGGGAAACTCCATGTTTCATTGTCAAGATCGGTGGCCCCTTTTTACAAAGAGGACAATATGCAGAGGCCCCATGCGTCTCTCGGTAAACCTTACGATACTTAACCCAGCACGTCGCACAAGAACCATGGCCTTAATCATGTCAGCTCCTGTTGACAAATGCCTCTTTCTCGCCTTACCGCAATCAAAAAATGCGAGATCCTTAGTCTTCCAGCATATCATGCACTCATTCCAATGGTACTGTTGTATCATCGATCCGATATACTTCTTGCAATACAACTTCGGACTGGTTAGCTGAAACTTTGTAAAGAGAGCATTCCTAGCTTACAAGTTTCGAGTTTGGGAAGCGCCATTGTGGTAAATCAGGTTGAAGATGGTGAAAACAAGCCGTACAGTAAGCGTTATGACTAGGCATGGTAGAAGAGAGATGGTGATGAGTAGCAAGAGCCGTCGACGGAGTGGGTTCTTAAACTTGGCTGAGTGAGATTGGGCCGGGTCCGGGCAAATTGTCTGCCGATCCCAGACTTTAGGCAAAGCGTGAATAGGGATTAACAATGGCAAAGGACTAGAGGCACAGTGGAGAACAATACGCACCGGACGGCGGATTGCTAAAATATAAAAATCCAAACATTAATAATAGCACTTACTGTTATTGAGCTGTCCAATAAGATAGCGAACATGGACCTCGGATAACAAACTGCGTTACCCTGGCTAGTGGTCAATCCCAAACAGCCGGTCCCTCCAACCCTCTATCTTCCAAGTCTCCTATCCTTCGAGCTACCAAGCCGCCGCCTAACCAGTCCCGCCCCGCACCTACTGCTGGAATCCATCCGTCCCTTAATGGGACTGTGTGGTGGCAACTACAGCTTCACCAGCCCATGACAAGTGGATCGGTGGATTAAAAAATGCTAGGTACATCAGAGCGGACCATGTTCAGGACCAAGCCCAGGCCATCACAAGAGTTTGATCAGGAAATGGATAAATCTTTCACTGCCGTACAGCACTGTCAAGCAAATGTCTCAACTTCACGCCTTTGGCATGTGCGACCAATCATTACAATCATCGTTTAACGCTATCGTGACCACCGACTATCCGTAGTAACCTTGATACACACCAGTGAGTGAACAAGATATGAAAAATACAAAAGAAAAAAATCACTTATACATATGCATGGCCCTTCATATGTTTCATCGATGGTTTAGTGGAGACATCCACAGCAGGAGGCGTGTCCTCCATCCCGGCCAGATATTCCGCATGCGTATTGTGGACAGAGTACCCAGGCAGCTCCGCGCGAACTGTTGAGCTCTCACCCGGCAGCTCAGCAAAACCAGATGGCATGGCTGTCTGCGATCTTTTCTCAAGATAATGGTAATGGTTCTCTATAATAACCGGTCTGCCATGGAGCGAGGCAGCAAGGAGATTTTTGAACTCCATACATTGCTGTCTCGAGCAGATAAAATGATCTAGGATGCCACTAGATTCTTTATGTTGCTTCTTAGAACGGTGTCCTCCACACATAGCGCATTTTATGTCTGTGACCATTTTCTTGGGGTGGAAAGTTTCCATGTGCTGGCTTGTTCGGCTCCGTGCGTCCATCGACCTTCAAGACTGTTTGCGTCAGATGCATCTCAGAGACGGAGGAAACATACCTGACCTGGCGCGATGCAAAGCTACCCATTGTTAGTGGAGACGTAATGAAACGGTGATTGAGTTGAGAATGGAATGGTCGGCCTTGCGTCCCAGCTCTGTGCTCTAGTCTTAAGCGGGTTCCAGGAGGCCTTGTTTTAGGCCTTTGGAGCCCCCGTGGAGCCTCTGTACCCGATCGAGCTGGCCTTATTTTGGGCTCGGATGACTAGGATTAAGTTCTTATATCTTTCTCTCCCATGCATGGCCACCATTTCTCTGCTCCTTATCTAGCCATGAAATATTGTCATCACACATTTTGGCTTGGCCAGGGTGCTCAAGCGAACGACACTCAGCCTCTGGTATCAGATAAGGCTTCACAATGGTTGGGTCCAGGCTCAGCATCAGTTTTCAGTGCTATGAAATTCTCCAGACTAGGGCCATTTCCTAACCAGTGTGCCTGAGGCACAGTGTACACACTGTGCATAGCATGGCTGCCAGTGCCCACTAACAGCAATTGGAAATGGTTAGACTTCTGACATTACTTAAGGACCAGGGTAACTTGTACTTTGTGGTACATACCAACGGCCAGAATTGGACTAGATTCAATGCACAGATCCTGCTGTCTGATTTTTGAGACGTCCTTCAAGGTACACATCAAGAACACACCGACGTTCACAAGTTACCATAAAGGCTTGATAATTGTGAGGTTGACACACGGTGCAATATTCTCCCACCACAAGCCAACAACCCCCAGACGGTCAGAACTGGCAGAATGATGCTACTCCATCTGACTAAGCCAGCGCCGCCGCTAAATAGCAGAGCATAGGGAGCGACCAACGCAATGTATGGTTGCCAGGACTTACTGTACACAAAATGTTTGCTCCATTCACTGCTCTTCTTGCCGCTATCGCCCCTCGCGACTGCGGCTCTGTTTCTATGACTCCCCACGACCTGTACGGCTCATCGATCGGAGTACTCGGGTGCAAGATCAATACAAACCACGTTGCCTACTGGCCTACCGCGGTCGGTTGCGATGATATCTGCGTAAAGGTCTCCTACGGCGGCCGCAAAGTCTACCTGCTAAAAATTGACCATTCCGGGAGCGCCTATGACATATCCTACGCCGCTTGGAACTGGCTTGGTTTTGGCAAGCATGCCACCCAAGAACCCCAGATGGGCGGTGGCATTACTATGGAGTATGAGACTGTCCACCCTAGCAAGTGCTACGACCTGCTCGACGATGGCAAGCTACCTCTTATGGCTGCTAACAGCATGAACTACCTGGCCTCGTGCCTTTCCCAGCCTAACAGCTGGGTCGCTAAGAACTATCGTCTTTTTAACATTGGTAATGACATCTGCACGTTGGGAGTGGATGAGGTCTGTACTGTCAACCTTGCCGTATCCAATCAGCCTGTATGCCCTAGCGGTCTTGGTTCCACGGCGGAGCTAAACCTAACGGTA
This sequence comes from Ilyonectria robusta, assembly GCF_021365365.1. NCBI lineage: Eukaryota > Fungi > Ascomycota > Sordariomycetes > Hypocreales > Nectriaceae > Ilyonectria > Ilyonectria robusta. Next base: position 53,094 of record NW_025764475.1, read on the forward strand.
ATAAATATTGCCTACGGCACGGGTAAGCAGATCGAAGCCTTGTAGACCAGAATACGACGCTCTATTATGAAGCGCAGAGCTAGGATATGAAGTGCAACACTCGCCATGGATGGGATGAGATGAAATCTTACAAAAAAGACATTTTAGACAATGACGCTGCATGCAAAGTTTAGGATGCTGGTGTTGGCGGCTGTATGACTATTCCATCTTGGGGTCTCTACAAAAAGTGCACATGACTAAAATCGATTATAGCCATAGGATATATTTACTCTCCCTCTTATTAGTCACAGCGTGATCCCTATTGTAGTAACAAAGATCCATCTCCACTATAAGTCCAAAAAGTGATTCCTGTTGTTACGGATAGTAACAGACAAGCTATCTCCACTCTGGGCATCCCTGCTGTTAGTAACAAACAGCTATCTCCACTATATTTCCAAAAATTGATCCCTGTGAAGGGCTGGACATTAACAGGCTGTTGCCGTAGGATTGTCTATCTAAAGCTAAAGAGGAGAGAGAAAGGGGCAGCATAGCTGCTGGCTCGTGGCTACGTACATCAGGTCCCTGAAGGCGGTGGGCTGGCCATACCTCGGATAGTTGGGTCCGGCACAGCCGGAATCCTTGTATCAGGCCTCAGCCTGTGACAATCCCTGCTGTTAGTAACAGATTCAGCTATCTCCAATATAAATCCAAAAGTGATCCCTGTTGTCAGTAACAGACAGCCATCTCCACTTTAAGCAAAAATTGATTCCCGCTGTGAGTAATAGACAAGCTATCTCCACTATGAAAATCCCTGTTGTGACTAACAGCCAGCTATCTCCACTATGAAAATCCCTGTTGTGACTAACAGACAGCCATCCACAATGCAAATCCCTGTTGTGACTAACAGACAGCTAGTTCCACTACAAGTTAAAGGTAATCTGTGTGGTTAGTAACAGAGAGCATCTCTACGTCAAGTGCAAAACACGGATGCTTTTAGTAACAGAGATCTGCAGGACATTGTCTGCCCGCGGTCAGCCCCTAATCTTTAGTGCATTTACCGCCTGATTTTAGCCTGTTCGGCCGGTACTTTTAGTGCATTTGGCTGCCAATTTTCAGTGCACCCAGCCCCTAATCTTGAGTGTATTCAACCTGTAGTTTCCACCGCATTACTGCTAATCTTTGGTGCATCCAGTTACTAATTCTCGGTGTGTTTAGCGCCTAACATCAAGATATTCTATATAGACTATAGGGGGTTTATAGGTTCATTAAATCCTCCTCCGAAAAGTCAGGGGGGTTCTTTTTATATACCACGAGTCCTTTACTATCAAGTGCTGCACCCTTATTACTAATTAAAATGTGTTGACTAAAGTCCTGTGTCCGACGGATCTCATCGTCACTAATACCAAGGTCGTCGCGGGGGATCCAGACTGTGGGGCAGCGGGCACGCAGGGCCTCATGCTGAAATGCGTTATGAACAAGCGTGTCTCTCTTCTCAGGTGTTAAGTCTTCGATTTCGTCATTGATCCCTTCGTAAAGTGCGTCGCCAATGTAACGCTGGGCCTCATGACATTCATTATGTGTCGTGCATGGCTTGTCTTGCTTAGATAGTTTGCTCGCGCTGGAGACCTCCCTCTCTGACGCGATGTCGGTAGCTTGATCAACTTGATAATTGTGGGCCCGCCGGAATGCCTCGTCTCGGAGTACTGCGTCGTCTTCAAAGGTTATAGGGAGGTAGCGGAACAGAGGCGCGAATGACCAATTGAGGAGCATCTGATATATTGCTGTCGCAATAAGAACACATACCATAATTATCCCGTGTATTGTGCAGGTGTTCTTTCCATTCTGATCCTCAACAATAAACAACAAACCAGCGAGACAGAGCTCCATTGTGTATATCCCAGTGAATGTTTGGTTAATAGCCCGAGGGTATAAGACTCCTCCAGTGTCATGCCCAAATTGAGTTACGTAAAGTATCATATATCGCTGAGAAAACCAAAGAAGGCTAAAGGTGATAATGGCAAAAATGGAGATTAGAGGAGCGATAATACAATAGACCAATGCAATACAGGCAAAGTTGGTATAAATTGGGAAGAAACTTCCCCATCGGACCTCACTAAGTTTAATATTCCTGTACCATTTTTCACGTGGTGTATTGTCAATGAATCGAGCAATTACATACCACGTAATAAGAGCCCCAGTCTGAAGGAGGGTGCTAGAGCTAGTGGAAAGAGCCTGGAGAATCATGTACGAAAAGAAGTAGTTGGATGCTTTCGGAAGATTGCTTGCTAGCAGATTTAAGATATCTCTGCCAGTTTGCAACCTTTGAATGTTTTCTAGTAGTTGTTCTAGAGACGCAGTGAAGAAAGATGCAATTGATACAACCAAAAACAGTTGGATAAATAAAAAGATAAAGTAAAAAGCCTGGACGAACTCAATCTTTTGAGACTTAGTTTTTGCTCCCATCAATTGTGCAAGAGTATCGAATATAATCGGGACCAGGTAGAGTAGGAGACTGATAGCAGCTGAAGGCAAAACACCTGAAATGGCTTTAATTGTAGTCTTAAGCGTCTCGCTCTGATGTAGGAATTGAAGTAACTGATTCGTCTGAATAAGTTGCTCTAGCTGACTTAATGCAGCTGTCCAAGCAATAGGGAGAGCCCAGAGGAAAACCATTATTAATAAAATGCCAGTGACAATTATCATCATGAGCCACTCTTGCCACCAGCTTAAAGCCATGTTCTCCCATATAATATCTCTAGGCGAGATCTCGATTATCCTTGGAGTCATGTACTTTGGCAGATGGTATATTTCGCTTTGACAGGCCATATGAGCCGCTATTTGGCTATTGAATTGAATAAAGGCTGAATTTAGTAATGGGAAGCTTTCGGGATGCTTCTGATCCTCTTCAATCTCAAGATTTAAGCGAGCTAGCTCTTTCCGACACCAGAAAATGGTGTCGACTTTAGCATTGATAAGAGGGAGTCCAGGTAACCATGTCATCCCAAATAGGGGGAGACGGTGGGAGGGGCGATCTTCTTTTCTCAGATAATTCTTCCACAAGGCATCACGTTCGTCTTCTTGGTAATTGGAGTTATATGCGATAGGATAGCGATTCTCTTCTGGCTCTCTGAGAGATTTAACCCACCGCTGTAGACTGTGAGCAAAAGAGGACCATACGGACTGGCCCTGCCCTTTTTTAGGTCGACCTCCTCGAGGAACCGGGGAGGGAAATCTGGATGGTGGCTTCCAAAACTGCCACCACTTTGCATCTTGTATAATGTGTAGGCTACTCACTATATTCAGTCGCCGGGCAGTGGTACCTCCTTGCCATTGTGAAGGTTGCATTTGCTCCCTGTAATAAGATCGGTTTGACGTTAAGTTCTGAGCATCTTTTGCTGGACCCCTTTCGGACAAAAGTCCATTGTGACTTCCTCTCAGAAACTCGGGCAAGGGTTTATTGTACAAATCAAGGTGTCTTGCGTTTGTAGAACCAGGATACATGTTCCTTGAATTGGCAATAACTGCTTTTCGCATCGTTTCTTCATCTTCCAGGCCCTGACGAACGGCCATTTCTTCCTTCGTGGAAGACTTTATTAAAGTCTTATGCTGTTTCGCGTGTATATTACTTCTTTTGTTGACCTGTGAATTACTTGCGGCTTTAATTAGATCTGTCTCAGCAGACTCGAGTCGGAGATGAGTCTTGTCCCGAAGAGAGGTCTTCTTGAGCAACTTTGATAGATCCCGGTTTAACCAGATATTTCTGACTCCTCCTGGAAAGACGTCAAAGAGACCTTGTAGCGCCTCTTGATTCAGCCACTTAGAGGGGATAGAATTAATGAGGACTGTTGTTGCTGAGGCCCTAAGACGGTGCTCTGCACTGGTAAGGTAGTCTTGTCGCACTTTGATATATGCTCGTAGTTCCAAAAAGAATACAGAGCATACCCATACAACCACCAGTATAGCTAGCATGAGGTGAGCGCTATAGCGACTTGTGTTTTGGGGCCTGACATTACCCCACGCCAGGGTATCCAGGCCAGAGACTTGAGAGGTATTCGTTCCGGCAGGATCTTTCGCATTTCCATTTAGTTGATATCCCCTCCCGTCGATAAAATTCAGGGGTAGTAGGATCGGCATAAAGATGGAGGCGATGGGAATAAAGATAACCAAAAGAACTTTCAAATAGCGCAAGAAGAAGTATGCGTCAAGTCCGCACTTATAGATAATCTCTTGATCCCTGACATTCCATAATGTTCTAATCATTCCTAGAAATGATGTTGGTGGAGGGTCGCTTCGCTGCCGTTCGGGTACCAAGTATGTCTTTGGCTTGCTACAAGTACGTTAGAGGTACAGTCACACCATGTTGGTAGCGCAAGCGTACAAGATGCGAGCCAACGTATTACGCAGAAGCACAAAGAGCAAAAGTTGGATTATAAATACTGTTGATGCGCTGGCGACAGCTGTGAGGAAGCTAATAGCCCCGATGCCCTGTCCTTTTTGGGCGGAGCCGGCCTCTTTACTATTCATTATCGTAGGAGAGGATGCGTCAGTTGATGCTGTCGCGGAGCTGGCAATAGACATAGCTAGAGCTGATGCGGCGTCATTGAATGTTTGAGTATGGATCGAGTTGCTCAATTTCATAACTGCCTGTAATGAACGATGTGCCTCTACACTTGTAAACAGAGCTCTCTCCATGAGACAGATAGGTTGGGAGATTAAGAAACGAACTTGGGGTCGGATGTTAAACAGCAAACTGGGTTTATTTTGAGGTACAATAGGAGTATATGGACTCTCATTTAAATGAATACATGATTTGTCAGCTTTTTGACACGCGTTCTAACCCACTTGTACCAAGTTTCATCCATATCAGTACATTACTGCTCTATTCTCAAGCATATCCCAAGTCGATTGTTCACCGCATTTATCAACAGCAATCTTCATTGCGGCGTAGAATAAAATTTTACTTCGGATAGCCTCCCAGTCGTTAATAGATGTGCCGAGGGCGAAAGGATCTTGCATAACTGCATCGAGAGCCTCCTTAGCCCACTTCATGCCATTCCTGCCTTTTACTTCAGGAAGAAAGAGTGGACGCTTGAAAATTGACTGGAGCTGACTTATGCTCTCAATCTTGCCGATGATAACACTAACCAGCAGCTTTGAGTTTGGTGTTAAGGGTGATGCTTCGTATGGCCATACTGGCTCTTCATCACTCGCCCACATCGGAAATTTGGCCCTCTTCGTCTTCGCCTTGATTTTGGGTCCGATAATAAAGCCCCAGCTGTACCTGAACCATGTCAGCTTTCTGGGATGTCAACTAATGGACGGGGTTCGACTAACTGATCTCCAGGCTCTGGTGTGCCAGCGCGATCGTATAAGGCAATGTGGAGACGAAGCTTATTAGAAGGCATCCTTGAAAACATTTAAGAAAGTTCAATAGTGATATGTATTGTAGGCATTGTACATGTGCAAGTCTGAATACAAAGAACAGCATAGGCGAGAGATATAGCCTAGCTTTAAGTGGCCAGAAGTAGATGCGCCGAGTTCGAATAATGACAACCAGCCTTAACCCCGCTCCATCCGTATCTGATTAGTGCAGGGGCACACTCGGAGAGTCGTTCGCCCAGAGTCCATAAAGTCCCGTATTTTTTACACAAGGACGTTATGGCCACATTTGTTACAGTCCTACATATCTGGCACTAGTTTCCTGTTTTGGTTGTTAGGTAATACCCAGAATGCGTGACCACGCCCCACACCCTACGCAGCCATCCTGGTCACAAAAACAATCATTTTCAGGCCCAGTTTTGAGACTAACAGATAAGATGCATAAGGTCCCACATATCTTGCATAAAGATTTTATTCAATACACCTGGTATGTAATTGCGCTCGGCGCGTAATTGCGTCCTGTGCGTAATGACACAAGGCACATAATTGCAGCTGACCTGGTCACAACCATCTTTTTCAGACTAACTGACCAATAGAATCTAAATCCGGCCCATTCCGTATGAGTGGGGCATGCTAGGTACGTTCTTTCGTCAGTCATCAACGCAGTTGGTTTCACAGAGCTTGACCGTCTAGGTCAAATCGACGTTACCTAGGCGCCGGCTTGACTGAGCTCCCTCACCCACACATCAACCATAGAACAACACGCTCGCTCGTGTCTCTTCCTCTATGCATGTCTACTTCTGCCTTACCCTCCGCCTCCTTGTCTGGGCGCACATCATCCCTTTCACGTCTGTCCCTGCGCCTCACTCAGTTTTTTCCCTTAGCCCGCATCAATATATCTTTCATCCCTCAGTCTTGTTTCACAGATCAACAAGGGATTCTGCCTCATCATTTCTTGCCATCATGGATGCTTCGAAAGCCAGCTATGCCGTCCTAGACGAATGCGACACTTCTACAATATCAACTATTACCAACTCCAACAACCCTGATAAGCTCTGGGCTGTCAAGGAACTACTCGCTGAGTCTGAGGATAGACAACTCGTCCTTGTTCTTTGGCAGGGCTATCCTCTGAAAGAGGCGACATGGGAGCCGAAAGAGAATGTCATTGAAGAACTTCTCACCTCTTGGGAGGAGGAAAGGAGCCAGAACGGACACGGACGACAGTCCAAGCTCAAAATTGGAGCCTGGAAAAAGGCAGTAGTCGAATCACTTCTCATTGAAGTACCCCTCAACCTACGAAACTATAAACGCGCTCGAGGTAAAAGGCTGACATCTTACCGACGATATCTCAAAAGATCTCTCGCTTATCTAGACGAATGCCAGAAAGGAGAGGGAGAAGATGAAGAAATGGCCACTAAAGCTCTCCAGCTACTTGCTGCCGCTTTATCAGCAAGCAATTACAAGAACATGGAATGCTTGAAAACCTGGCCGACCGAAGTGGAGAGAGTTTGGAAAAGCTTTGACCAGGAGGGTGTTGATTTTCAACCCCAAATCATAAAGCATTTCATGGCGAATCCGAAAGCCTGGTTGCGGAAGCAGCGTGCTATCCTTAAGAGTGATCGTGAAGTTACCTCTCAGAGGGCTAGGGAAATCGGACATTTTCATGTTGATAAAAGATATATCGTTGCTATGAACAGTTTGAACGATAGCTTGAGTAAATATTATTCCAGTAGCTAGAAATAATTATACCCATCACCCATGAACTGATTTAGTATACATTGAATTATTAAAGGGGAGCTTCTGGTTGTTGAAATGCATGATGGAAGCAGTCTCCTTTGGCCTCTCACCCCCGTTTTTGTTGTCGCAAGATCGATACCATGCCATAGAAAAGGTAGGCCGCACCGCACAGAAGGAGGGTTGTCCCAACTCTGACTACAGTGGCGATCGCGTTTGCATCTGAGATTAGCCCATTTGGCACAGGGATAAACTTTGTGACTGAGCTCGCCAGAAGGGACCTAATAATCTTAATGAATAAACAACACTGTGGCTAGGAGATACTTACAGAAGGATGCGAATGACCAGCCAAATAATGTTTTGCCTGCATAGCCACCAGAGCCATGACAGTATAGCTACCATAACGAAGAACATAAACGAGTCAGCTTGAGGGAGCGGCCAGTTCATTGCTATACTAATAATAGGCTGTGCGATGATTCCAGCTTGCTTGATGACATAGAAATTGCGCATGTGTGTAAAAACGAAAGGGACCAGAGCCTTGGCTGCTATCAGGAGCCATGACAGTGTATTCGCAGCAAAAGAGCGGGCTCGGGTCAGACTTTGTGCATCCTCAAGAAGCATTCCCTGGTATTTTGCCATAAGTCGTTGAAATTGAGACTCTTCCCGATAGTCAGCAGTTTGCGCACTCTGTCTTTGGCTGTCAGACTTCATTATTAGTTGGTTGTGTATGTTCAATCGGGGGAATGAGGCTCTTAATTATACTCACCAAACAGACAGAAGTGGACAACAAAATATATCCCATACTGCCTCCTCGAATCCGTTATTGTATAGTAAATAGTCTATTTATGATCAATCGAGAAATTTGTGACTAATAATGTATCGATGACGTGAGTCGCTGGCGAGTGAGACTTCATTCATCGACGACTATATTATTCCATGCTGTCTATGGGTATTATCACAATGGGAAACCGAGCCCGTCGTGTTTTCTTCTTGTTCCTGGGGTGTGTTTCCACTGGGCAGGACGCTGGCCAGCGACCTTGTGCCCACTGATGTTCACTAATAAGCACGCAGCGCTGAGAACAAGCCTGGTCGTCACAATGCTGATTGACTGGTTTTTTTTTGTACCAAAGTTAAAGCATTTATTGATACAACAGCTAATTATATAAGGTAGCTTGGGTTGATTAAATCTTGGTCCTGATCCTGATTCGCCACCACCTCAAATTTTTCTTTCAGTCGCCTTATACATTTGAAGAATCTAGAGTTAATTATATTAGATTGGATATCCTTAAATATTAATTAAAATCAACTTACGAATTCTGAAGCTTTCTTATTCTAATAGTATAGTATGTAAGAGAGAGTTCCATCATAATCAGAATGAAAACTAACCTTTCTGCAATAGTTATGTACCTAAAATATTAATAAAATTAGTTAACTACTATATTGCATCGTTATTCATTTACTTACCAGTCACTTTCTTGTCTCAGATATTGAAGTAACCTGTTGAACCTTTATTAGGACAGTTTTAAATGATCAGAAGAACTACTCACAAACGTCGTTGAATTTCTGTAGGATTGGCTTGATGAATCGGATTCTGCCTGCGTCGTACTAGTTTCCGGCGTTTCTGATCGACCATATTTGCTGTTTGTAGGAATAAGGCCTTGGGAAATCTGTATTGTAGTGTCTGATACTTATTTGACTTAACTAACAGCGCCGGAGAAGCGGCATGATCAAAAATGGACACAGGAGCACGGATTCATTTTGGGACTTAAGAGGCAATGACTAACGGACAGGGGTATGCCCGTGTTCAGATTCCTAGCGTTTACGTACTAAGAGGCAATGACCAATGGACAGGGGTATGTCCCTGCTCAGATTCCTAGCGTTTACGTACTAAGAGGCAATGACCAATGGACAGGGGTATGTCCCTGCTCAGATTCCCAGTGCTTGTTCTGGAGTAATGCAAGAAGATGTTATCCGTGCTCTCTTACGCACTGCCTGTCAATAACTGACTCTCAGCTCATTCAATAATGTACAAGTTATAGCGTATATTATGATAAAGTATATAATAAGTTCTGGTAGGAGGCAATTTCCATTGAGAGCACTCGTCATTTCTAATTCTATTGACCTAACACAATGAATTACAATCGCAATCAGCTGCACCAGGCCCGAGGGCAGCAAAACTTTCAGGCTTACAACCAGCCGAGGGGTATGCAGCCATCCAACTCGGTCCATCAACCAAGGCAACTTCCACTGCAGGAGGATTTTGGTCTTGACATAAACAGTCCAACGTACGCCAAGCTTTTATTCAAGTGAGCCAGAACCTGACTATGAGTAGGGCTACTAATGCAGATAAACATCCCCAACTCACTGCCACATGCACCCATTGTGGTAGCACATGCAGCAATTGTGGTAGCCCTACTAGCCAGGGCCAGAGCGAAAGCCAGCTGATACAAGCGTCAGTCAATCGAAAATTCCAGCTACAGAGCGAGTTTAACTAATCCATAGATGGCAGATTACTCCGTGAACTAAAAAATAAGAACTCGAAGTGCGTGAAACCACGTGAAACCACGTGAAACCACCGCTGCACACAATAATTAGAAGCTAACCTTTTTATTTTGGCAACAGACAGCAAGTTGTGATGGAAAAGTAAGTTCCTATACTAGCTTAGATGGACGTGACTAACATGTTGATTTAGGCTTGACACGTTAGTCTTCACCTATTTAGACAATTCATTATAAATGCTAATCCTAGTCGCTAGCTTGAATGCAGCTATCAACCAGCTTGAAATGGACATAAATCAGGTTGCGGACGAAGGGGCGGAGCCTAACCTTGAGACCGAGTTATATAGTATCCCACAGTGATCATTCCACTTTGAAGTTACACCAGAAGACAAATGTTTACACAGAGGCTAGAAATGAAATCCAATGCAATAGCTTCTTCGTGCATTACCGCTTGATGTCAACTATTTTTGCACCTCTTGGCATTGCTTCCGATGCTCGTCATCTGATGCAGGCCGGACAGCGGAACAGTGTCGAGTGAATAGTGGCGGGTCGCGGTAAAATAAATGTGACCACGAAGTGCGCGTGACTACACACTCTGGGAGAAACAGGTGGATAAGCGCACACCTCGTCACACCAAAGAGCGGGGTAGATCACGTTCATGTAACAGCATCAGGCCACAGTCCTATAATGAATGCACATGTTAAGAGTGGATCCCAAAGAAATGGACAGCCTGCAAATGGGAGGAATGGGTGGAGCGGAGCGGGTCATCGAAAAAGCACGCTGCGTCGCCGAGAAGCGAAGACCGTGCCAGTTTTGAAGGGAGCGACCACCCTCTTTATACCAGACATGACTCAGCTGGAGGTTGGCTCGCCATATTCGATGCTTGACACCACCCATGGCAAGCATAAATAAAAAGTAGTCTGAGATGTTGCGAGCACATAATCTGTTGGATGTAATTACGAAGTACCAAACTCCCGGAAATCGTCCCAATCGATCCATCTACATGTAGTTATTCCGGATCCTTAAAATCATAGTATCTGCGAGCTGTATACTGAGCAGTCACTATTAAATCCCATAGAATATCAACCTTCCAGCCATTATGCTCTTCCCAAATGGAATTTATAAAATCTTGCTGATATAAATTAGACAAAACAACTGCCAGCAGCCTGTAGGAAAACCAACTGACCTTCCGTAGTTCTATTGTTGATGTCGCCAAGGGAATATCCGACACAAATCTAATGACTGCTTGAGTATGGTCCCCCCAGCGACTTGGGTCAGCTACCCGGATTGCACCGTCCCCCGGATCGCCCTTCTGCATTAATTGCATAGTTACCAGCCCAAAATCCCCTATATCCTTCTTTTTGATCGCTGGAGACGTGGTTTGATACTGTTCCTGGTGCCCTTATATCCTAATCAGTTGTAAATACATACAACTACAAATTCTGTCACTCACCTAGTTTCACAACGCCTCTGTTATTAACAAGTATATTCTTGCAATGTAGAAGTCCGTGACTAAAGTTTTCGGTTTCTAGGTATACTAAAGCATCCAGAATCTTCTAGTTTAAGCACACAGGTTTCATATAGTTAATAAATTACTTACTTGTCCCAAAATTGTACCAAGCTGCCGGGAACTAGGGTACGCAAGTGATATCACAAGATGCTCTAGGGTAAGGTGCATCTCCTCGAATACCACGTAAGTAGATTTATTAGCGACGAATGCTTCTAGGGCAAAGTAAATATTTGTGTGCCGTAGCTTTTGTAAGTTGGTAAGTGTTGCCTTCGGCATCTTTCTTAATCCTACAAGCTTTTTGGATGAGGCTTTTTCTTGAGCAATAATGACTTCTCCACTAAGATCAAGGAATGTAATCGGTGACTTTTCGTAATAATTCCATGGAGACTCTGCCCGAATTTCTAGTGGGATATCAGAAGATTTAGACTTAGTAGGTGTGGTATTTCCAGTGCGGTCCCGCGGGTTGTTATCTTTTTTCAATTTATTTGACTCCTTTGTGCTGGTATTCTCCTTTGGACTAATCCCAGCTGGTTTTGAGACTTCTCCTACCTTCAGTCCATGGAAACCTAACTGAGTTAATCGTCTAGGGCCGGAATCCATTTCATATAGTCATAAGAAAGAAATGATAATTTGAAGGAAGGAATAACCCCATGTTATAATATTGCAGTCTACACTAATCAGTTTTTGGATTAAATGATAAATGCGGTGAAAATTAGGTTTTCTTGTGGACAAGGGAGCGATTGCCTGGACGGACAATTTTACTGGGACTGCAGTGGTCCTGGGACTGTAGTGGTCCTGGGATTGGAGGTGTCCTGGGACTGCAGTAGTCCTGGGACTGCATTGGTCCTGAGACTGGAGGTGTCCTGGGACTGTATTGGTCCTGGGACTGTAGTGGTCCTGGGATTGGAGGTGTCCTGGGACTGCATTGGTTCTGGGACTGGAGGTGTCTTGGGACTGTACTGGTCCTGGGACTGGAGGTGTCCTGGGACTGTACTGGTCCTGGGACTGGAGGTGTCCTAGGATTGGAGGTGTCCTGGGACTGCAGTAGTCCTGGGACTGTAGTGGTCCTGGGATTGGAGGTGTCCTGGGACTGCAGTGGTCCTGGGACTGTAGTGGTCCTGGGACTGTAGTGGTCCTGGGACTGCATTGGTTCTGGGACTGGAGGTGTCTTGGGACTGTAGTGGTCCTGGGACTGGAGGTGTCCTGGGACTGTACTGGTCCTGGGACTGGAGGTGTCCTAGGATTGGAGGTGTCCTGGGACTGCAGTAGTCCTGGGACTGCATTGGTCCTGAGACTGGAGGTGTCCTGGGACTGCAGTGGTCCTGGGACTGAAGTGGTCCTAGAACTTAGGACTGAATTGGTCTTCACCGGAACTGTTCTGACGAGGGGTTCCTTTGAGGAAACACATATTACAAGGCACGAGGAACCATCAGCGAGGTATAGTGTATTAAAAATAGGCAGAATCAACGTTGCGTAGTTTGCTTTGTGTCCGAGTCCTCCGGATTGACTTAATGGACAACATGATTAAACTTGGGTGAAGCTCCAATATGCACTCCTGTCGTTTCAGGCGGTCCCTTAGAGATCGGTGAAGATTAAGCTTATCAGCTTGCATTTTTGGTAGATAAGGTAAAGAAGAAATGTAAGGTGATGTAAGATGGCTCTCCCTTAAGCGCTATAGGTCCAATTAATACATATGAAATAGAAAAAGCAGAAAGTGAATATTATATTCATCCAAAAGTGGATTTGTAGACTCCCTTTATAAGAAGGCTGAATCTAAAATTCATAACCGACTTGCCAAAGTTCCCAACTATGATTCTATGCTTCTTACTCTTCTATGTCGCCCTAGTTGGTGCTTTCTGTACTGAGGTTGCTCTTTGGGTTCCATGGCGGGATGAGACGGTCTTTAGGGCAGCTGAAGCACTCGGACTTGAAACGTACAATAAAATTATAAATCTTAATAAGGGATTAAACCCTGAATCGATTACAGCTTGGAAGACCTACACCGTACCGTATACCGATGACCTTAAGCCACCTGCAACATGGGTGGAACTGAATGGCTGCACCCCCTTACTCCAGTTAAACAGAGAAGTCACAAGCACTTCAGTCCAGGAGACAACGCTTAAAACTAAGTCCATGAAGAATACAATTAAAACTACCACAGCCTCGGTATCCAAGACCAAAACTCCATCTATAACATCATCGACGACTAAAACTACGTCGACAACATCATCGACAACCAAAACTCTATCTACAACATCATCAACGACTAAAACTCTATCTACAACATCATCGACGACCCAGACTCCATCTACAACATCATCAACTACCAAAACTCCGTCCACAACATCATCGACGACTCAGACTCCATTGGCAACATCATCAACGACCAAAACTCCATCTACAACATCATCGACGACCCAGACTACCAAAACTCCGTCCACAACATTATCGACGACTCAGACTCCATCGGCAACATCATCAACGACCACCATAACTATGGCATGTTCAATCAAGACATATATGACTACGACTATGATCACCACGACTGTGATACCTACAGTGATACCTACAGTGATACCTACAGTAGTTGCAACTAAGACAATTACGATTGGGGCCGAGGCTCCATCATTCGCATCATCACCAACATGTCATCCCCAAGGGACCTATAATACAAATGAGAAGAAATTAGAGAAATATACAAAAAAGTTTTGTAGTACAATCGATGGCAAATCTCTAAAAACAAACGAAAGCTTGCAGTATATTTATGGTAAAGACAAAGAGCTGCTGGAATTCACTGTGTCCTGGGTCCCCGGTTGCGAAGGTGAAGAGCAGGCTATCACAGGTGCAGGTAATTTGTGCTCCAATACAATGATAAACAATTGGAGCAGCTGTAACAATGGAGGCCAAGGTGGGTATACAATTCGGGGGTGTTTAATGTGGATCTATCGGCCGAATGCCCTGGTAGAGGACGATGATAGCTAAACATAATCGAAACGTTCAGGTTAAAGAGTGAGTATTCCATGTAAAGGATGTGTTGGAACATGACCCTGTATAACGAAACCTCTGATAGATTGATATCCGGACCTTAGTCAGAAGGGGGGGGTATGATAACCCCTCTTCCGGCCGATCCGGATGACGAGGACAAGCAATCATCAACATCATCATCACTGTATTAATCCCTATCTATTTGATCGAATTGACCGTAACGGATCCAACAGGATGCTATAAAGCTTATTGCAACTCTTTAACCATAAGCTACGTCACCTAAAATACTGTGTGCACTGAACGTAGCATAGTGCGCTAAAATTAGGTATTAGAATGCACTAAAGATTAATGGACAAGTGTGCTGAAAATTAGGGCTAACAGCGCTGGAAATTAAGGCTAGTCTCACTGGAAATTTAGGGGCTGGGTGATAAAATAGTGGGGTTAGATCTCTTGACTAATATCAAGGATTACTCTTTAACTCAGAGTGGATAGGTCCCTGATTGGCTAATAACAGGGATCCATCTCCACGATAGGGTTAAAATGGGATCCCTGTTATTAGTAACAAAGATTCATCTCCACTTATGTATCAAAACTGATCCCGTTGTTAGTAACAACTGAATGTGGAGTCTTTCGTTGACCAATACTGTCGCATTCTGTCACACTAACTCATCAGACCAAATGTGGAATGCACACTCCAACAGGAGGCGCTGATAGTTGTGCATATAAGAGATGCATATTATGTAACAAATACAGATATATACTTGGGATTATGTTTTGACGAAGATTGGAATTCTGTCATTGACTAATTCCAGGGATTACGATGGATCTATTATTGATGCTTTAGGGAAGGCCTTAGAAACATTCAGAGAAGTCAAGCTCAAATTCGGTCTAAGTTGACATTGAAGTAAAGCACGGCCAGAAAAGATGGTAACACTGGTGAAGTTTAAAATTAGTAAATAAATACTTGGTAGTTATGCATGCGGACTGCTGCTCCTGCTCCTCTTTCATAATCTTCCGGTATATGTGAGTAACCAGTTTATGAGCCGAAAGTATGAGAGTCGCAGTAATTGGGGGAGGCCCATCCGGCCTTGTGACTTTGAAATACTTGGTCAAAGCACACCTAAACCAGGGATCATTCTTTTACTACATATCTCGTTGACTAATACCTTGGACCACTACTTGACCAAGAGTGGAGATGGATCTCATTGACTAATACCAGGGATCGTGCCTTGACTACCGTAAAAATGGAGGTGCTTCTTTGACCAAATCAGGGACCACTTCTTGACCAAGAAAAATTGTGGATCTCATTGACTAACACCAGGGATCGCTCTATGACTAAGGGTGGAGAATATGTTATTAGGTATCTGTTCTTGACGAAGAGTGGAGATGAATCTGTCACCAGAGATTGCTCTTTAATGAAGAGTGGAGATAGATATCTTATAAAGCAAGTATTAGATCATTGTCTCGATTTGTATTCAGCTAAATTTCCATGTTGTATTTTCACAATGGATAACCCTACGCCCCCGTTGCCAACTGTCCGCCCGCCCGGCTTCGAAGGGACGAGGGAACAAACAACTATCCGAAAAGCCCTTCGTTCTCTTATACCTAAAATTCATAGGCTCAGTCAACGTGCAAATGTTGTGATTGCGTTCGCTATTGAGAGAGGTCCCAACGACTGGGTCTGCGCAGTGAATACTCCACAAGGTGCCGCAGTTCCCGATTTCAATCTAATTGTATGCCTGATTACATTTTTGAGTTTGAATATAGCTAAGGATAAACAGTTCGGAAATCATTTACGTCAGGAGGGGATGGCGGAACAGGGCGGGATGGCGGAACAGGGCGGGATGGCGGAACAGGGCGGGATGGCGGAACAGGGCGGGATGGCGGAACAGGGCGGGATGGCGGAACAGGGCGGGGTGGCGGAACAGGGCGGGATGGCGGAACAAAGCCGGATGATAGAACAGGACTGGTTAACAGTGGTAGACGGGATGACAGAACTGAACATGATGGCAGAACAGGGCGGTATGATGGAAGAAGACCGAACAATTATGATAGACGGCTAACACCTTTAGAAGTGCCCGCTTCTTGGGCTTCGTTCCTATGTGTGAACCGTTTATTATTCGTCATCGGGGCAGGTGTGTGAGTATGCGGTGTGGGCAAATGTGGAATCACACTCGCAAACCCTCTCCGTTCCCAAGGGCCTCCGTTCGCCGTACCGCACTAGTAATGACGGAGAAACATTAAGACCATCCCTTGTGGTGTGCTGGAATTCTCCTATTATGTCCTGGTTCTTACTGTACTATGTGGTCTAGATATCTTGTGGATGCTGAATCGGAAAAGCTTGTGATCAATAGACAAAGATATACCGGTAGTATTAATACACCACCAGCGTCTTGCGTCATTTGCTTGGGAGGAAACGGCCCAAGGGGACGGCGACTTTGCCCAGTGGATTCAAACAGGATCCTAGCACCAAGCTCCGCTGTGACAGGGCAAAGAAGTCCATAAGTGGTGGCGCTGCTTAATACTTTTATTTGAGTGGGAACAAAGTTGGCATTTGACTCAGAATCTCGCCTCTACTTAATATACTTTGCTGCTCTGTGTTGCGTCCCCAGTCATTCTCCTTCCCTTTAACATTTTCATGATGGTCATGGTCTCTACATCCGTGACACTCGCCTCGCTGGCGTCTTTAGCCCTCGCAACAATCTCGGGAGATGCCACAAAACGAACTACTGGTTATGTTAACTCAGTTTATTTTGTTAATTGGTTTGTGTATCTTCTCCATGCATTAAATTGTGTCTAATACTTCATAGGGGAATCTACCAACGAAACTTCCAGCCTCAGGATTTACCCGCTTCCGACTTAACCCACGTGTTTTATTCCTTCATGGACGTCCTAGCCGATGGAACTGTGTATACATATAATGGGATTCGGTTGTATACACGTCCAGCTGACTTTTCTCTAGTTACACAAAAGACACAAATGCTGACTTGGAAAACCATTATGATGGCGATTGTGAGTGCCGTAGCCTAGCAGAACTGAGTAAGGGCCTAACGTGCATAGCTTGGGACGAAATTGGTAATAATGCCTATGGATGCGTCAAACAGCTCTATTTATTTAAGAAGGCCAACCGCAAGCTTAAGATCATGCTCTCTATCGGCGGATGGACTCGGTCAACCAACTTCCCGTCTGCTGCGAGCACCGCAACCAATCGTGAGACATTTGCAAAATCTTCTGTCGCAATTATGAAAGATTGGGGCTTTGACGGGATCGATATAGACTGGGAATACCCCGGTGATGATACTGACTCTGCCAATATGATTCTACTTCTGCAGGCAGTTCGTGATGAACTGGATGCTTACGCTACTCAGTATGCGTCCAATCATCACTTTCAATTGTCAATTGCTGCCCCTGCTGGCTCAGACCACTACAAAAAGCTACACCTATCCGAACTTGGCAGGGTAGTAGACTACATCAATTTGATGGCTTATGACTATGCTGGTTCTTGGAGTAGCTATTCTGGCCATAACGCTAATCTTTTCGCCAATACTGAGCAACCAAACAGGACTCCTTTTAATACTGACAGCGCTGTTCAGGATTACCTTAATGGTGGTATTCCTGCAGAGAAGCTAATATTAGGTATGCCTATCTACGGCCACTCATTCCAGGGCACGACTGGCATCGGTCAAGAATTTACAGGTACAGGGTCTGGCAGTTGGGAGAACGGGGCATGGGACTATAAGGATCTACCTAAAGCAGGTGCCACGGTTAAATATGATAGCATTGCTCAAGCATCTTATAGCTACGATTCAAGGACTCAGGAACTCATATCCTTTGACGCTCCAGACGCCATCAAGAAGAAGATCTCATACTTGCAAGACTTAGGGCTGGGTGGAAGCATGTTCTGGGAAGCGTCGGCTGATAAGAATGGCTCGGATTCACTTATTACTACCAGTGCAGCAAGTCTTGGTTCTCTTGATGGTACAAGGAATTGGTTAGACTATCCAAATTCTCAGTACCAGAATATAGTAGCAGGGATGCAATAACGCCTTTAAAGGCTTTTAACGAGGATGTATCTGAGTTTTTAATTTATTTTCTGTCATATGTGGCTTCATATAGAGGAAAAAAGAAAAAAGACGGAATCAGACCGTAGTCCACGAGCTCTGTACCTAGGTGGCCCCTCGCCTCACATTAAAGTAAAGAAATTCTCTCCTACGGCAACTCTGAATACTACGGCTGAAGCACTTGAGTTAAATTACGGCCTTGGTCACTAGCAGGGTAAAAGGTGTACTTTAACGGATTCATAGTGCGCGCCCTCGGTGCACGCGATCCCGGAGATTGGTTGCACAAGCACTAAGTTCATTGCCACCCTTTCAGCCGCGTCGTATATAATGGGGGAAAACGGTTGGTTCTTTTTCTATGTAGCGTTGTTAAAGAACATATCCCAGAAGAACTGGTCTTCAAGCACGCTCGACTTGTAGGCCGCGTCTCCCTGCGTTGGACCTGGGGCGTCATGAGATTCTCTGCCGATTGCCTGCTCATGCTCTATGTTGGAATAATTTGTCATCTTGTCCCGATTGTTCAACGGTGTGTCAGCGAATACCCGCTGCTGGTCGTACAGCGCTGGATCGATGGGGTTGTTATAGCCATTATTGCTAGTGCCTGCCATCAAGATCATTACATTGGGAGGTAGCTCAGCGGCGAATTCATATCTATCAGACCTGAACTCCACAACTGAGCCAAAAGGCTTTCTGTCTGCGAAATCTGACGCCGTTTGCGACTGAGGCGTCTCCGTGTGGATTTTAGATTCGGGCGTGAGTAGCTGCGGAGATAAGCCGCCGTCATCCAAGTCTAGCTCAGATAGTGACACCCCTAGGAGTGATTGGCTCCATCCGTTGACACGATGTCCTCGTTCATTATGGAACGGCGGGAGGTTTGGTCCAGATGTCGCGTTCGAGGGGGTATGAAGCCGGCCACCCCGAGCCGGAGAGGCAATAGGGAAACCAGGGGTCGACCATCTTTGTGACAGGATCTGATTGGCGTGAGGGAAGGCCTGGGCAAAATCCTGGTTCACCTTATTCTCGCGCCAGTCCCGTTCCATAACTGTGGCTGATACCAACTTAGATACGGCGACCCGGCTCGTCGGATATGCATCTACTCGCGACATCACCTCAGCGGACGAGGTCTGCATATTCCGTCCTGGGAGTCGGTAAGGCTGAGGGAAACTGTCTTCCTCTTCCTCGTATAACCCCTCATTCATGACAATCTCCGCAGATACGCGCAGCGCTTTACGGGTGCGCTTCTTGTGGATCTCACTGGCCATCCGGGCAGACTGGAGACGAGCTTCGATGCTACGGTCGGTTCGCCTCGAGGCGGCGATGTAAGCGCGTTCTCTATATTCGTCATGCGATTTCTTCGTCTATGAAGTCCGGTTAGTTGCGGGTCTATTACGTCTCAAGTGTCTTGCAAATTGTTATCTACTTGACCCGTGCGTTGATCGTCATGTCCGCAACAGCAGGAACATTCAACGGCAGCGACCGCGAGGGTCCACTCTATCAAGGCCAATAGAGGAGATGGGTAGCCAGAAAGCAAGGATAGTATCTTTGTTGCATAAAAGACGATGGAACTTACTCTTCGCTGAGGTTTGGAGACATCATTCGTCGGAGCCATGGCTCGGAAATCGAGATATTTTCCAGGCGCAGGGCACACACCAGTGCGACAGGAATGCTCGCCTCTTTATGTATAAACAAACTCGGAACAGGGGAGGTATTTGTTGAATGAGTTTGTGATAGGCGTATTGACTATTTCCGGAAATCTCGTGCCTTGATCCCTGACTTATTTGTGAAGTTGCCCAGTTTAAATTCGCAAAACTGTAGGGCCTGGGAGGCAGTGGTTCGTAGTGTGGTCCGTTAGGCTAAATTTTTTGGTTTAGCGAGGCCATAGAGAAACCAGGAAGCTAGCCTCTGCAGATAAAGGGGAGAAATAAGATATACTGCTGCGATGACCGAGACAGACACGGGGATTGGGCCTTGGAGTAGCGCGACAATCAGGTACATATAGCCCACGGGGCCGACTCTTCCTGCGCCTCTCATTGATTGGGGAAATTAGAATAGTGCGGCAATGCGAGCATCGGAAGCAAGTCCAGCGCGGGGAAATAGTAGGATCAGCCAGATAATCAAAAAGGCCACCCACCTACAACGGCGTCATTTATCCAGTTCTCCACCCAGCTCATCACTCGTTAACCTTCGCTATGCCGCTGCATACACGGCGCATACTGATACGGCATGTTAGGGTTACGATCAAGGTAGATACAGTAGTAACAGTAGTGGCAAGTAGGCTCTCCTGCTGAAACAGCATGCCTACCGTTTCCTTTCTTTCCGTACATTGCGAGTCGGTCAACTACAGTACAGTACATAAAAGTACAGTAGTAATGTCATTCCATTCAGTAGCTGGCGTCTGGCACGGCAGCCAGAAAAGGTTGGTTTTCTGTCGCCGTAAGAAACTTAACAGCGGCCAGTAGTGGCTCCCGCCCTTATCCTTGTACGATGTCTAGTCGCCAGTGCAGCGCCGCACCGTGAATTTAGAAATCCACACTGTACAATAAGCCACAGCTGCCCGCTATGTACAATAACAAATGGACTATTGTCTGCCTCGATGTGTTTCCAGCTAGTAAATCAATTTTAGATTTGTACCAGAATAAGTAAACAATCAAAATTTAAACTATAAGCTCTCTTATTATAAAATAAATTATCTCTAACTCCTTCTCCAGTTATACTAAGCTTGCATCAACATTACATATTAAAAATGGCGTCTCTTGAAAACAACTCACTTTGCAACAAAATCTTCAAGAAGGAAGATTGGATTGGGCGCTTTCAAAAACTCGAACTTGACGCACTGATCTTTGGCATTGGTCTTGATGCAGATAATTCTGGCTCCGACAAGCAAGACGAAGAGACCTATGCGGTTTTGTGTGTGGCGAAAAAGGGAAGTAAATATCCCGTCGAGCACTATCCTTCTGAATTCCCAGAGAGACAGCTGTTCCTTGACTGCCTCCATCCATACACATGGATTAAGGACGAGTGCGCTATTCACATTACTGAACCAAACATTGTCTTAAACGTCAGTGATTATTTCAGGAGCAACCAAACCCTCTCTGGGGAACTGGCACCACATATGGATGGAGATAAGCTTAAGCCAAGTGATGAAGTCAAGGCTTATGCTCTTACCTTTAATGAGATTCCTCAGAGCGTTTCAGCCTTTTTCATTAATGGAAATCTTTATATTGAGATTGGAATCTGGGATGAACGGGCTATGTGGCAATTTAAAAGTAAGACGGATATAGACTATTAGATTGAAGCGATACACTGGAGACAAATAGGCACGCAGAGTATAAATCAATGGTACTATTTGGGGTTTTCTTTCAGCCTGTTTAATACAATCAGCAAATGCCCTATTGGCTGTAAGCCACTGGGCGAAATAAATTGTGTGTGTGTGTGTATCAGTAAAGCAATACGGCACGTCCGACGCCAGGGGTAACAGTGTCCTGAGTTATAGAATTACTGTAACTTAACTCTCATTATAGGGAATATACACAACGAAAACACGATAGATTACACCTTAAATTCTCTCATCAGTCTGAGTATAGCAGATTGATTATTTCCCATTCCCTTTGAAATAGACACGCAATGCTTCAATATATTTATCAGCTGTATTGCAATAATAGGAGGACTTAGTACAGGGAATATACCCACATGTGATAATATTAATACACATAGAGAGTTTCAAGTAATATTGAAACCCTTGGATTAAGCACATTAAACTTCCTTAACGTATTATAAATTGCAGACATAAATAACTATAGCCTCAATGCAGTCGGTCCAGCCGACATCCTATCTATAATAATAACAAAATTTCAAACAACTTATCCTTCCAACGCACTATATATCATCATAAGTCTTCCTCTAATTTAAAACTCACTGCTTTTGGTGCCTTTTGTCCCTTTTCATATTTAAGCTCGCGTGCAATCCTCACTTGGATAATGGCTAAGTCTGCCCAACTGATCTGGCAACCTTTTGGTACGATAACCTTACCCTGGTACTTCAGGTCACTTTGTAGGGTTGTTTTTCCTCGCTTAAACCACATCTTTCTAACAGTAGTTCTTGTCTCAACCGTCAGAAGTGTTTTATCACCAATTTTCCACTTAGCCACAATCCTCGTAATTGGCGAATCTCCGTTACAGTCCCCTTGTGGTCTACACTTCTTTGGAACCAAGGGACTGACGAAGTCTAGAGTACCGGAAAATGGGACCGTTATCGCGTCTTGCAGCCACATAATCTTCCCACCTTCTTGGTCACCACGTTGCTGCCCACAAAGGTTATTTGTAGTTCTTTCGTCAACTTTCTGACCTAATTCGTTCTCGCTAACCAGTCTATGTCTGGAGGCCGTGCTGGGCCCCTGTTCAAACAATACATATTTGCGGCCAAATCGTCCCTTGAAAAATCCCATCATAGATCCATACTCCGATTCATATTCAAGATGGATTGGGCCAACAAGATCATATGGATCGGATGACTCAGGGGTCTGTTGCTTATTATTTGAACTCTCTGAGCTGTCTGAATCGTCTGAACTGTCCCAAGCGTCTGAAGCGTTTGAACCGTTTGAGCCGTTTGAACCGTTTGAGCCGTTTGAACCGTTTGAACCGTTTGGACCGTTTGAACCGTTTGAACCATCTGGATCGTCTGAACCATCTGAATTCTGTGGGACAAACAAACTGTCCTCTGCCTCTGAAGATTTGGTTTCGGGATTCTCAGGTTCGTCAAGGATTATACTCTCAGTATCGGTTTGGAGTTGCGTTATTTCAGCTGCTATCCTAGTCATAGAATCTTTCAGTTTAGCGTCCCCTTCCTCAAATTGTTTAGTCCACTTGGCAAGTGTTTGCTTCATTCCCGTCATTTGATTGTCGAGTGCTGTTTTATGACCCTTTTTGATTATCGAACTGCTTGGGACTTTTGCGGAGCCTTTATTGCTCGATGAGGGTTTTTGGGTAGAGCCACTTGAACTAGCCACAGAGTTCTTTCTTTTACGCGTGGGTGGTTCAAGTCCCGCAAAGAGTTGGGTACCCTGTGACTTAATTGAATTTCTTGTGCCTGCCATACTGATTTAATTGATGATGTGGTACTTTTATGGCAGAGAAGCTGATATTTATACGTAAATCCGCTCGGGGTCCACTTCCGTATCTTAGACGCCATCTCAGTCTACTCTTGGTCCTCAGTCTACTCTTGGTCCTCAGTCTACTCTTGGTCCTCAGTCTACTCTTGGTCCTCAGTCTACTCTTGGTCCTCAGTCTACATCTATAACTCGGATTTCTCTTTAGTTGTGGCATCTCAAATCGACCACTTTTGGACGGCAGGAAAAAATAGTCTTGAATGAATTGAATTGTAAAAGACTGCAACTAGCCAGGCTGCGTTGAATATCCACGGTACACTTTGAAGGCATTCTATGTGCAGCATATGAATATACGCCAAGATATTTAGTTACGCAATCTGGGTTCTTATTGGTGAAGAGGAGAATAGACATCTCAGTAGGGTAAAGTTAGCCTCATGATTACAGTACGGTACAGGGCTTTTAATCAGTAAGAATATTCAATAAATACGGCCGAGACTTGAAAAGTTTAGTTGCCGTATACAGAGTAGAATCAGGCTGGCAGGAAGAAAATGTTAGTGCAGATTTCTGTATGTAATTTAAGTCTAAATACATTCAATTACTTAACATCTCAACTCTCTTCGAGGTCTTTGAGAGTATAAGAACGGCTCTTCGGGTTGACGAGGTCTTTCAGAGAGACAAACACCATCCAGTGCGACCCAATCCCGGTATTTTAATGAAGCACCCTATCTATTTCTCTACTTTGCTTTCTACCTCATCTAAACACACCCTCCATATGAACACCACAAGCTACTTAAGTAAGAAAGGGGCTGTATAACAGGCTACGCTTAGCGGTATAATTAGATGCGGTTAACTTGAAAACTTTGATAGACTCAATGAGCCAGTAGGCCTCCGAGAAGGCAGCGGGGTTAGCGGCAACGAATTCGTTACAGGTAGAGCCCATGGCCAAGCACTCTGCATTATTATTCCAGACGTCGGTAGAGCCAGCCCAATCACCGCAGAAAGTAGTGTCAAAAACAAGGTGGTTATTCTGAAAATGCGCGTCCATATTGCAACTGGAACCGCCAACAAAACGGGCAATAGGCAGACCCCAAGTAGATGGGTCTGGATTGTCGCCCTGGACGCTAGCGGGGATATAGTTGCGGGGAAAGAACCATACGGAGATATAGTCTGAGGTCCACTCCATAGCATATACGCCACCACCATTGTTATTAAAGCCATTACCGTAGTTCTGGTTATCGGTGGTAATCTGACTGCAGCCCGTACTAGCCTCGCCGGCATTGCAGTCAGTCTCCGTAAGAGTAGTACTCTCAATGGTGCCTCTATTGGAAATACTACAGCCAGAGCTAGTGTGAAGAGTAATAGTATTGTAGGTCTGTGTGTTGACGCCCTCGATAATATCAATCTCTCCAGAGGCAGGCCAGTTGGGTCCAAAAAACCACATAGCGGGCCAAACTCCGCAGATACTACCAGGCATATGGGCAATATCGGTGATAAAAAGGCCGTAAGTAAAGGCCTGTCGAGAAGTCACCCGGACGGACTTGCGGCCGCTGGCTGGGTTGACAGTGGTGGTATCAACACCCAGGTAAACGGCACCGTCACGATAGCCAGCAAGACCGTCGGTGTTAGCCGTGTCAGCATCAACATACTCAACAAAGCCGTTCGTTGGGTCCTCCTCGTTAAAAAAACCAAAAGAGGTGAAAAAATTGGAGGAATTGTAAGTCGTGTCGAGGGTGTATACAGTCGCGTGGACAGCCCTGTTAAAGAGGGCTATAAGTCCGACGAGGACGGAGGTATGCATCTTTGATCGTTACTAGAGAAAATCCCCCCTAGGTGCTTTTGAAAAATTATTTAAAGGCAAAAGCTTTTACATAAATCGTTGTTTTCTAATCTTTCAGAAAGTCATATCGTCAAGGTACAATATGAAGGCGCACTCAAGAGGCCGCAGGCTGTTCGTTTATAGAACCACACTCGGCGATAAGGTGACCTTCGCCAAGAGCGCCAAACTTGGGTAAGCATCTGATCCGCCACTATCGATGTGACACAGGACTGTCACAACCTATATTTGACTTACAGCTGGTCACTCAGAGGGGCTAGACCGAAGGTGCTAGATCAGGTGAGGCTGAGATGGGCCGAGGTGATGAAACACACCAAAGTGGGGGTAACACTACATAAATTTAAGTACAGCCAGAAGAGGTTCTTTTAAAAAGTTGTATCAGCCAGAAATGAATAACTTTAATCTAGAAATGGACGGAAGTTTTTTTTTACTCTACCATAGGGCATTTTATTACAAATCCGTATTACTAATCTTTTTAAGGGAAAGCATCTATGTAAATCGGATATAGGGTAGGTGCCAGATGTTCAATTTTGTCTGTGTGTTCGCGCAACTTAATATTTCGAGGCTCCATATTAAGTTAGTATGTACATGGTTAGAGCTCTTCCTGGACCTAATTTAATTATGCAACTAGCAATAAACATTTACTCTAGCATATCCGTATATAATTACGATTTCAAGATTAAATCCCACATTAAACTACATGCCGAGATCTTTAACATTACAAAAAGATGGCCGCAGACGACCCCGACGCGAGTTTTGATCAGGAAAGTCTCCCAGACTATTTCTCAGAGGATAATTCAAATGCCCCTTCAACCAAAATTCCTCCAAAGCCGCCAGCAAACGACGTCGCATCGGATATCCCATCCGATGTGCATTCTGAGGAATGGGATGTCAGACGGATTATCGGAGAAAAGTGGGTCGATGGTATCAAGTACTATGCCTTCGACTGGAAGCCGACTTGGGTGCCTGAACATGACGCTGAGAATGCTGAGGAGTTGATTCAAGAATGGCAGGAGTGGAAGGCTAAAGTTCAAACGAAGATGGATGAGAGCTCTCAAGACAGAGCCAGGAAACGTAGCGTGCCTCAAAGAACCCAATCTCGAAACAAGCGGGCTATGCTTGAGCATGGTGGGGGAGAGTCCATTAGAGCCACTATCAAGTACAAAGATCGACAGTCGGAGGTGTAGCAGAAGATCTCAGTATATCTAGACTTCAATATTACTCTAAACTTGGTCATTACGAAGGGGACGTGTACTATAGAAATGTATGCACTCTCTACACTCGATACAAGCTAAACCAAAACGGTGACATTCCATTTTCAAATTGCGTTGAAAACAGCCATTCTGAAACTGAATTGAGTTGATTCCTGGGTCAGAAAGATTCTGGCCTCGTGATAAACTAGGCATCATTAGCTATGTCATCGTGCTCCTTAGGAGACCAATAGTAGGACTGCGAATAGCTTGATCGCCAACGGCGAGATAACGGCCGTTGCAGAGCTGGTAGGCCAACTGATGCCTCGGGTAATTACTAACATTATGCTGGAATGGTGTGGGCAAGGCTGATCGCTAGTGTGAGGAGGGAGGTATTTTAGCGGCGGAAAGGGACGAGACCAACACCCAACTCGACCACCTCACTATACAGGGGAGATGCACAAAGACGTGTCGCCGCAGGCGTCTTGTGAGGTCAGCCCGAAGCTGCACCCGACTACGCGTATGAGGTCCAACAGGTCTGTGTTTTAGCCCACTAGATAGCGAAGCATCTCATGAGATGATATATTGACCTTGTTGCGATAAAGGACAGTGGCAAGGCATCAATTGATCGCGTGGCAGGGTCAATATCTGGCGAGGTCGAAGACAGAGGCTGGACAGGGATCGGATAGAACGTAAGAATAGGCACAAAGGGTCCTTTTCAATGAAAGGGCAATAATCTTCAATAACAAAAGTAATCTCTCCAGGAAGAGCTACAGACTCTGACTGAGACTGATATCTCTAGAGAAATGTCCTTCTTGAAAAGAAGATAATGTCCCGCTAGAAGCTGTGCGCAGCTTCCTCCCCTACTTATCTCTATTACATCCCTGCTAGCAACCACCTAGCCCAAAAGTCCAAATCTGCCCGCCAAAGTATATAAAGGGGACATGCCCCTCAGAGGGCGCTTGGTCAGCTTTGCTCTACCATAAGTTCACCCTTTATTTCTCAGTTCGCTCGGCAATTTCCGAAAAATTACCACACTAGCTCCATCTATAATAATACTCCTTGTTTCACAGATTAGTTGACAAATCAGCTGCAGGCGGGTTCCCGCTAGATATCAATGGTGTTCGCCAAATGCCGTATCAGATCCCCTTAAAGTTTGAAGATTAGTGGCTGCCAATTTGGAACTACTTAATCTAGTATCCTAAGGACTTGAGACAGAAATGGTGGAAGAACTGGTCTTGTTAATTACTAGAGAGTTGCTTTTCAATTACCATAAAATGACAGTCTGATCTGCATGTTGTTTTACCTAAACGTCTTGTTATCGCTTTGTTAACTTAGTACTGAAACTTTATCCAGATGCCCCACAGTAGCCTTGAAAATATGCACCAACTGTACTGATAGTAGCGTTGAAATATTATCATTGCACGAGCTAGACTTGATGAACATCCTATACCTATTTCTAGTTTCTATTAGTGAAGTGTAGATATTCTAAACTGTATTGTCCTTCAGGTACTTTGCCCTTGTTATCAACTGCGAGTTCTTAGTACCGTTTGAAACAAAATGAAAGAAACAGTCGTGAATTCCTTGTCCATATATCCGAATCCATACAACGTAAACTCTTTCTGAGTTTAACAATGGTGTTTCTAACACAGCTTTCTGTGTTTCGGCTTAAGGGAGGTACCGGTATTATCTTGGCGTCGCTTCCAGTGAGGTGAAGTGCCAAACCAAGGTTCTAGCTTCTGTTGTCTCATAAGCCGCTCAAGAGTAAAAGGTGAACCACTAATATTACAAGGATTTCCCGGTCCGTCTTGTAGCATTATTTCAAATGAGCCTTGTCGAGTGGGCACGTGGAACTTGACTTCCAAGTAAAAATTCTCGCAACTTGGGCTTTGGAAACCGGCGGACAGAACTCGCCTTCCGCATTGTAAGAATGCATGATTGTCGGTTAATTGCTGCATGAAAGCGGTAAACGAGGGGTCACCAGCCCGCAATCGACAAGAGATATAGCCGACACAGTCATAAACCCCATTAACAAACTGTGGTGGACGACAATGATCCAACTCAAAGAGAAAATACTCTGCTCGCATTTCCCGTGCCAGGTCCCTGATCGCTGATGAGCCTAGCGTCGTCTCGTGAGCTATTCGTACAATTTCGTCTGTCTGATTTACATCATCTAAGGCTGGCTGTTTCCCATCAAACTCAATGTCAAGGCGAAACAGGCTGGGGGAGCTGTCTTGTCTTTCAGTCTCGCGATGACCTGACATCTGCCTGCAAAATGCTCGGTACAAGCGAGCTGGATATGAATTTTTAAGGGAACTTTGGTTTCCTGTATTTGTATCCTCACACTCACGAGCAGATCCAGTTCCGAGTGATACAGCAATGATCCGTTCTGCTGGGTTCGTATCGACGGCAACCACTTCCTGTAGGCCGATGGATACGGGGTTGTTATATGTGAGACCTCCGTCTTGATACTCCCCAGCCCCTTTGATGTCGTACGGAGTATAGTAGCTTGCAAAAGTTAGCAAATATTTATAACCCAAGTTGAAGGGGTCCTCACTAAGGTGCTGCGGTAGCACAACGTAGACTATTACAGTTTAGCACACTCGCAACCTTGGGGTTGGGGTTACACACAACTCCCACAACGGGATTTTACGCAGCCCCAATTCCGGTTTTAGAACCTGGTAATCTTTGGTAATGTCAGTATCTGCTCACGTGAATGGTAAACCTACTTACTGCCATTACTACCGCGATCTCCGACACCATTGTAATTCGTGACAATCCTGGTCTTGGCATCACGTGTAGTTGTGAGTGTTATTGCTAGCATGACACCCATCTTATTCGCCTCCGGAGAAGCCATAATACTGCGGCTTGGGCTATAGACATCGCGCAGTATCATCTCCAACCTTTCGGCAGAATACTTGCTGTCTACTACCAATGACACGAGAAACTCTAAAACGTTTGGAAGTAGGGGAAATCCTCCAATAAAAAATAGGACTAATCGAAGAAACAAATGCCTTTGGAATGCCAAACACATCGAGATGTCAATATACTGGATGCATTTCTCAACAGACCAGCCGTTTAAGAATAGCGCACATGCAGTCATTGCACCTATAACGATTAGTCCTGACTCTGAAATATAGTAAGGGATGGAGTTACCGGAACTAGTTCCAATAACAAAATCAAAATTCTTTTGTACTGGATACGGTAGTCCAATTGCATCCTCTAATATACGAAGATTTTCAAGTGGAGCTCGTCCTCTCGCTCCTCCGCCATCGATGCTCAGCACGCGAGTCGTCGCAGTGACCGGTTTCATTCGAATCACTTGGCCAGGAGTCTGAGTACCGCACAGAAGACATACATCAACATAAAAGTCCCATGGGTCGTCTTCGCTCTGACGGTGAAAAGCCTTTACACAAAATTGACAAATGGAATGGACACATCCTTGCAAGGCATACTGAGGCCTACGCCGGAGACAGCTGAAACACGTATCGTCAGATTGTAAATCGCTCCATTCTGTCTGCGAATGAGTTAGCCGTTGACGATGCAGGGTTATTGACGACCCCTCTATTCGATATTCATCAACCTGTTGGATCATCTGTGCTTCTAGGAGATCAATAAAATTAGATGGAAGGATTTCTTGACCAGTCCATTCATCCACGTAAGTCAATTGTTTATCAATCTGAACGCATGTGTCCCTAAAGAGGGTGTGGAAGACATCCCGAGGGTCAAAGGCTACGCGTGGTTAGCGATGTGCGACACTAGAAATTTGGCCAACTTACAGTGCACATTAGGGGAATACTGGTCCAATACAAAGCTGGAAGAGATTATGGGGATCGCGAAATTCTCAAGTATGCGTCGAGTGGAAATCTGCTTGAGGAAGTTCTGCAGGTGTGTCGCTAGCTTGGGGACAACGTCTTCATTTTCTCGGGAGGTATGAATGAAGTCAAATGGTTCCCATGGTGAGACGGCGGCTCCTGCAGCACTAGCACATAAAAACTTGGTCATATGCCGTGCCGAGAACAAGTACCCAGACCGTAATCGAAATTCCCGAGCCGCTTTTAAACAGTGAAGCAACTCTTTTTGAAGCGCTTTCTGCTGCCCCACACGGTTCTTTTGATGGCTCGCAGCTGGGTGGTTACTCGGGAATGTAACAATACGGATGTGTTCTAAATATTCCTTTGTTATTGTTGTCGTTTCATTGCACATTAGCTCGTCAATGGCGGCTTGCATATCTTTTCGTTGTCCCTTCTCCACTATAAGGATAAAGTGGGAGTGTACTGGACTTGTCGAGGATGGCCCTTTGCCAAGCCATGCTACCAAACGCTGCACCACACACTCAATTCCTCCCATATCAGAAACAAATAGGCAAACAACATCCAAATGAGGGGATAGAATTCTATGGTACACATCGTCGGCTACTTCTGAAACCTTCCCGCGGGGCTTAATTTCTGAAAATGGCTCCTCGAGTATCTCGTGACAGCGCTGTGGCTTGCATGTTATTGGCAGCCTGTTATGAGCCGGGACATTCCCATCGGCTATAACGATTGGCCTCCCAGCGTGGTCTCTTAACGACGAGAGGAATAGATGAACCTCCCCATGGCCTCTCCGGGGCCTTGCATGGCCCGTCCTTGAAGTAAGGTTGGTAAGAGCCAGGTCCTTGTTAACGTCACCAACGAGGAGCACTATTCCAGCTGGCTCATCTGGGTCTTCAATGTCTTGGAGAATCTGCAATGGCCGGTTTGAAACCTCCAGGATCACCTCGGAGCTTTTTTTCCGGAGTCGGAGCCAACCCGTGTGATTGCAAGGGCTCATATTGTGTACGATTTAATAGTATTAGCTAGAGGCGGGGGGTTGGAGACTTTTATATCGTTTTCCATGTATGTCGGATGGGGCCGGAAACGGTCTTTGCAGGAGCTTAGACAGAAATAGGCCTTTCAAGAAACAAAACTGTACAAACGCTACATTCATGTTCTATGTACTGTACTGTACAATTGATTTGATTTGATAAAAGCGCCAATTAAAAAGAGCTTGAGAGCATCAATACAGTAGAATGAAAAGGCAAACTTTAATGTCTTTTTATGGACCTAACGAAGCCGTAATTTTCTCGCAACCATTTCTATCCTCCAGATTGGCTGCCACTATATTCAATAGCTCTTATAAAGGCTTTGTAGCTTTGCCTAATCTACTTTCGTCCGCGCTCAGATCTATCGGCGACATGGATTCCACCCATTCCTCGGTCACATCTCTTCCGCACGTTTCTAGGTTCGATTCGGGCATCGTTGGGAGAAGCTGAGGTCGTTTTGGCTGTCGGGGCCGAATCGGGGGGCTAGAGCCTGATGTTGAGCGACGTTTTTGAGAAGGGTGGTGTACTTTTTGGTGCTGCATTGTGAATTACTGCAGTGAAGGTGCTGTATGTTGCTCTGACTGTAGCTTGATAATACCGTATGTACGTATGATTATCTTATACTTGTAGAGTCAGTTTAACCCTCTTTCATGACTGAAATCCATTTCTAGCCATGCTTGAGAATACTTTCGGAGATTGCTCATTGACATCTACTTTTGGACCAACTCATAAAGATATAGATATAAGTACGCCATCCCGCACAAACTCATGCACTCATGAACTCATGCAGTCATGGACGAAGCCAATGATCTCATCGTCTACTACGAGTTTAAAACGCTTTCTGAGCGTATACTTTCAGGGAGGGCTTTACTGCTGCTAGAAGCTGCCTTGTGTGTCATTCGAAATAGATACCCGAACTCGCCGCGGTCGACGGGAATGCAGCAAGGAATTGCATATCCTAGTCCCGAAGACCAGTCTCTCTTAAAGGAACCATGGCCTTGTGTTAAATCGACCTGGACTGAATATACAACCCGGATGTCACAATCCACTCCTCCTGCAGAAGGCGATGAGTTCACTCCATCAATGTGGCGTCTAGTCCGGGATAACCATCTAGACACAATAATTGTAGATGCATACTTAAATCTGCTAAGAAAGACGTCCCTCTGCGAGGAAGTTGCAAAAGTCCGTCCCTTAGAGTCCACCATCAATATCATATCGGAGGAAGGCCGTGATCGGCCAACTATCATTCCATTTTATGATGTTGAAAACTGGGCCTTTGTCATCGCGTACCCGGACTGTATTCACTGGTACGACAGTAACCCAAACAACCCAACCCCTCAATTCTCTGTGGAGGACTCCAGGCCGGTAGTTACAACTCCGTCCGGGCCAAAACTTTCGCGGCCTGAGGATTCGGGCGTACTAATGTTAATAAGCATTCGGGTTCTCCTTCAAAAAGAGGCACATCTGAGTCAAAAAATGACAGATCAGCTGGTTAAAACATTTCGGACTCGAATGGTGGTCGAGCTCCTTTCTGGGGCCATAGATCGTGAAAGTCACTTCGAAGAGATCTTACGGCGAGACGCTGCATCAAATTCTTGTTCCTTCTTTGACGAGGCTATCTGGACCGAAGGCTCGCCTTTTTTAAGCTCAGGTTCAGAGCTCACGCATCAAACAGCTCCTACAAGCCTAGATTCAGAGTCAGATGATCCTGCAAGCCAAGGTCAAGACTCGGACCCAGCTCCGACCAACACAGATTCAGATCCAACTCCAAGGCGAAGGCAGATGCGGATAGAGTCTGATGATCGTAAGATTATCCTTACATCTCTGAGTGATGCTGTCATTGCTAAGAGATCTGCAACATATTTTGGGGAAATTGGGTTACAAAGTCTATGGTTCCTGCTTCAACGGGGTCGGAGGAAGAATACATTCCCTTGGAGATATCACGCAGTACGCTTTTATGAGGCAAAAGAGCAGCTGGGTAGCGAATCATTCATCTTCAGCAGCATGCGCTTCAGGATCAAAGAGAAGACCAAAGGCATGGAATGGCTTCAGGATGAGGGTGAGTTCTGGAAGGACCTGTGCGAGCTACTAATCGATTGGGGTGAGGACAAATACATCATCTTATGCGTTGTTCCATCCCACGTTAATGTAAAAAGAATGTCAGCAGATGAGAAAAAAGGTTTTATCGAAGGCTTCCAGAGCCGTCTGGTAGACAACAGCGATCTGTTGCGTTCGTATCTGACCTTAGCTGTACCACTGTACAGATGTTTGGCCTATAACAATCTTCCTGGACCTTCACTGATGATTGAGTCTTACAATCGGCGCAGGAAGATGAAAGAAAATACATATAGAGAACATTTAAATGTGGACCCCAGCGAAAACTAAAATATATTATTCGGGTTTCAGGTCTCTCCTGGTGATGTGATTGCACTTGTTATGATTTTGTACGGTTCTGCGCCATCCCGCTCATATGAAACGATGCCTTCATTCTGCCTTAGTTATCCTTTTGTATTTGTAATAGACACCATTACGTCTTCGGAGTTCTTTATGTAGTACAGTTTTCCCTTGAGGCTTAGAAAGAAATGGATGCTGTGGTTTTGTTAGATTTGTGCAAGCGTAGCTCTATCGACAACCTACTGCAAGTATCGGCAGGTCACCAGACCTAAGCTCGCTAAGAAAAGCCAAGGCATCGCGAGTCCAATTGTGAAAGTTGGGCTCCATTGCAGTCATTGTTTCACCCAAGTGCGCGGCCAGATATGCGACGTTGGCTTCTCGGATGCAGGAATCTGTGGTTGGTTCGAAATTCCAATCCAGAACTGATATTCAGTAAGCAGGGTCACAAATAATCAAAACCAGAAGTTGTTCTCCATCGTACCCATTTTGACAACACCTTGGGAAGATATTCGAATTGCATCTATACGAAAGGCAAAAAGGTGAATGAGGTAGTGGATTGCAGTCATCACCTGGGATATTACAGCAGCAATCTCGTTCTGAGCCAGGGGCAAAATATCGAAGACGTCGAGATCTACGTGTTCATACACAAGATGGATTTCCGAACCCACGTAGTAAATCTCGATCGGACGTGCAATATTAACGTGCCTCATTCGTGCAAGGCGGCTGAATTCTGTGAGTGTAATGTGGCGGACCTGCTGCACCATGACTAGCTGGCTTGGACACGGCCGGAACGCCCCTATCCAAGACATAGCGACATGTCCCACTTGTTCATAAATTTCAGTTGGATGGCGGCCCATGTGGGCTAGAAGAGGCTGCCCGGTAGAGGTCACTTTATGGTCGAAGGAAAAGGGCGCCTTGCGACTGATAATCATCTTGTCAGCTTGCATTATGGCCAATATGAAGATGCAGTGCGGGCCAGATTTATGTAGGACACCCCTATGGCTAATAATGGACTTTTTTTGAGACTACTTAATAATACTTACTGCCCACAAGGACTTATGACTTCAAATGGATCCAGAACCAAGGCCAACCTCGAGTGTCTACTCGGACTCATTCCCACTAGACGACCTCCTTGAACGAGTAACTGAGCAAACCAAGGATCAGGAACAGCGTACCATTCGTGCTCTTTTGGATGATCGTGAACGGCTTACCCGGGAGTTGCACTCCTTACGCCGGTGTTGGGACTCTCTCTACCAAATAATAGTTGCATCGGACAAAACCGCGAAAGTCTTCTCATTCAGATATGACGAAGCGCGAAGGCGAATCAAGCAAGAAAAGAATAAGTGGATTGCCAATTTGACTGCAATATAGAGGGCGTGGGAGTTTCTAGGCGCAGGATGTTAAATTGGACTTTCGTCCTATTCTGGACTATCCAATCCTGCGCTCTATATTAGCTACTAGAGCCATGGAACTTAAAATATACCAAACGGAATAGCAGTACAGTGGTAACCGAGAAATGTGTCGCAGTTGCTAAATGTTGGAGGACTTTCCGCACGGACCACATCTGGGTCTTGTGGCTTATCACAGTGCGAATATGAGCATGTGATTACGTATTCCTACATGGTGACACTAACATTCTACTCCTCCAGTTTTGGCTTATGGTCAAAAGAGGCGTACCCGTTGGCTAAGGTAGGGACCCACAACCAACTAAGGACCTCGTGCCTCGGCCACTTAGTTGGGCACAAAAATCGCGGACAGCACCAAAAATCCCGGACACTTTGAAAATACTACGACTTAACCGGAAAATCGCAAAATCACCGCCATTTCACCACCTTTTAAGTCAAAGCCAAGTAGTCTTCAGATCTGTGTCATTATGACATCTCAAATAAATGTCTCGGCTAAAGTTCGGCGAAAAACGGTCCAAGCGGCCATTATCGCTGCACGCCTTCCACCAAGACTCACCCGTTCAACTGCAAATATTACATACAACCCGCCCTCTATACGGCAGCTTGCCGCTAGATTCAACGTAACGAAGGCTGCTGTTGAAAAAGCTATTAAGGTATCGTCGTCACCTAACGGGCCCGTGAAGAAATGCGGCCGGCCACTGGCCCTGACGCCTGATGAAGAAGTCGGCCTCGTTGGGTGTATCATTTGGCTGGAAAAGACCGGTTATCCGGCTGAGAAAGGATAGGTTGAGCAGGCTGCTCTAGAGCTAATGCGCCGTCGCGATCCTTCCTTATCTTCAGTCTCTAGGAACTGGTATCCTCGCTTTTGAGGGCGTCATCCTGAGCTTAAGAAGTTATTTATTAAGGCCGTTGATAAGTCCAGGGGGTCCTTTGAAGCAACTGATGTTAATGACATCCAGACCTTCTTCAACAGGCTCCAGAAGATCATCACGGACTATAGACTTGGCCCTTTAGAGATCTGGAATGAAGATGAGTGCGACATCCGTATTGGTTGCTTACAGGAGCGCGTGGAGGTCCTCATCACGCACACAACGCGGTTACAGCGACCTGAGGTTCCTGATCCAGCTAATTGTGAGACCTCTACGCTCCTGGGGGCCGGAAATGCCGTTGGGGATAGTATCCCTCCCTGGCTTATCTTCAAGGCATTTCCAACAGAGTTTTGGGCTACGATCGACTGTATTCTAGGCATGCGCTTTGCCCGGTCAGACACCGGCTTCAGCAACAGTGAAATTTCCTGTGAATGGCTTCGCACCTTCAACCTTTCTTCCTGGTTATTCTCATCTCAACCTCAACGAACAGGCATGTCTCTTGCGGACTGATTTGGTTGTGACGAGTGGCTTTATGATCCACAGCAGACATCAGTCAACTACAAGGAACCCCCTACGCAACGCCCTGACGATGAGAAAATCTATCGTATGCTGGTTATTGATGGCTTCACAGGGCATATATCCTATACCTTTGTTAACTACTGTATTCAGTTCGATATCATCCTTTGCACGCTGCCGCCGCATTCCACACACCTTATCCAGCCCCTTGACGTTGGTGTATTTCAGCCCCTTAAGAATGCACATCAGAAAGCTCTTCGAAAATCAGTCAGGGAAGGCAACCTATTATTTTCGCGGGCTGCCTTCGCCGAGGCATTCAAGACTATCTATGAGTCAGGCTTCACAGCCCACAATGTGATGTCCGGCTTCGAAAAAAGTAGCATTTTTCCGCCCTCATCTACGCCCGCAGTTAGGAAAATCCTTGAAAAAAAAACGACAGTCTCGATAAGGAATTAATCTATCTCTCGAGGAGCTGTTGCCTAAGGAATTTTGCTTTCAGTATGCTGCTGACCAGCTTGAGACTATTATCGATCGATACCGCAGCATTATGGATTCCCCTCTATATAATAGCCGTGCTGCGCTTCGCTCAGTACGTCGGGTTATCTATGAAGCTGTCCTTATGGATAGCCAGCGACAGGGCTTCCTTAAAGACTATCACCAACGCATAGCAAGCATCACAGCAAGAAGAAAGCCGGGTAAGCAGATCAAGCTAACTGGTCGCTTTATTACCAGCGTTGATGCCGATAACATCCGTCATCAGCACGAGGAACAGCTAGCGGCTGAGGAGCTCAAGCAGCAGCGTTCTCAACTACAAAGCGGGCGGTTGTTATTGATCCAAGAAGTTAATAAATTGCAGTCACAATGGCGGGCGGAAAAGAAATCCCGGATAGATCAAGGACAAGAAAGACTAACTTGGAAACAGTGGCTTAGTGAGACCGGCAAAGACCTCGAATTCATTTCCCTCGAGACCAGCAAAAGGCGATATAATGAGCTATTAAATCAGAAGGCTGATGGCTTTATGATAGATACCCAGCCGGATCCTAGCTTCGCAGCCGAAGTCAGGGCAGCCTGCCGTACCGCAAGACCGATCCTAGCGATGAGGATCCCCAACAGCGATGACACTGTCACTTTCACGAGCTTTGGCCCTTTCCACGACCAAGACGATGACCCTCACGAGGAAGAAGAAGATGATGAAGGCATCGTAACGCAAGAAACACCACGATGGATGAGATCGTCACCGCCTTTGGGGTCTGACGATGCCCTCGAAGAGACCATATTCGAGACCCCGTGCCCGTCACAGCCGCCCCCCGCAGCGCTGGCCCCCCAGCCACCGCGGCAGCTGTGGAAGCAAATTGAGAAGGAGCTTAAGGAATTCCGTATCAAACGGGCCAGAAAAGAGCAATCGGGCGATCATGATACTATGAGAAACCCACAGTAATGTGAATAAGGAAGCAGACCTAGCTGGTCAGGGAGACAGTCTGTAAGCCGGGCCGGCCGAGCCTAGCGCGGTCAATTGAGCCTAAAAATGCGATTTCCACCGTTTCCTTCAAAATGCTATTTTCCCCGGCTTATCCTCGGCCCTTTAATTCACCGAATTCTGACACAAAAACCCGATCGACATAAAGGTGAAGCGTTGGGACCGAAAAAGGTCATTTTCACAGCCAAATTACACGTATTGAGGTGTCCGGGATTTTTGGTGCTGTCCGCGATTTTTGTGCCCAACTAAGTGGCCGAGGCACGAGGTCCTTAGTTGGTTGTGGGTCCCCCCTACCTTAGCCAACGGGTAATGCACGTCATGACTTTACTTAAAACTGCCAATCACGCCCCAACCGTACCTGTCGACTGCAGCCGCGGAAGAGCCTGCGGGTCCTTGTTGTGCAGACGGTATATTTATCTCTTTTTCCATCAGATCGGACTGTGAGTGAGAGCATAATGCTTCCCTTCCGCTGATTTCTCTGGTACTGTAAGATACAAGATGATTAGTCACCTTTTACTATGCGGAAAAATGATCGGCACGAGCTCCTATAGAATGACATGGAATGTCATGGAATACATGCGTGCTGTCGCTTTCGCTGGGCCCGTCCCCCGCTGCGTCTCTGCTTCGCGTCCCTGGGGATGATTCCCTTCTGGCGAGCTGCACTTGCCTTCCCCTCTTGCCTCGTTGGACAAACTCGCACCATGGATAATACAGGCTACGATCCAACTTATTATGATGATGTCGAGCTTGATTTCCAAACCCCCAGGCTTGAGAGCCGCAGTGCAAGCCCAGCCGGCCAAAGTCAGCGGCGCAGGCATGGCTCATCCCTGCCATTGCTCCAGTTAAGCAACTGGGACAAAGATCTGCCATATGATGAATTCCCGCCTACATGCATCCATTACTCTATCGAATGGAAATTGCTTTTGAACCAAGGAGGAAGACTAACGAAGCTTATGTACAATCCAGAACTCGAGCAAGATCTCGTGCTAGCGCCTAGCGCGCTCTAGAACAAGTCTTTGAAGCAAAAGGTTGAGGACCGCCTCGAGACATTGTGTTCTAGATTTCCTGCCATATCCGCGTCTCACACCCCCCTTTCCCACACACGGGACTGGCCCAAATGCCAACGAAAGGATCCTCTGCCACGTGAAGCCAAGACATGAGGCTTTGCAAGATGTTCATTGCTAATGATCGACAGTTTTCACAAAATGGGTTTAAAGCAGCACGACATGCCGCCTCATGCTCCTTCATGAAAGGCTGTACTGCAGTTACAAATAGATCGTTGTACCCGGCATTTTGCCCTGCAGCCTGAGCCTCACTGACAAGACTGCGGAGAAGGTCGTGGGTATACGGGAGCTCTTGAACCTCGCCACAGTAGAACTCAAAGCGAACCGAGCAGCAGGCCATAGTTCAATAAGGATTCTGAGAACACAATGTGTCTTATCTTGAAGGAAGGCCACAAATGATTCCAAGTTGTCTTATAATATAGTCTTTTAATGTTTCATCATGTGTCTCACAACCTCTCATTTTCTCCACCCTGGTTGCTTTTTGTTGGGAGTGATTATAAAGTAACCCACCCTGGAGTTATTTGCAACCCAATTTGTGGCTGGACCCACTTCATTGAGGCTGGACGCCGGTATCGGCTTTTCACACCAAAATCCCTCACTTTTTGTCCAATTTACATTAACCTTATCCACACACACAACCACCCGCACAACAACCCGTAAATTGAAGCCGTCATTACAACCCGTCAGCAGCAACAATGCAGCATATCTTTAAGTCCGAATTTCCGACCTTTTCCGCCGCGGAGACGGAATTACATTCCGCCGCCAAGGCTGCCAGCTTCAGCCTTCTTGTCATGACGAAGAAGCCCAATGCTACTGCCCCTCGTAGGGCGGTATTCCGCTGCTGTAAGGGCCGGAAGTATGCCTCGCAGTCAGCGGAAGGGGTGCACGTGACCAAGAAGAGGAAGACTCGTACCCAGATGACCGAATGTCCCTTCAAAATTGCGCTCAAATTGGTGCGCGGCAGCGGCGGCGGAGAAGTGTGGGAGAAGGCTGAGGCGGAAATGTCATGTGACCTGCCTATTCGGGAAAGTCAGATTCCCGATCGGGAAGGTCAGCCTCACGCTCAACCAATCAAATCAACCGACCCCGCGCCGGCTACCGACACCACAGCAGCGGCTGCTGCAGTGGAAGCCGCAATTTTGCGTGCCGCGTCGCAACCTCAATCAAACCCTCCACCTTCCACCGCCCCTGCTGCAATCAACATATCCAAAGAGTCAACCACAACACTAGGACTGAAAAGGCTGGAAGCAGGCGATTCATATGAGCCCGGCACCGAATTGCACAGGTCATACATGCGTGCGTTCCAGCGCTTGGAAGATGCCTCTGACGATGAAGGCAGCGACGCAGCCAGCGGCGCCGGCGACGCTGTAGCCGCTCAACCACCAAAGGAAATACCGTCTCTGACTGAGAAAAATATCACTGATGCCTTCACTCAATTCTCAAGGTGGTCAAATACAGATGCACCAGGTAAATCATTTTATCCCGGCTTCGAGGAATGTATGTACAGACTAGCACAAGAGATTGAGGCGGGAGGTCATGATGATATATTTGACGATAATATCAGTGACTTCAGTGACGTCACTGACGATTTGGAACTTCCCGATAGTGGTCCCTCTATTGAGGTATTAGGTGGTTAGATATGCAAGGAATAACATGGTCATTATGTGCACTCTCAAGCTCTCATACTAAATTTGGTGTGCGGTGCGGAATCGGAAGAAGGTGGGGTCCAGCCACAAATTGGGTTGCAAATTACGCAAAGGTGGGTTACTTTTTAATCAGTCCCTTTTTGTTGCGACGTTGCAAGGATAGCATGTCAAATGCCCCCAGGATACCCTAAACACATTCACCAATTCCAACCAAGGACGCTCCCAATAGGGGACTTTACAGGCCTCACGGCCCCCGGACGAAAAATATAAATACATACATACATGGACGCTCCCACCCAAGCTTTTGAATAGCACTTTTG
Organism: Ilyonectria robusta; assembly: GCF_021365365.1. Lineage (NCBI taxonomy): Eukaryota > Fungi > Ascomycota > Sordariomycetes > Hypocreales > Nectriaceae > Ilyonectria > Ilyonectria robusta. The sequence continues at coordinate 93,900 of NW_025764475.1, forward strand.
AAAATCTCATTAGTAGGCTCTTGGCCATCAATGCTGTAAAAGCATCTTGAAAACCGCCATTAGCCATTCTTCGTTCCTCAAAGCTCCTTTGCGCAAACCGCGACCGGTTTGCCTCTCCTGTGTGTTCTACTAGCAGCTGTCTCCCATCCGCTCGCACGACGCTCCCTCTAACCTTCCCTCAAGATAATTGGCTACTCTAGCTCGTTTCGCTACTGATCGTCCTTTATCCCTGACTTTTGTGTCTATCCGGCTCAACGAACCTGTCGCCGTCTCGGAAGCAGAGAATATCCACCGACGACTCGAAGTGGAGCATCATCGGCCGAGCCGGAGTGCTTTGTCGGAGTGACACCCCCCGGACCAAGTGAAGACATACTGTAGTTTTACCCCTCGCTTCTTCCAAGCTGGTCCTTCATGCGAGGCATTTGCGTTGAAGCATTGCTGCCTAACAAGTGGGGTTATTTCCTTGGCGCTTAATCGGAACGAATCAGCACAAGCATGCCATGACTAAATCAGGCTGCGTCGAAGGCTGGGCTCAATCTTCGTGAGGACAACACAACTTCTTCACCTTCCCGCGACAATGTCCAATCCCCATGACTACACGATCGGCTGGATTTGCGCCATTGCAACTGAGTACGTTGCTGCGCAACTCTTTCTCGACGAAGAGCACAAAGGCCCTGAATTTGTGTCCACAAACGACAGCAACGACTACACACTGGGCAAGATTGGGAAGCACAATGTCGTCATCGCAGTTCTTCCGCATGGTGAATATGGGATATCATCCGCCGCCGGCGTCGCGAAAGATATGCTTCATAGCTTTCCCAACGTCAGAATGGGACTGATGGTCGGTATTGGCGGTGGTGCACCAAACTCCAAGCAAGACATCCGCCTCGGGGACGTCGTGGTGAGTGCTTCTAGCAATGGCAAGGGCGCGGTGTTCCAGTACGATTTTGGAAAGGCCGTGCAAGGCCAGGAATTTCAGGAGACGGGATTCTTGAATCTGCCACCCACGGTTTTGCGAGCAGCGGTGAACGGACTCATGACGCAGTACAAGCGCAAAGGACACCAGATTGATACAGCTATCAACAACATCTTGACAAATAACCCGAGACTCAAGAGAGAATTCGAACGGCCCGAGTCGAGCACCGATCGACTATATCAGTCTAGGGTAGTCCATCCGCCAGATGACCAGTCTAGTTGTGCCACAGCTTGTGGTGACGACCCATCGACTTTGATAGCGAGACCCGATCGGACCGAATACGACGACAATCCGGCGATCCACTATGGTCTAATCGCTTCGTCGAATAGGCTCATGAAGAATGCCTTGACTCGGGATGCGCTTGCAGCGAAGAAGGGCGTTCTCTGTTTCGAAATGGAAGCGGCGGGCTTGATGAACCACTTTCCCTTCCTGGTTATTCGGGGCATCTGCGACTACTCTGACTCGCACAAGAACAAAGAGTGGCAAGGATACGCAGCGATGACAGCTGCGGCGTACGCAAAAGATCTGCTCTATCGCATCGCTCTAACTCAGGTTGAAGCCGAGAATAAGATCAGTGAAATCATCTCTGGTCAGTCTGAGTAGTCTACAAACCATCCCAGTGACAAATACATGAAGCTCTCGACATATGTGGTCCCCTTGATACTTGGTTTATTGTGTCTCGATGGCTAATATAGGATCGGCCCGACAGGTTTACGCAACGAGGTCGCAGCTACGATCCATCATCGTCGCACTCAGGAAGCCAAAGATATCTTGGATTGGCTCACCCCGGTCAACTACGGTTCTCAGCAAAGTGACCATTTAGAAAGGCGAGAGGCGGGAACCGGCAAATGGCTTCTTGATTCAGTACAGTTCCGCAATTGGCGTGACAACCGCGGTCAAACTTTATTCTGTCCAGGTATTCCAGGCGCTGGCAAAACAATTCTTACCTCGATTGTGGTCGACAATTTGGAAACACGGTTCCGGGATGACATGAGTGTCGGGATTGCATACGTTTATTGCGACTTCCGGCGCCAAGATGAACAAACGGCTAAGGAACTTCTGGCGAGCCTTCTTAGGCAGCTAGTTCAATGCCTGCCGACTTTCCCGGAGAGCGCGAAATCGCTCTACGATAAGCATAAGGACAAGCGGTCGCGACCATCATTAGAGGAAATCTCGAGTACCATCCGATCTACGGCCAAACTCTATTCAAGAGGCTTTGTTCTCATTGATGCGCTTGACGAATGTCGAGCTTCTGATGGCAGTCGGACGAGGTTCCTCACGGAGGTCTTCGAGCTTCAAGCCAAGTCCGCAATCAACATCTTTGCGACGTCAAGGCCTCTCCCAGAGATTACCCAAAGTTTTAACGAGACCTTGTCACTAGATGTACGTGCAACTCGGGACGATGTAAGAAAATATCTGGATGGTCACATGAAAGAGTTGCGACTCTTCATTCGGGGGGATCGACAATTGCAAGAAGAGATCAAGGCAGGAATATCAGAAGCCGTCGATGGAATGTGAGAACCCAGTTGATATTCCGATACGCGGATGAAGCTGACGGTGTTGTAGGTTTCTCCTGGCGCAGATCTACCTGGAGTCACTTGACGACAAGCTTACACCTAATGCTGTGCGAGACGCATTGGAGGGAATGAAGAAGCAAAAGAACGCATCTGGTGGAAATATGGACCGGGTACTAGTCAATGCGTATGACACAGCCATGAAGAGAATCAACGGACAGAAGCCCGGCTTGAAAAAGTTTGCGATACAGGTCCTGTCATGGATCGCTTCCGCCAAAAGACAGCTCACGATATCGGAACTTCAGCACGCCCTTGCGACAAAAAGAGGAAAACGAGTGCTTGACCCTGGAGATCTTCCACAGCCTGCAGATATGGTCTCCGTGTGCGCGGGGCTGGTCACATCCGATCATCAAAGTGACCTTATGCGGTTAGTCCACTACACAACGCAGCAATACTTTGACGAAAGACGAGAAACGTTATTTCCGAATGCAGAATCTGATATCACTGTCACTTGCGTTACCTACTTGTCATTCAATGTCTTCGAGAGCGGGTTCTGTCAGACCGATGAAAAATTTGAAGAGCGGATAAGGTTAAACCCATTCTACGACTACGCGGCACACCACTGGGGCGATCATGCTCGCGAGGCTCCAACTCTGTGCCAGGAGGCCATTGACTTTCTTGAAACCGACACAAAAGTCGAGTCATCGAGCCAAGCACTGATGGTAGTAAAGGATTCATGGGCATGGCAGGCGTACAGCCAAGAGGTTCCAAGGCAAATGGCTGGACTGCACTTAGTGGCATATTTTGGCATCAGGGATGGTACACAGTTACTGACCGGGAGGAACTTTGTGGACCTCAGGGACAGTTACGGTAGGACCGCATTGTCGTATGGCGCCGAGCGAGGCCATGAGGCTATCGTCAAGATGCTTCTCGACACAGGAAAAGTCGACATCGATGCTAGAGACACCGAGTATGGCCAGACACCGCTCTCATGGGCTGCCGAGAAAGGCCATGAAGCTATTGTCAAGCTGCTTCTCAAAACGGGTCAAGTCGACATCGATGCTAGAGACACCGAGTATGGCCAGACACCGCTCTCATGGGCTGCCGCAGGAGGCCACAAGGCTATTGTCAAGCTGCTTCTCGACACAGGAAAAGTCAACATCGACTCTAGAGACACCGAGTATGGCCGGACACCGCTCTCATGGGCTGCCGCAGAAGGCTATGAGGCTATTGTCAAGCTGCTTCTCGACACAGGCAAAGTCGACATCGATAGCCAAGACAAGTTTGGCCGGACACCGCTCTGGCTGGCTGCCGCAAGAGGCCACGAGGCTATTATCAAGCTTCTTCTCGACACAGGAAAAGTCAACATCGATTCTAGAGATACCGAGTATGGCCGGACACCGCTCTCATGGGCTGCCGCAGGAGGCCACGAGGCTATTGTCAAGCTGCTTCTCGACACAGGAAAAGTCAACATCGATTCTAGAGACACCAAGTATGGCCGGACACCGCTCTCATGGGCTGCCGCAGGAGGCCACGAGGCTATTGTCAAGCTTCTTCTCGACACAGGCAAAGTCGACATCGATGGTCAAGACGAGTTTGGCCGGACACCGCTCTCATGGGGTGCCGCAGGAGGCCACGAGGCTATTGTCAAGCTTCTTCTCGACACAAGAAAAGTCAACATCAATAGTCAAGATAAGGGTAGCCAGACACCGCTCTATCGGGCCGCCGCAGAAGGCCATGAGGCTATTGTCAAGCTTCTTCTCGACACAGGAAAAGTCAATATCGATTCTAGAGACACCGAGTATGGCCAGACACCGCTCTTATGGGCTGCCGCAGGAGGCCACGAGGCTATTGTCAAACTGCTTCTCAATATAGGTAAAGTCGATATTGATGCTAGAGATAAGCTTAGCCGGACACCGCTCTTATTGGCTGCCGCAGGAGGCTACGAGGCTATTGTCAAGCTGCTTCTCGACACAGGCAAAGTCAATATCAATGCTAGAGATACTATATATAGCCAGACACCGCTCTTATTAGCTGCCGCAGGAGGCCATGAGGCCATTGTCAAGCTACTTCTCGACACAGGCAAAGTCGACATCGATGGCCAAGACAAGTTTGGCCGGACACCGCTCTGGCTGGCTGCCGCAAGAGGCCACGAGGCTATTGTCAAGCTGCTTCTCGACACAGGAAAAGTCAACATCGATTCTAGAGACACCAAGTATGGCCGGACACCGCTCTCATGGGCTGCCGCAGGAGGCCACGAGGCTATTGTCAAGCTTCTTCTCGACACAGGCAAAGTCGACATCGATGGTCAAGACGAGTTTGGCCGGACACCGCTCTCATGGGGTGCCGCAGGAGACCACGAGGCTATTGTCAAGCTTCTTCTCGACACAGGAAAAGTCGACATCAATACTAGAGATACCGAGTATGGCCAGACACCGCTCTTATGGGCTGCCGAGAAAGGCTGTAAAGCTATTGTCAAGCTGCTTCTCGACACAAGAAAAGTCAACATCGATTCTAGAGACACCAAGTATAGCCAGACACCGCTCTCATGGGCTGCCGCAGGAGGCCACGAGGCTATTGTCAAGCTTCTTCTCGACACAGGCAAAGTCGACATCGATGCTAGAGACACCAAGTATGGCCGGACACCGCTCTGGCTGGCTGCCGCAAGAGGCCACGAGGCTATTGTCAAGCTGCTTCTCGACACAGGAAAAGTCAACATCGATTCTAGAGACACCAAGTATGGCCGGACACCGCTCTCATGGGCTGCCGCAGGAGGCCACGAGGCTATTGTCAAGCTTCTTCTCGACACAGGCAAAGTCGACATCGATGGTCAAGACAAGTGTGGCCGGACACCGCTCTGGCTGGCTGCCGCAAGAGGCCACGAGGCTATTGTCAAGCTTCTTCTCGACACAAGCAAAGTCGACATCGATGCTAGAGACACCAAGTATGGCCGGACACCGCTCTCATGGGCTGCCGCAGGAGGCCACGAGGCGATTGTCAAGCTACTTCTCGACACAAGAAAAGTCAGCATCAATAGTCAAGATAAGGGTGGCCAGACACCGCTCTATCGGGCCGCCGAGAGAGGACGTGAGGCTATTGTCAAGTTGTTGCTTGATAGTGGCGCAGATATGGAAGGCACTAGCGACAGTGGATGGACAGCGCTACAGTTTGCATCGTTGAATGCACATACGGAAGTTGAATCATTTCTGCTATCGAGAGGAGCGTCCGTGCCACCAGATTTCTTTGGCATAGAGACGCTCTTCTCGCAATGAATTTATTAGTCTAGTCGTTGAATTTACAAGGCGCAGACCATCTCCTGCAACTATTATCTTAGCGATCGGTAACGTCGCGGGCATTCCGCCGTTTCATCCTACCGCAGACACATTAACGAATAAAGATGCCAGTAGAAATCTAGACATGTATGTGAAGCCCGCAAATATCTCGCATCCCGTAGCCAATTTCGTTCCCCAAGGCTCCTTTGCGCAAGCCGCGACCGGCTGGAGGAAAGTTGTCATCACCTGGGGCTGAGGGGGGACTGGTTTGGCGTTTCATTTGTGGCCTTGCTGCCTGGCGTGCACCCAGCCGTTTCTGGCTTTGTTAAGCCCCTCACTTCAGAGGCACGCGCTGTTTGTCACTGCGCACGGTACAGCCACAATGCGCCACAAAGGGTGGTCCGTGCGGAAAGTACTGCAACATTCAACAACTGCGACACATTTCTCGGTAACCGCTGTAAAAGAACCCATATAGTTGCCTTAATAGAAGCTTGGTCAAGTCTTGTGATCAAATGTTTAAGGGAATTATGAACTTCGCCTGTGCTACTCTGGTTCTCTCACTAGTCTCACAACAATGCCTATCCACGTCAATTGACCTATGGGCGTCGCTTCAGGGCCGTGCTGTCCCCCATATCGAGCCTATAGATCCTGGAGAGCTCAAGGCTCGCCTGGGAACTACACCTGCAGAGTATAATTCAAGCGAGCGCCACCCTGGGATGGTATGTACCCTTAGCTCGTACAACTGAATTTGTGCCTAACATCGAGGGCCTCCAGGTCTACTTTTGCCGCGAAGAGAACTGGGGACCTCCATGCTTTTTTTACTACCCAGAACTCAAGTATACGTGTACTGGACTAAGCCCTGAGTTGTCTGGCCATGTAGGCTCTATCTTTGTTGAGCCTGGTGTTATATGTCGGTTATCTGGGTATATCAATTTCCCTATCTCATTTATATGAATAACACTAAACCCCGATATAGCCAAATATCTAGCAATAGGTGTATACCGAATAAGTTCTTTGCATGGCCGGAGATCCAAGGTGGATGGTCTAACCTTTTTCATCAAGAAGTGCCTGGAGGAAAAGGAATCCTTGGATACACGACGAAGTACTTTACATGTGCCAAGTGTACAGCATGCACTCGTTCGTTACCTGTGTGAGAGAACGATTATGTGACTTTCATACTTTATGAATAGTCTCACTTTATGAATTCACTGCTCTTCTTGCCGCTATCGCCCCTCGCGACTGCAGCTCTGTTTCTATGACTCCCCACGAACTGTACGGCTCATCGATCGGAGTACTCGGGTGCAAGATCAATACAAACCACGTTGCATACTGGCCTACCGCGGTCGGTTGCGATGATATCTGCGTAAAGGTCTCCTACGGCGGCCGCAAAGTCTACCTGCTAAAAATTGACCATTCCGAGAGCAGCTACGACATATCCTACGCCGCTTGGAACTGGCTTGGCTTTGGCAAGCATGCCACCCAAGAACCCCAGATGGGCGGTGGCATTACTATGGAGTATAAAACTGTCCACCCTAGCAAGTGCTACGACCTGCTTGACAATGGAAAGCTGCCTCTTATGGCTGCCAACAGCATGAACTACCTGACCTCGTGCCTTTCCCAGCCTAACAGCTGGGTCGCTAAGAACTATCGTCTTTTTAACATTGGTAATGACATCTGCACGTTGGGTGTGGATGAGGTCTGTACTGTCAACCTTGCCGTATCCAATCAACCCGTATGCCCTAGCGGCCTTGGTTCCACGGCGGAGCTCAACCTAACGGTAATAAATATTGCCTACGGCACGGGTAAGCAGATCGAAGCATTGTAGACCGAAATACGACGCTCTATTATGAAGCACCGAGCTAGGATATGAAGTGCACCACTCGCCATGGATGGAATGAGATGAAATCATACAAAAAAGACATTTTAGACAGTGACGCTGCATGCAAGGTTTAGGCTGCTGGAGTTGGCGGCTGCATGACTTCCATCTTGGGGTCTCCACAAAAAGTGCAAATGACTTAAAATCGATTATTGCCATAGGATATATTTACTCTCCCTCTTATTAGTCACAGCGTGATCCCTATTGTAGTAACAAAGATCCATCTCCACTATAAGTCCAAAAAGTGATTCCTGCTGTTAGTAACAGACAAGCTATCTCCACTATCAATCCAAAAATTGATCCCTGCTGTTAGTAACAGACAAGCTATCTCCACTCTGGGCATCCCTGCTGTTAGTAACAAACAGCTATCTCCACTATCAATCCAAAAATTGATCCTTGCTGTTAGTCACAACCCAGGCTAAACCATGTGTCAGACACGTAACCGCGTAATTGAGGTCTAACGGCCCGAGTTGCTGTGCGTTACAGCATAGGGAAATGTACGATAAAATAAGGGTCAAATAGAGTGATTTGCATTGATGATAGTTACTGCTTGAATTGACCGTCATTGATAACCTTGACCGGCGAGAGATTTCCCTCATCTACAGTCTCCGCAACCCCCGCTTCCTTAGTCATCCGGCTCGGCCGGATCCCTCCATTGCACAGTGCCTCAACGTCCTGATCCACTACGATCAAGCCCCGAGTACCCTATATCTCCTGGGATTGACACGGCCGTCACAGTTAGTAAAGACAGCTATCTCCACTATAAGTCCAAAAGTGATCCCTGTTGTTAGTAACTGTTGCTGGGCGTACGGCCCAGGCTAGCGCCGCCGGATCAAAGGATGTCGCGGTCGGCTTCAAGCCGGCCTTGGCAGCCGAAGCAAGGGGATTCGGCAGGAGGTCGGACCTCGGTTAGGGAATGCTACCACTATAGATATCTCCACTTTAAGTCCAAAATGGATCCCTGCTGTGACTAACAGACAGCCATCTCCACTTTGAGCAAAAGTTGTTCCCCGCCCTGCTGTGAGTAATCGACAAGCTATCTCCACCATGAAAATCCCTGTTGTGACTAACAGACAGCCATCTCCACTATAAGTCAAAGGTGATCCGTGTTATTAGTAACAGACAGCTAGTTCCACTACAAGTTAAAGGTAATCTGTGTGGTTAGTAACAGAGAGCATCTCTACGTCAAGTGCAAAACACGGATGCTTTTAGTAACAGAGATCTGCAGGACATTATCTGCCTGCGGTCAGCCCCTAATCTTTACTGCATTTACCGCCTGATTTTAGCCTGTTCGGCCGGTACTTTCAGTGCATTTGGCCGCCAATTTTCAGTGCACCCAGCCCCTAATCTTGAGTGTATTTAGCCTGTAGTTTCCACCGCACTACTGCTAATCTTTAGTGCATCCAGTCACTAATTCTCGGTGTGTTCAGCGCCTAACATCAAGATATTCTATATAGACTATAGGGGGTTTATAGGTTCATTAAATCCTCCTCCGAAAAGTCAGGGGGGTTCTTTTTATATACTACGAGTCCTTTGCTGTTAAGTGCTGCACCCTTATTACTAATTGAAATGTGTTGACTAAAGTCCTGTGTCCGACGGATCTCATCGTCACTAATACCAAGGTCGTCGCGGGGGATCCAGACCGTGGGGCGGCGAGCACGCAGGGCCTCATGCTGAAATGGGTTGTGAACAAGCGTGTCTCTCTTCTCAGGTGTTAAGTCTTCGATTTCGTCATTGATCCCTTTGTAAAGTGCGTCGCCAATATAACGCTGAGCCTCATGACATTCATTATGTGTCGCGCATGGCTGGTCTTGCTTAGATAGCTGGCTTGCGTTACGAATCTCTTTCTCTCCTTGTAAACAATCATTTTGCCCAAGTCGCACTCGACCTCGTTCGTGCTCTTGTACCGTCACAACCTGGGACGAGCATCGAGGAGATATTGATGTATCCTTAGGGAGTTTTAGTTAGTGGTAATGAAAAGAGCGGCTTTTTATTATAAGACTGTGTTCGTTTGGTGAATCGACATAGCGGGTGCTTCCAAGTAGTTATATTGCCTTTCCTCTCTTTCGATTCTGAGTGGTGATTATATCAGCTGATCATCCTCCTCCGAACATCGATTTTCTTGCTGTCTTGAGAGCCCTGGCGATAAGCAGTCATGTTGTGCACACGGCGACTTCTCGATTTTCCGGCGACGAGCTTCGTGCCTTGATTCTTGAGATAGTCATCTGCGATGTTCTCGGCCGACTTGCGAAAGACAACGAGCTGCATGTGAGACTTCCATGTGCCCTCATTGTTGAGCGGGGGAATCGGTGCGGACTGGTCGTTGGATCCTTGCGTGTGATGCTTTGTATAAACGCCATCAGGCTCCTCTCTGTGGGGCTTCACTGTGGAGTCTTGGCCCAAGTTGGATGGCCGAGAAGATGTGACAAATTCGGCGTTTAGTTGCTGGGGGGGGTGCTTTGTGATGCTAGCAAGTCGGTGTATCTCTTCGTCAATGTCCATTGATGGATCTATCCTGCTACTGGCTTCCGTATGAAAGTCAGGTTCAATGCACCCGTCAATACCGTCGTCGTTTTCATCGCCGTTGACAGCCTCGGAGTGTACCGTTGCAGCTGCGTTCTGATCGTCGTGCGAAGACTCAACGGAAACACCATCTGTGAAGCCTGCCAAAGGGGTGGTCTCTGGACTTTCCAGAGATAAAATCACTTCGGCTGCATCATTGGTCAGCCATGTTCGGTCCATATTTGCTTGCCTCTGTGTTTCTTCGAGTGGTGGCTGAGTCATGACCGCGTCTTTCTCTGCCTCCTTCGCTCGTTCGACTTCGTCAACTGCTTCTTTCTCGGCCGTTTTTCTTAATGTCTCACAAACGCCAAGGAGATAGCTAGTTCTATCTTGTCCTGGGTATTTCAAAGCCCAAGTAGTCATGAGATTGTAAACCATCTCGAAAGCAGTTGCAGCAGCAACCGTGTTGTCAGCCAATCCGTAAAAGATAAAATTCACAGGGCCGTATACGCGTTCACTGTAATGCTTGCAATTGAAGAACGTCGTAATAGCGTCGGCGAGGCAATCGATATAACCTTGAATCCTCACAATCTTATGGCGATCTCCGTCAGAACGTCTGATTGCCACAATACTTTGCCCCGCAAACTGCAACTGAATGGATCGAGGTTCATTAGCAAGAACTTCGGCTTGCGTGACATTATGCTGGGCCATCAGCCGGGACGCCATATGCAGTGCAGCTTTAGCTTCAAATTCAGGGGTGCCTGGGTGATTTGCACGGCTGAGACATTTTTTTATTCTCTGGATGGCCGGATCGTCGTTGAGGATTGTGGCGGTGGCGGGTTTCATTTGGCTTGGCTGCGCAAGTTCTGTGATAGTTGCTTTGTATATGGGAACTCCTGCCTTCGGCTTGGACGGGAGGGCATTGGTTTGAGCTTGTGCCTGAGCTTGTGCCTCGACCTGTGGCTGAAGCTGTACCTGGGTTTGAACCTGGGTTTGAGCCAGATTTTCAACCTGAGTTTGTACCTGAGCTCGAGTTTGAACTTGTGCCTGAACTTCTGCCTGCTGGTGTTGGATCCATCTGTTACACTTCCACGTCATAAGCATTGTCCGCAATTGACTGTCTGTTGTGTTAACGAGGTCGGGTCTTTGATTTCGAAAATGTATAATTTCCCGATTTGGGACCTCGAATACTTGAGGAGGGATGCTCTTTTGACTTTGCATAAACTGCCGCTGGTTGGGGATCCGGGCATCTGGAATTTGCACACTGGAAGTCATGCTAGGATTCTGGCCTGCCTGAGGTGATTGCTGTGGCCAAACAGCCCCAGGAGAGGGCTGTTTGGGAGGCAAGGAGGAAGGTGCGGATCGGAGAGGCTGCTCGAGCGTTGTTCCGATAGGATAAGTAGAAGGGCTTTTAGGCCTCGGATCTCCATTTCCTGATGAAAGCGGTAGCGCATCATCTTGATGGTTTCGAAGCTGTTGGTAAATGGCCTGTTGTTGAACAAGAAGCTGATCGGTGAGCCGAGTTTCTTGTTGCATTCCAAGAGCTTGGGGCAGATTTTGTAATAGTTGCCGCATCTCTTGGTGATTTCTGGCTTGGATTGCGCCCTGTTCACGCTGGTATTGTGCTTGGTGCTCTGACTGCTGTTGAAGCCAGCTTAATCTACCAAAGAGCTCCTTGGTTGTTCGAGGGTGTTGCTGCTGTTGCTGCTGTTGCTGCTGTTGCTGCTGTTGCTGCTGTTGCTGCTGTTGTCGTTGTTGCTGCATCATCCTCATCATCTGCTGTTGCTGCTGTGGTGTCAAGCATGCTTGCTGCATGGATTCTCCAACGCTTTGATGCAACTGGTGTGACTGGTCCGCCATCGTCCAAAATGGGAGGGGGCAATACAGATGACACACCAAAAGGTTTACAAGATAAAAGATGCTAATTGGAGATCACTCAGGTTCTCTTGATAAACGTTTTACCCATGAGATAGGAGCGGCTGCATTAATTTTTAAGATGGACAGTAATCTTAACCGCAATATCTGGCCTAAATGGTAGCCTCCCGCCTTATTCCGTGTTGTATGACATGAACGATCAATTCGGGCCTGTTGAGAACGAGTGTGTCAATTTTTGCCCGATCCGAGCCTAGGGTTACAATATCGGCTCTTGCTATGATGATATGGTTTGAAACGGCAGCTATTGTGCTCAGGGCTTCACGGGCCACTAATATCGATTTTGAACCAGTGCACTTCATCCGTGCTTTGCCCCGTTATTTCTGGCAACGCCGTTGGGCAAGATACTATAGCCTTGGCTATCTGGTCTACTGTACCAAGTGATGCCCGTGATTTTGACGCTGCCATATCCATCACCGTATCGTCAAGATGCACACTATTTGTCCTTGCACGTTAGAAGTATCAGAGCTAGCACATCCGCAGACCTGCCTTGTCCTTTCCCATTTAAATGCAAGATTATACGTCAGCCTGTAGAAGACGGCACAAACAAATGCCAATGGTTGATTTTCAATGTACTGTAACCAAGTATTCATAGATTTGCCAGATACTCGATCCAAGAAAGGTTATGAAATTTTGATCCGGCGCAAGTACACTGAACGGCCGAATTTCTAAGCCGCACTGGCTGCTTATGACCTCTGAGCCGGAACCGACAACCTTATCTGCCGAGCAAATCCGGCTTCAACCCTACAGGTGTCCCAACCGCGACGGACGTCACCGACGCCAACGACAGAGAACGGGAATGAGACCAAGATCATCATCCTAAAAAAAGTAAGCAGTTCCAGCCCACGTCCGCTTTAGAGTGCTCACGTTGGCAAAGTGACACTATGTGGGGCATGTTCTAAATTTGGAAGTATGTTGTAAAGAGGAATCTAGTTATGCTCATAACTGTATAGATGAGATAATATAGGGCCTGGTTCTATTTAATTGGATAGTCGGCTGTCGCAAAGCTCGGATGCAATAGAAAGACGTACCCGGCACCGCCTTGTTTCGTCCATTTATGTCTGTCCAGCTGGCCCCACTCTCCTAATTATCGTGTACAGCAGCATTGGCCAAAACCGGCCGTCAATACAATTATGTAACCTACCCCACCACTTGTGGCAATTCGGACACAGCCCGTTCTAATGTCCTTGAAACTCTGGCATGACCCTCAGGGAGCAAGATAATGGTGCGGGAGCTTGAGTTTGTAGCAGCCTCAAAACATTGATCCGGCATAAGCAAATGAAGATGAGGTGTTGAGAACGGTCTCAACTTATTTTTGAACATAAAACGTTTTGCTGCGTACTCGACGGCTTTGGGGCTGGCCTGTGCGATGACAAATTTGTTGGCGTTGTCAAGTTTATTATTGATAAATGGTATGAATATCACTGCTCGAGATGGTCTAGGTGAGGTCTCAAAAATGTCCTCAGGCACATTAGTGCGGGGCTCAGGCTCGGTGATGTCATCTGTATCCTGTGCCGGGCTTGTGTCTGATTCTGGGAGGCTGGGCTCTCTCTCAGGCGTTGACTCATCTTCATTGTCTGCGATCATAGTGCCAAGTTCTACTTCAGGGTCGGTTGAGTAGCTACTAGAGCGAGAGTCGGAATCCTGCCTCAAATACTGCGTGATCTGTTCGTTCAAGGGCATGTTTTCCACGTGCGTGTCTTCCATGGATACATTGTCCGATGGTATATCATCCACGGATTCGTCCATGGGTACATTGCCTATGGGTAAGCTATTTTGGTCGGTCAACGTGGGGGGATGTCCGAAAAAGGCGAAATATGTCGACTGAAGCACAAAGAACGATGTGATATCCCGGCCCCGAGGATTGAGTTCGCCGTAGTCAACATGTAGAAATTCTACTGTGAGTAGTCTCCGGTCATGCTCATACGTGGCGTGGGTAGGGAGTCCACATCTCCTGAGTGTTGCATTGATCGAGTCTGATACTATGGCTGGGGTCAGATTATTGGTCTGGTTCCTTGTAAGCTTGTTGTTAGTAATCCTTGACATTTTATAGAAACTTACCAATTCTTCATCCTCTCCTAGAGTTAGTTGTTTCAAATAATCGATCTCTGGGGTGTGAAATCCACATTCATCAGCGAGTTTGACAAACCGGGCGAGCTTTGATTCATCTGCCTGCTCAGGTGGGACCTTTGCAAGAAGCTTGTCAATGCTTCGCCGTGGTTGTTGTGACAAATTTCGAAAGTTCCGCATGCTATATATCCATAGTTGCCGAATTGACAGATCTATGTGCGCTTCCTCGATTTCGGACTCGATCTGACCTTGGGTGAGGCTATCTCGCAAGGCCCTGTCGAATGTCTTATCTATAGGCAATATAAGGTGCTTCATGCTTTCTGCACAGGATTGGAGAACCTTTATGTCCTCAAAAAAAGTAAACAGCGAGGGAATTATGCAGTCTATTGCGGTGAGTTCCGTCCAGATTGCCTGGCGCTCCTCGGGACTGAACCTGCTGAAGAGGCGTTTTTGATCGAGTTCCCGTTTTATTACTGTTTCGTCATGAGTTGAGAACCGGGGACATCGAAGCTCTAGTGTCTTGACATCCGTTGTACTGAACTTTTGCAGTGCTTCTTCGTTACCTCGTACTAATCTTAACCAAGTAGCCCTGATATGTCTCAAGTATGACATCACTTGCTACTGAAATTATACTGGTGGGTATAGTGTCTGTGTAAATAAATTTTTGGGCTCATACCTCGTCACATTTCAAAGCCATCAATTTGTGAAGCGTGCTGGTTCTCATCCCATCTCGAAGAGCCGGTATTTCTAGTACTTCGTCGAAGGCTTTCCAGATGCCTGTATGCCCAAGCAACTGTCTGACACATCTTTGCGCATGAGAGGATGATAGGTTGCCCTTGTGACGCTTCCACGCTTCCATGCGTTTGGCACCCTCCTTGACCTCATCGCGTATGTCCAAAAGAACCTCAACATTTCGAATGCAACTGTCGCTTCTGTGTTGCATTTTACATCGGAGTGACGGTGCATGCGTTTTGTGAAGATCCACGCTCGACCCGGGAGTGCGCTGCTTTATTTGTTGTGGCTCAAGGCAGGTTCTGTCCCAGCGCTAGGTCTGTTTTGGTTGGAAAGGGTCATTTCCTGCCTCCCACCACGGTTATAGCTCGCTGTGGGGTGCGATAGCCAGTGTCCCTCTTCCACATTCTCTGATCGTTCTGCCTAAATGGACTCCATTACAATATATGCAATCTCATTATGTGGCGTTTTTGTTGCAGTCTTCCTTGTCGCTAACCTATTACCCATTTCCATTCGCCTTCTTAAGTGGTTCTGTCGGGTGGTATCTCGATCCTTACTGGTTATTTTTCACTACACACACTATCGGCATGTGATTAACCGCCATTCTGCTGTTGGTCCATGGGTCTTGTCTGCTGTTCTTGCCAACATCGCGTACATAGTGGGCAACATCATCTGCCTGAACCCTCAGGCGGAAAATGTTGTCACGCGAGCTGGATTATTATCCCTCATCAATATGGCGCCCCTCTTCCTAGGTTCTCACCTGAGCTCCCTTGCTGACCTCTTCGGTTTACCCCTGAGGACGTTTCGGCACATCCACCGGTCCTGTGGCCTCATGTCGGCGGCCCTGGTCCTTGTGCACGCCGTTCTGGTGGCCACCAAGCAGGGCTCGTTCTCGATGAACAATTTGCCGAATAGACTCGCCGTTACGGTATTGGGTCCTCTGAAAAGTCGAGCCGGCATGTATTAATTGTTCAATAGGGTGCCATAGTTCTTGTTGGGCTCGTCATTCTATCGGCGCCTCCACTGAGGAGACGTTGGTATGAATTCTTTCTTCGCACTCACCAAGCTCTAGCTATTGTCTTTGCAGTGTGCACTGTCGTACACCTTCGCTCAATTCCCAAATATCCTTGGCTCCCTATCTATATATTCGGAACCGTATGTGGTGCTTTGTCTCTCGTTCAACTTGGGCTGTTTACGTATCGAAATGTTCGACCGGGGAGCCTCAGACCGTACATCAAAACGCTCAGAGAGATTCAAGACAGCGGGGTCATTGAAGTAACACTGAGTTTTCCAAGGCCGCTACTCATTGACGCAGGCCATTATGTCAATATATGGGTTCCATCAGTAGGTTTCTGGTCGACCCATCCCTTTACTGTGGTCTCCTGGTCACCTGTGGCGCAGACAACTATCGGTTTGTTGATTGAGCCGCGAAGCGGTTTCACAAATAAACTGCTCCGTTGTGCTAAGCTGGAGTCTGGCCAGCATCTAGCTCGCCAGGTCCTCTTCAGTGGGCCCCATGGTAGATGTTTGCGCGTATGGGAGTTCAAGACTGTTATCATGTTCGCGACGGGGTTTGGTATAGCAGCGATGATACCGCATGTGAAGAAGCTCATTTATGGCAATATCCTGGGCAAGGGCTTTATTAGACGAATCCGTCTAGTGTGGCAAGTTGAAAACAGCAGTGAGTGACGAGCTATCCTCAATCTACCGTAGCTGAACAGGGTAGACTTGCGAAAGGGAATCGATACCTTCATCAACGACCTCCTCTTCGCTGATGCATCGGAGGACAGCTATGTAAGTCAAGACCCTGGCCGATGCTGTGTGCTGATATTCTTGAACAGGTCCTAAGTATCTCTATTTATGATCCAACTTGGAAGATAGAAGAGAGCCTTGGCGAGCACCAGCGTGTCACCATTTTGCCAGGCCCTCTAGACATTGACGAAGTCATTAGAAGTGAGGCTACGGCCAAGTTCATCACGGATTCAAAGCTGAAAAAGAAGTTGACTGGCGATGACTCGACAGAGGAAGAACTGACACGCAAGGCACACAGTTTCACCCAAGCTGGCGGCAGAACTCTAGTACTCAGTAAGACAAACTCAGCCGCCAACAAACTAGCCACTAACTGATATTGCAGTGTCCGGTAGTGGAGCGATGAGGGACAGCGTCCGTCGAGTCACTCGAAACTACCTGACGAAGGGGTTTGAGTTGAGGGAATTAGACTATCAACCAGAGACATGAACACAGATCAATGTGTAGACAGAATTAGATGCCTCAATATGAAGAGAATTTTATTGTCATTTTCGTTTACAATGTTCGACGATTATTCTAAAAACAGTCCTCAGCAAGATCAGATTCCAACTCCCAGGTTGGGCACTCGTAATCCTGCCATTTAACCGCCACATAGTTATTGCCGGTGTCGCTCTGGTAGTATCCAATCACGGCCTCTACACTGCATTCTGAGTCGCATTGCATCACATTGGGACACTGTCGAAAATCTTGCCACAGTCTAAGGCGTTGACCATCATCGACTACCCACAGAAGACCATCTGACCTTGGCCAATCCCACTGTTCCCAATCGTAGTTGGCTGCTCTGATACCATGAAAAGTCCAGTTGGGAGTTGTAAAGGTCATCAAGACTTCGACTACAATGACATCCGAAGACCACGCCGTTTGCACGGGACATTCCCGATACCAGTATTGCGGCGTTGGAGCTTCCATTTTAGCACTTAATACAACAGTCTACGTCTAGCGCATCAAGAGGAAGATGATAGAAGTGCAGTCCCGCTGCCGAACTGAGAAGCCAAGCAAATTAAATGAAGGGAGAATATAGTTGGAATGGTGCACGCCTACACTGCATTCTAGATGGGTATCTATAGTTTACGCGTTGTGCGCCACAACCGGCCATATTTTTTGGGCATGGCATGAGACTAATGACACATTTGAGACGCAGTGGGGACCTAGTTACAGGTGACAGTTCAGGACGAACCATTTGTGGACATATGATCTCTGCTGAGAACAGTGAAATACAAGGCCACCGCTGACAAAACCACCGCCCAGGAGCTCCCGTTCCACAGCCTCCAACCAACAGCCTCCAACCATCATGATGCAAGCAGCTCGGGTCCAAAAGCCAGGCCGCAGTGGTAAGAGGCGTCGGCGACATGAAAAGAAACATGGCTGGAATCTTGAACTTCGTTGCCCTACGTATACCTCCAAGTTATCACAACTAGTCTCTTCGACCTCCGAGGTAGCGACTCCATCATCCACTCCAGAGGCAGCGATCATCCCGACTCCATCGTCCACTCCAGAGGCAGCGATCATCCCGACTCCATCGTCCACTCCAGAGGCAGCGACTATCCCGACTTCATCGTCCACTCCCGGCTTGATGAGGGACGCCTTTTTGTCTACCAGCGCAAACTCGTCTCTCACTTACCTATCGCCAACCATACCGATACTAACAACCGCGGCGCCCACTGCACTATTCACCGCGGCGCCAACTGCAACATCTGCTAGCTCACCAGCCCATCATAACCAAGCATTTGTGTCAATTGTAATGTGCTTTGTCCTGCTTACGCTTGTGCTTTGATAGATCGTGCGAGGCTAGGGGTCAGTCGTCAGCGAAGGGGGAGGGGGTGAACTTGTGGCCAAGCGGCCTCTGCGCCGAGAATATGGGCCCTGTATTTTTCTCCTCAGATGCTCTAGGACGTTTTGGTCAATCCCTTTTTGGGATAGTAGCATACGTGGTACGCATATAGTCAAGTCTTCTTCTATCAATTTCCGGATGTGCCGGCTGATGATGTCATCTCGTCTCCAGAAAGCTAGCAGGGGACTCCCCGGTTTGCGAACTCTATGTCGTGCTGCCGCGCGTCAAGTGGTCATACAGGCGCCAATGCCAAGAGGCATGATCCTAGGGAGTTATCCGTATCACGGGGGAATGGAATTTGTCATTTCGCCGAACTTAGCTCCAGCCTCGCCCAACATGCCGCGCTAGAGGAGGAAAACCCAGTGCGGAAGTGTGACGGCCCAACCATGTGCCGCTATTCTCACCGTTGCAAAGCTAGCGCTCCTTTAGTGTGCCTCGTATTCCTTCGCTTGCGCTCTTCATGATCCATGTCACCGTAGTTGCACCTCTCCCAACAGACCAGGGGTGTGCACGCATGTCAATCTCTGTGCAGCTCTAACCGAGGTCAGCATAAAGCACGAACCAACCAGGCTAGGTACACACGTCTTCTCCACGGTACGACTGGCGATTAGATCGCATTGTCAATACACTGAAGAATCGCCCATTGGCGGCTACTGATCAACGCTCGAACGAAACTCACTGCATGATTATGATCCTCCCGAGATTTCTTGTTTGGTCTTGCTCACGACAATGGGATACAATGCTTGCTAATATTTTACCTCCGTAGTTCATGGGGCTAACCACATGATGGGTAGCAGATGCCGCTCAGTGGATTCTTGTTGGTTGTGCTCTTTGCGAAGAAAAAACCTTAGCCTCTACCAGACTGTCGGATCTGGCCACGCAGAATAAAAACGTCAGGGTGAGCTCTCGTAAAATATGCTGCCAGTTCAATCGGTAATGTAATTATTCCTCAATTATTTACATCTTTGCAAGTTTATTGTCCTCTTTGCAAGTTGTCACTATGTTTAGCAACACTCACGATTGGGATCCGTCTTCATCAGATGGTGTCGGTCGTCAGCAGGCCCCGCTGGCGCGCCGCACCCTACTGGGCCAGCACCCGCCACAGGCACTGCTGCACCTGAAGCGAATGCTGCCACATGTGTCACTGGAGACACTGGAGGAAATGCTGCAGGCTCGCCCCCCTCAGCCGCCACTGCAGGCTCACCCCCCTCAGCCGCCACTGCAGGCTCGCCCACCTCGGCTGCAACAGCTGCAACAGCAGGCTCGCCCACAGCAAGCTCGCCCACCTCGCCCCCCTCAGCCGCCACAGCAAGCTCGCCCACCTCAGCAGCCCCTGCAGACTCGGCCGCCGCAGCAGGTGTGGCCCTTCCCAGAGCAGCTAGAGCAACTAGAGCAACTAGAGGATCTAGAGCAGCTAGAGCAGCTAGAGCAGCTAGAGCAGCTAGAGCAGCTAGAGCAGCTAGAGCAGCTCACGCAACAAGACAACCCCTTCTCCAATCAAGTGGCATCGCCTTTTGAACCCGACACCTTTGGCTTCCAACCTGAAACCTCAATTGGAGAAAATCAAGATTGGCACATGGTCTCGGGGCTACAACTCCTCACAGCTGAGAGACACTGGGATGAGTAATTCCACCGACACATTTTCTCAGACGGCAACCTTCTGACAAACCATGCCCAGATATATGCGAGAGCAAGATATGCGTTTTCAGAAGTAAGTACAATCGCCTCTCTTACAACTAGTGACACTGCTAAGATATCTCAAGGGCTGAACAGATAAATAAGAGGTACGATTTGCATGTCAATTCAGATTTAAGGCTAATATTATCAAAATAGATTGCAGGACCTGGAGGCGTAAGTAGTCATTCTCTCAATCCGAGCAGTAGAGTAGACTAACGTCATGTAGGATATTAGGGTTATTGCCGGACATCAAATCGGGGTTCGTCAGGCTGAGAAAGGATTTGTCGGACGGAACGATTACATTGTCTCCTTGACCGGGCTGTCAGTAGCTTTATCTAGCCACCCAAATTGAGCATACCCAAATTGAGCATACCAGTCCCTTGCCCTCAGAGCCCCACAACACTCCATCCCAGCTCACCCTGTTAAGATTCCCATCCAGTTTCGGCATACATTTTTTATCCTCTGCTATATTAGATGATCGTGCCGTGATAGTTCTTTCCCATTGAATTATTGCATTCCAGGAGAGGCAAATGGCATCACCCACGCCACCCACGAATACCGGCGAAAGCCAAGAGCCCCTTCTTCCTTTCTTCCATCCCGATGGATCTACGGACGTGATCCCGCGAATTTCCAAAGAAACACTTTTGGCTGTCCTGAAAGGACAGTATTCCAACAGATTTAACCAGCTAAAACTTATCGATTGCCGGTTCAACTACGAGTATACCGGCGGCCACATCGATGGAGCTGTCAATTTCAGCGACCAGGTCTTGCTCACCGACAGCCTCGTCGATCCTCTTGTTGATGAAAGAGTACTTCTTGTCTTTTACTGCGAATATTCTCTCTGGCGTGCTCCCCAGATGGCTTGCCACGTTCGGTCTAGCGATAGAAAAAGGAATTATGAGGCATATCCTAGACTGACATATCCAGACGTCTACGTGTTGGATGGAGGATATAGTAACTTCTTCCCTGGGAATGAACATCGGTGCTCGCAACCGTATTACATCACTATGTCCAATAAGGAGCACTGGGAAGAGTGCGAACGAGAACTGAGTCGGTTGAGCAAACGCAAGCGGGGTTGGCGGTCTGTCAATATGTCTAGAAGCAAAAGACAACTAGTTTTCAAGTAAATATGAAGCCAGTCAAGCTAGCCAAATCCCCCCGCCGATTTGGTGATAATAATTGTCAGTATAGTACAGTAGAGTACTTGATGATTGAGGTGAGACTTATTTCCATGATGGGGAATACCAATATTTACCATGCTCATAACCCGGCCAAAAGTAAGGCGGCCTATCAGTCAGCCTTCGGTCAGAACTGTCATTTCTGGACGGTACTGAATGAAAGGGAGTAATCCAGAACGTTCCTTTGGGGTTCTGTCAGTTCTGGGCTGATGCTATAAGAGGCCTCTGTCGCCTCTGACTTTTGATAAGCTGCGCAAAGATTTTAGCTACAATGCAAGTCATTGATTTCCCCGAAACTTCGGCTGCGCATCGAGACCTCTACGAGACTTGTCGTCAACTCGCAAACGACCTCAAAGAAGCGCGGGTGCATCTGGATGAGCAACGTGAGAAGCTTGAAGAGGAGGTTATGAAGCGGCAAATACAAGACGTCAACCTTGACCAACACAAAGAAGCCCTCAGTCAAAAGGTTAGGGAAAGCTATATAAAAGATCGCATCATCCAAGATCAGGCCACGTACATATTTAGTCTCCATGGGCAGATTGAAGAGTTCAGCGCTTTACCGCGAAACCATGATGACGCTCAGTGGAGTAAAAAGAGAAAACTCTGGATGTAACAAGTCCTTTACTTGGGGAGACTAGGCAGCTTGGATCGTGAATGGTTCAAATTTAGCAAATGCGCTTCAAGGGCAACCATCGAAGCTCAAGCCAGAAAATTTAAATTGCAATACAGAAAGAGATGAGGAATCGAGTGACTTATCGAATGTGTGCTTCCGATAGTAGCCAGATTCCTTCTTAAAATGCCTTTGATTCGTACGCTCATCACGTACTGTACAGCGATTTCGCATTTCCCGTCAGCCTAGGGTAGCTATTTCAGTTTTCACGGGCAGACTCTGAGAGCGCATTAGTAATCGTCGTCTGGTCGCTAGCCCGCCCTTGGCGGTCTTTACCTCTGCTCGCCTGTGCCAGGGGACGTGAATGACTACGCGTCGGTCTCGCTCGCTGGCGGGCTACCCCCTGCTGTCAATCCAAGCCCTATTACGTACGAGCCACGCATACGTAACAGCCGGTTCAGTGGATACGCACTGACTAACACGCTAGTTCATTGGACAGACATGTTAGTAATTGCACGGACACTTTTGGACTGCAGGACGTACAGGCTATACTCACCCTCAGCCAATTAGTAAAACCAGAAGTTGCTTCTGCACCCCCATCGGGGTGCCTTCCAAACGCCCAAAATTGTCCAGATCCTGCTAATAATTAACAAGACACTTGTGGACTATGGGGGAAGCACATTTGTCAATATCCAAAAATGGCCCAAGTAGGACCGCGAAGCTCGGCCAGAGTAGCTATTGTCAATATTAAAGAACGAGGAGAGCAAAACAGCTGTTGTTGACATAAAGAGACTAAGAAGAACGGGCCTATTGGCAAAAATACATCAACATTTACTCCATCCACGAAATCAATATGGATGTTCTACGGGGCACACGTGAATACACACAGAAACAGAAAACAAAGGTGAGGAAAAGTGGCCGCAGTATTCTAAGGAAGGTCGAACAATTGGGGGTGGGGGGAGAAGTCTTGACTGTAGTGGTATTTCGGGACCCATTAAGTGGTGACTTTTGCGTCGGAGGTCATGTCCCTGAGGGTGAAACAGCTCCCGATCTGAATCTTCTCGTACGACTCATCAACTCCAATTTTATATTTGTACCTACTGATGGCATCACAGTTCAAAGCCCACATGAACGAACCTCAAGAGTATCTAGCACCACGAAGGCGCCCGAACCGAAATGCACCAAGAAGGCGCTCGAACCGAAAGGCAACGCAACGGATAACAAATTTATCAAACGCCAAACAAATCACTACCGAAGAGAACAGGTCACCAGAATCTACTAGTGACAGAAGGACTCCCCCCACAGACAATTATCAACTTGGGTCACAGCCAGATACTGGCGATGTGTCGAACCAAACTGGTACCCAATGCAGTGAGGCGCTATCTCCGATGTATCAATTAGACGTGATCCATGACGATTACGCAGAAAATGATATTTATCATCTTGAGGGAGATGTGACCGTGCTGCCAGCGGGCGAGCTAGCAGAGACTCATCAGGACGGCGCGCTTCATGAAGTGGACACGATTCATGTGCGAGATCCGAACCAGGGTAGTTGCATATCAGAGATGCTTTGGGAGGATGGGCATATGGAAGCAACTGAGGTGACTAGACCAGCTCTCGTACCAGGCAATGCGAGGCGTACCCAAGCACGGGTTATGAGCCTGGTACTTAGCAACTATCTTGACAATGCGAGACGTATTCGAGCACGGGCTGTGAGCCTGGTGCTTAGCAGGTATCTTGAAAATATGACCCTGAATGATTGATTCATGATCCAGTCTCAGAATACAAAGTCCCTCCTAGTGGTTAGGTTTTTGTAATGGTACCAAGCCCAGCCAAGACCTCGAGCCCGCCTCTCATCCTCCTTCAACATATTCGATGTGGTCGCCTTCAACATGTTCGATGTCTCGTTCCAAGAGGCGGCGTCCAATTATTTTCAGCTTGGGCCTTTTATTCAATTCCTCCTTGTTGACCACAAAATATCTGCTGTCTGTTTTGGGATCGCCTTCTGCCGGAATGTCAGTTCCTATGAGAGGAGGTGGGAGACATGGACAGACCTACGCATTTCTCTAAGCTCACAATCTAAAAAATCGATGATGTCGTAACACATCGAAAGTTTACGTTCAAGCAACTTGATTAACGTTTTCTTACGTTGTCGAAAATTATGCTGAGCAAGTCGATTCTTCTCCTTGGCCGTGGTGGTGGGTGACGACGTATGGGCCATGTTGTTGAGGTTGGGGCTCGGTAATTGAATAGAATTTAAGACCCGGGGTATGCAAAGACATCTTATGGAGGCAAGTTAATACACGACCCTAGAGATTTTCATCAGTGGGGTCCTATGTAGAGCGAACTACGTGAAGCATCGTTCTGTTGTAATCTCCGATGGCCCCTGTCAAGACACTAGGGTGCGGAGCCCCAAAATCGGTAGTTAGTCATGTTCATATTCCCCACAGAGTGTGTCAGGTCGTACTTTGTCAACCCATGCTAGTCTACCCCTTCCGGAGATTACGCCAAATATACGTAGTCCCTCCAAACAATGTTGAACTGTCGCTGTATCCCGCCACATCCGTCAAGTCAGAGTCTCTCAAAATCGGTGTTTTTTCTAAGTAGGCCAGGGATTATCCCCATATAAACAGAGTGTGCAGATTCCCTTCCTTCATCCAGGCCCTAGCTGTAGGGCCAGCTTATCGCCAAGGGCCCCATTTAATAGGCAAGAGCAGCTACCCTGGAGCGACATAACCATCCGCTGCTGGAAGGCTGGGTTGACTATCCATCCGCGTCGAATTATGAGATAGCTAAAAGATTACGCGCACCGCAGAGATACAGTAGGTCTGCCACGAATCTTATAACGAATTCGCGCTGAGGATATCAGCAACATCACACCGATTAAGTTTCTTCGAGCACAGATTTTATTAGTGTAGATCCACAAATGCCCATAGGCTCACGGCCGTTTTTAGATACTCAATGACATATTAAATGTCCTCGAAACTTCAAGTTTACAAGCTTCAGCTGCAAAATGAAGAAACCGGGCTTGAAAAATCGCATTTCACAACTTCTGAGAATAAATAGAAGGAGGTCCCTGGACCAAAATGACCTTTGTCCCTTGAAACCTCTCGACAATCGATGCAATGAACCAGCAGACACGGAAGCAAAGGTTTCATCACAAAAGCTTATAGTGAATCTCAGTCGGGAGAGTGGCAGACTGCGATGGGATTTAGCTCATAAGAATCATGTGGCTAAAGAGGTTATAATTCCCTTTTTGCCATTGATAAAGCTTCATTGTGATGGACTCACAGCTGCTGTTCAGCAATGCGATATGAAAATCAAGCAATGCAATGCTGCATGGGAAGTAACAAACAGCCAACACCGGGACTCAATATCCACCACCGTACAGAAAAAAATCGAACTACGACTGTAGGGTAGATAAGTATCTTAATGAAATTCGAGAGCGACTGAATTGTACCATTGCATTACAGCAACTTAGACTCACAACGGTTCGTGGCGGGAAACCAACTAAAGTGGACTTGTCCAAAAAAAAAAAAAAAAAAGGAAAAACCATTTTCATCTTCATGTGCCGGTTATTTTATTTTTGTTTCCTTACCTCTTAGCACCTTCAAGCAGTGAAACTAAAAAGGCTGCAGAAGGTCTCATGCATCATTCAAGACAGAAAACCATCCCTAGTTCCTCCAGCGACGACAGAATGTTGGCAGATGCATGGAGAGACCTAACCAAACCGCGCTATCCCAAGCGAAATCGATATCCAACTGAAAAGTCTCTATCCAACAGCTCTTTTTCGAGCGACCGTAAGCGGAAAAAGTCGAAAGGCGAGCCAGCTTTAGCACATCATGCGCCAGCGAGGACCAATAGGGAGTATCGCTACTGGTTGCGTTCAAGTTACGGGGAACATCTGCATCCTGCGGCATATTCAAAAGATACCCATGGGAGTTTGCAGTACCCCAACCAACCAGCTTGTACAAGAGGTGAGCCAATTGAGGATGTCAAAGGTATCGGCGAGAACAACCAAACACAGCGACAGGATTCCAGGAAGGACGCCCTCTGACGCAGCCGTGTACCAAGACTACTCATAGAGACATCAAATGCCACAATGGAATGCGATACCAACGTAAAGATAGTGGACCATTTGCGGGCAACTTTATGTCTGATGGGACGGTTATTGATATTGACGGAGAGCCATTTATTGGATATCATCTGATTGCACCACTAGCCTTTTGTTGATATTTTTATTTGCATTTCAATATTGAATTCATGATCCAAGCAATCCACTTTTGTCGGATGCAACACCTCCGCTCGTCCAAATCCGTCTCTCTCCACTAGGAAGAGACAAAGCGCCAATAAACTTTCACACCTCGAGAGGTGAAGGATAGTCAGTAATAATAAAAGCGATCTGTATTGCTGTAGCTCAATGCAACTTATAAAAGCTCATTAGCATGGGACTGAAAGATCGATAAAATCTCTACAATATGATGGATATCACTCAGATGATTGAATACGACATAAAACATCTGGAAACTGCCTCAGTTACTTTTTTTATGAATGGCGCCCAAGTGTGCCGGGTGATCCCCTTGACTTTCCACGGAGTAAGCCTCCTTGAAAATACGCCACCTGATACCGACTAAGCTGATATTTTCATAGCTGTCTGTGGTTAAAATCCACGTTTCTGGCTTTGGAACCAATATTGACCGGCGCTCAATCAAAGTTAAGCCAAGAGACCCGACTGCAGTGATACAAGTCAACCGCCCACCCATCAGCGCACATGGAAATCACCAGCCCCTCATATGTCCAGATTCGCGAAAAGCAGCAAAGATTGAACTGCAAAAGGATGACCAACACTCGATATGCTTCACGATTAGTCGAGGACGAGATGACAAGTCAGATATGACAGAAACCCAAGTCTACTTGTCGTACGTCACCTCTGCGGCATTTTGGTCCCCAACTCATGAGCTTGATTTGTATACAACCGATCGTCGTGCGACACTTATCACAAAAGCTCGGCTTTCGAATTCAAGCACTGAGAAATGGGAAAACTGCAATATGAGTCTTTGCTCTCGCCAAGTTGCAAGCGATATCGCCAGCCAACAGAAGTCGGTTACTTCAATGGCTGTTGATCGGGCCAAACTTCCCGACCAGGGGATAGTCTTTGAGGCGTATAGACATCGATTAAGTCTCCTAGAAAGGCAAAACAAGGAGAAGATAACAAAGAAGAGGCCATTGATACAGAACCCCAAGTGGTGCCAGAATCAAATGACTAGCCATTGCCAAGGAGCTTGCCGTCAGCAGTCAGGAACCTGCATCTACGAATGTCTTGACAAAGAAATCGGATTTGAAACGACGTGGCATATTCCGGGCCGCTGGAGTTTCAACGATGGATTCAACACTCTCCCGCAGCCAATATTTTGCACGGAGCTTAGAGATGTCTCCATCCAACACATATTCGACGCCAAACTGGACGCTGTATACCTGGTTGCCCATATAAGGAAAAATTCTGCACTTCCCTTTTTTCCGGGACCCGTATGGGTGACACTGGATCGCAGCTTCGTGGGTACAACCACACTGCCAGATTGTTTCCCGGAAGAGACTTTCAACCTAACTTTCATAGACCCCGGAATCCGTGTTACTAAAAGTCCCGGTACTGGTTCAGGACCTATGTGTAACACTCGCATGATTGAAGTTCACAATACCCGGCAGTTGAACGGGACTGGCACACTGTTTGTTCCACGACGCATCGAAATCTCCCACAGTGAGTGGTTACATATCAATTTAGTTTCTCCAGAACCTGCAGGCATAGCAAACCGGAAACAAATGATGGCAAGCCCCGAGGGTCACGTCCTTTGCCAGGCACAGGCTTGGATGGTCAATTTGCATGCAGGAAACAAAGTGATACTACGTGTAGATAGCATAGCTCCCTAAACACCAAAATGAATACGGGATCTACATGAGCATGAATTCCCCGTATAAATTTGGGTCCCAGTCGTGAGAGTGGGTCAACTTATGGGCCAGCGATCCTCTTTGAAGTGTATAAATGACCCTCCATCCCTCTGAAAGCGAGTCCACCACATTTATGACTTTCTACCTCTTCTTTTAACCTGATACAGACGGCGTCATAATCATGAATTCGGACTCTCTGCAGCCATGGTGCGTTATGGTCCTTGCGTCCACGGCTTTTACCAACTTTGTAGCTGTGCTTCTGTGGTGGCTCGCTCGTCCACACAGATTGCGGGACCGCTGTATGGTTGTCTGGTTCTTACTCTGGAATTTCATTGCCATGGGTCTCATGGCTGCCATGGTTCAGAAAGGCGTGGGTTTGCATGTTGGCACTGAGGTACTCCCCGATGAGCTCGTCAAGATTGAAAAACTCCAACTAGGGGCTGAGATCCTCTATATTTTTACTCTTGTCTGGACTAAGATGAGCTTCTTGCTTTTACTCCACAACATCTTTAGTGGAGATGCAAATTTTAGGCTCGGGCTGTGTACCATTGGAGTCTTGATTATTGCTTGGTATGAATGACCCTCACCATTAGCAGATGGACATTATCTGACGAACACAGGCCTGTCTGTATGGCATGGTTGTGTGTCCTCCGTTGCATCCCGACGCAAAAGATTTGGCACCCTAGCCTCCCAGGGCATTGTATCAATAGAATGAGCATTTGGATTGCGAATGCTATAGTAAAAGGCATTAGCGACTTCGCTATACTGATACTACCTTTGCCATTCCTCTGGGGGTTGAGGATGGAGGTGTCTAGAAAAGTCTTCATTACTGGTGTATTTGGATTCGGCCTTCTGTAGGTTCATTCGAGTCTTTTACAATCATACACTAACCTCATATCTAGGGGTATCGCTGTTTCTGCCTATCAATTCAAGACGCTCATCCAATATTCTACTGACGATCGCTCCTACACTCTCGCTCGCATTGTCGGGTGGAGTGCGATCGAGATGTCCATCTGGATCATCTCAGCTTGCTTACCAACATTAAGGCTCAAACTCTGTCTCCGCCAATTTGCCTTCTTTATCAATCGAATCTGTCCTTCAACTCCACATGTCAGATCCATTCATCAGCACGGGAATACTTACGATAAAATAAGTAATATCTGGGATCAAGAAGGAGGTACAGATGAGGTCGGGCATCTAGAATTAGCGCGTCTGGGGGATTCACCACCTGGTGATAGAGAGGTATAAAAGTCTACTTTAGAACTTTCTTAATTTGGACATTTGTACATTCCCCATTGAGCTAGATGGGAATGAAGCATTGATGACCTTAAGCCGTCCGGCCAGATGTTCACTCAAGTCACAATATGCTCGAGGACAATGTCTATTCATTCAAATATAACATGGAGTCCACCTAATGACCTTGGGTCTCTCTGTACCAACAAAACTTAGTCTATGCTCTAAAGCCGAACAATCAAGGTGAGGCCCTATACTCTGATTTGCGGACTGCAGCAGACTAAAGTGCGGTTTGTCTGATTATCAAAGGCAATGCCTCAAACCCAGCAAGACTTGTATGAAAAAGGCCGTTTTCGTGGTCGACAAGGATCGCCCTCGGTCAAATGCAATCTAGGCTCAAATGAGTCAGGCCAGAACCATAAACCTGGCTCAAAGACCGCTTCCACAATAACATCTCTTCTACGGGCCCCTGGCCTTGTTCGAGAGGATGCCTTTCGGAAGTCGCCATCGTAGAAACCCCATAGCTAGATAGTGAGTCGTTAGTCATTTAATTACAATCACCCTCAAATAGAAAACATAAAAGCCGAGCCGTGCGTATCTTTTGGGAACTGATATGGACTATATGTTTTGACTATTGGATAGCTCCTATCATCTGTACACTAATTGCGTTGCTCCCTCAGCGTTTACCGTAGTGACGGAACCTTGACCTCAGCAACGGAACGTCCGAATCGGAACCAATGGCAAATGAGTCCGAAAATGGAGATGAATGCAAATAGTCCGAATGCCTATCCGTTTGGGATGCCGCGCTCTGGTAGTCGTGTGTGGATCTCGCGGCTTGCCGACAGGCACAGACACCGCCACAATCATTCCTTCCCATAGACAAACGTAGTTCTAAAGCCTCTTCAAGGAGTTTGATGGCGCAAAGAATACCGTCCTGGCAATCCGCAATATGGCGTGGGCAAGCTCGCATAGCCGAGGTGTGGCTCCCATAACCACAGGCAACGGCCTTGGAGCGGCCAGAGCCCAGAGATCTTGATCGCCGCATATTGTGGCAAACACCTGTAGTTCGATCATCATTCTCACTCAGCGGCAACTCAACCTCCGAATCCGAAACGATAGATTCCTCCATGCTGTCGGTTTCGTCGTCTGTAGAGTTCCGAAAATCACTATCTAGATTCTGATGAGCGTTGTACATGGGAAAATGAGATGGGAATATAGATGGTCGTACCCGAGTCGTCCGTAACTGAAGCCTCCATGTTTAGCTTTGCTTTGTGGCCCTTCAGATCCATTCTTTCTAATTATTGCTCGTAGACAGGAATTTCAGCAGCCCACAAGGCAGTGAAGGATTTTTATAAGCCAACTAGTCTCAGTTCACAGGTGTCGTCATGAGACTTTCACTAGTTAGCCAAATATGTACTTGTGGACATTTTTTTATGTCTAGCGGGGAGAGGCACCGCTTGACAGCTGGAAGTTGATCACACGACTTCGCCCAAAAGTGAACAATAAACTAGTAGCTGGTAATTCAGAGCCCAGATCATTACCTTACGTGAGTTAGTTTTGCATTGGGTACCATCTCCCGCCCATTCAGGTGGTATTTACTAGTCGTATTTCCTAGAAAGCTGCTTAGATAGACCAATAACCTCTGATAGCACACATATCAGTAAATTTGATTGCATTATTCGGTTGACATCCCCACCCAGACAGTTTAGATAGCACGAGTATGGAACTACTGAGATTCATTATTTACGCGGTTCTCAGACCAATGGCATTAGGCAGAAACTATTTTGCACTATCGAGCCCTTTTCTGAGGTTCTTTGCTAAAAGGCTTTCGTTGAAACCCAGTCGTTGAGCGCTGCATGCTCGTCGTACGATACATTTCCCAATCTTTCCATTCCCGCTGAAAGTTACGAAGCGTGGAGTTGAGCCCAGCAGTGTGCAATTCAATCAGCGGTACAATGGGTAAGACCTCTTTAATTAAGTTGTCCAAGTATTCCCGCTCGTTTCTCAGCCTTCGATTTTCTTCAGCTAGCCACGCTATATGCACCTGGGGCGAGTCGATTTCTTTTGATGACGGATCAGGAGGAGGTGGTGCTGCCCTGTCAAAACAATGAGAAATGCGTTTTATCCAGCCTCTTCCCTCCATAATAATTATATATTCAGACCAGACATTGAGAGAGCAAGAAGGTACATGGAATCAGTTATTAAGTCGGCATGATCTAAATACGATGTTGCTATGTGCATGCTGAACGAGCCCCGTGTCGTTTTATAAGCTGCAAATGGACCTGAAGAAACCGCAAGTGTCCTCAAACAGCCATATATATGGGATTACATCAAAATGCATACTGTACGTTTACGGAACACTGGTATACTGAAAAATATTCGTCTATTGGCTTATTCCATCTGCAAACTGAGAAGATTGACACCTTTGGTCCCTCGACGTGTAGGACCCACCAACACTTGGTGCTTCGCCGTCTGTGGATTCAGCCATGGCTGTCAAGATGTTGGTAGAAAACATCCCCGATGAGGGAGAATCTGGTACAAAGTCCTCGTGACATGTTTCGGCCGACTGTGGCAGAAACAAAGAGTCGAGATCAAGCTCCGTGAGTGAGACCCCTCGATGCTGGACGACCCGGTGTCTCAGCGATTCAATGAGCCTTGTCTGGGCGTGGATGATTTGTTGCTGGCAAGTGATTTGTTGATCATTCTGACGTTTCAGCACAGTTTTCTCGTGTGTGAGCTTCTTAATCTCCCAGTCCTGGAGCTTTACACAGTCCTTATAGTGCGTTAATTCTCTGCTAATCGCCTGCACCCACCAGAGAGTTTGAGGGCCTAGGCTCGCGCCCCAGAAGCTAGAACTTGTCATCGTCGGAGTGGCGGTGTATTACGATCTCTAAATCTCGATCGATACAAGTAGACATATTAATACAAGCTTCTCAAGCACTGTTGATCTCAGCTTAAGGCCAGATCTGTTTAGGTGTCGGGTTTGAATGGCCAGAACTTGGCTTCCACTAACTGATCTGTCAACTTTCAGCTCTGACAGTAGTATTCTATGTACTGTGTGGCAAAATTGGATCTTTTAATACCAATCGTGGACAAAAATCAAATTCGGTATTGTTCTGCTCCTGCTGGGTGGATGTACAAAAGAGCTTGGTAAGAATTAAGAATTGTGCAGCAACCGCTCCTCTACAAGGTTTTATTTGATACAAACATGAGTGAGAATATCGACCACGTCCCAATGAGTCATGATGACACGCGACAGAGCGCCAACGAAAGAAAGTTACTAAGAAGAAGTTGTAGGGAATTGCTGGCAGCTCATATCAGTAAGACAACCCGCCAATATATTAAAGTATCGCGGCTGACACTTCAAAGAGGATAGTGTTGGGCTGACAATCGAGCCCACAAAGGTTCGATTGGCGACCAAGAAAAGCGATGGGTATTCTTGGATTCTACGTTCATCAGACGATGACCACTTATTTTCTAAGAACCTAAGTGAGCATGGAATAAGTGTCTATCGAGAACTAATCTCTGGAGTTGGCCAAAGATTTTATGCAGTCCCTTTCATCGAAACAACAAGTATGCACCATCTTCCAGACGAATCCCAAAGTTCTGGCTCTTCGACACCACTGGACCTGGCGACTGGCCACGTTGAGTCCGACATTTCTGATCATTACGCCGATCAAAAATATTGGCAGTTGAATCAAAAATTACAATATGAAACTGTGGAGAGAGAACGCTTGGAAGGGGAGCTTATGTTGGCCAACCGCCAGTGCGAGTACCTTGCCCGCGCGCTCAATAAAGCAAAAGTGAATGATTCTATTATTTTCAGATGCCTTGCTGTAAATAACGAGGTCATATCGCTGGTAGAGGGCTTGGGTAAGGAGTGCGCCGAAGCCATGGAATTCAATCCCCTTCCGGATTCTTACTCCCCATTTTAGAAAGTCCTTCACTTATTTTATATATACGATCGGATTCCCTAACAACATTACGTGATTTACTATTTGCAATTTTTAAGGAGTCTCCTCCGCTATGTAACCGTCTTGATGGATCCGATACGGTTAATTTGATCAAGGCAATAGTGTTTAAAGCGATGATGATGTCGATGATTTCTTGGGCCTGGATGGACCGGGCCGGTTAGAGAGGGGTTTTCTGACACCCCCTCTGACTAAGGTTATGATGTCAATCTATCAGAGGTTTCGTAATACAGGGTCATCTTCCAACACGTATTCAAAAGCTCCGATATCCGGATCATCTAACCTCGTTTGGTAGCTAATATGCAGGTCTATATAATGGTGCCGTTCCTGGTCTCGTCCGGCCCTCGTCTGGGCACGGATCTTGATCTTGAGGACCAACAAATCACTCAGGGTGTCAAGATCCGGCCATGCCGAGCGCCCTTCTGCGACAAAATCAGGTCCGATGGGCACGTGCTGTACACAAGTGCATGCCCCAGCGCCAACGCTAAACCAAGTAGAGAGATGCCAAGATCCGGCCACGCGGAGGAGTGGTTTCGGAGTTACGGTCCATGCCCCTCCGTACCGAGGCAGTGGCTAATTACGCAATTGCTAATATGGTCGTGGGGTTACTAACTGCTTGAATTTGCAAGTTTGGAGGGCATGCTGGCTCAGACCCGATCCTGCTTGGAACACACTCGGGTCTTTCTATCCCACGCTGTGTGCATGGCTTGGAGGGTTCAATTCCGCACGGCGTTTTCATTCGAGTTGGCACAATCCTTGATCCTTGCATCCTGCGCACATCGGTTAAAACATGGTAAAACTGCTCAGCCGTACCAAAGTATCGGGATCATACCAATTGCATAAAAAGTTCAAAGCGGCTCGCAAGAGGCTTTCCTCCACATTTTGTCATCACACTGATCCTCTGTCGAGAATTAAACATGTCCCATATCAACCGAAACCCCGACAACGGCCTGGTATCAGGTACAAGGCAGACGAGAACGTCGCCGATGCTCAGGAACGACCACGAGTACCAGTTTCGACCGGCCCAGCAGCAAGATATGTCCAACGCAGCCGGTCGATCTAACACCATGGCGTGAGTGTGTGTCACCACACTCACTGCGGCGACTAATCGAAGATATAGGGTTACTCCAAACCTTTCCAGCTTCTTGAAAAAGATGGACGAGTCAGTACTTGCCGATCTGTTTTTCAACGCAAGTATCTTTATCACTGACTAAGAAAAAATTGCTAGGGACCAAAAAAAAGACCGAGAACGTTGGGAGAAGAATTCCTCTGAGTGGGACGCTAGGTAAAACTTGCCCCTGACCACAGAGTAGAAAGTGTTCTAACAAAAATAGAATGGCGCGGCTAGAAAAAGCGTGAGTGGCAAAGTCCATTGACGAATGACTATGCAGAAGTTAACTTTCACGCATAGGGCCGAAAATGTCCCGACAATGCATGCAGCAATTTATACTATCGTGGATAAAGCTCCATTCCAGGACCAATACCGGCGATCGGCGTAAATTGGGAGAGGCATTTTCATCTAGGAGTAGGAAACGGGAGTTGTGGACTGGGGCATGATTGAACATTGAGGGGGAAAGATCACGGCGGGGGGGGGGGGGGGGTTGGTGTAGCTACAAGATATTAGGATCACCCAAAGTAAATCTAGATCATTAAGTCTTACTGTACAGTATAGCTCACCAATTTCGGAGTTTCTCTTTTCTTTTTCGCACAGTTCTGGCCTAAGGCAGCTTAAATTAACTGTTCTTGATATTAAACGCAGTCATCAACACCATTCGGTGGATGAGTTATCAACAACATGGACAATGCTCAAGCGATGGTTTTTACAATTAGATGCTTACGATGCCGAATATCAATTGAGACAATGTCAGCCGACGACATAGAAACTCGGATGGTTAAAATTGCATACAATCTGTTTTATTGTTTCAAGTGCGCCAAAGTCACTGGTCATCCAAACAGACGAGAGGGATAAGATTACTAGAGTGATCTTCAATTTCTACAACGCTCTAGACTCTGATTCAAACAGCTCAGGGAGGTGCTTCCTAATTGAAGGGAGTGTTGTGCGAGTCTTCAATGCAACTGAAACTCCACCACCCCCCAAGCCATTCATTCTCCAGACTTTTGGACCACCGTGGTATTCCCTGGACGTGGTGTTCCGAGTACGGTGTTGATCTAGATTGGCATTCTAACACGGTATGTCAGACCTTCCTAAGAAAATCCATGGTAGTCACCTAAAGACTCACCGCAGTAGCCTTTCCCAGGACTTCTCGAGTTGATCCACAGGGAACCCGCGTCACACCGGTTGAGTATCCGCCTGGCCATTTCGCTTGGTGACATTGTTCTTGGACCAGATATGATCTGTCACCACACCTTCCACAAAGGAAAAAAGGGTATCCATTCTTCCTGGTGGTGGCCAAGAAACGTCCACCGATAGGGTTATCCTCCGGGGCTTGAAATTCCGGGTTTTGATCAACGACACCAGGGCCTGGCAGGAGGGTCGACATCTCTCGCTTTCGTATGAGTAAGGCACGGCTTTGAGAGGGCTTGTGGATCATTTTCTTGCACTGAGGTGTAGGGACCTTTTTTAATATCTTAGGGAATGGTCCATTTCCTGACTACCCCTTTTCCCTGCTGTAGGAGCGTGAGGCATCTCTCACGAGACACCTAAGAGACACTTATGGACCACAATTTTATTTTCAAAGATTAGACAATTGACTTATGTGTTTGCTTAGCTGTTTGGGCTCTTCTCTTATCCAATCCAGCGCATCTCGGCAATTTCTATGGCTGAGGAAATGCATCGAGTCAGCCTCAGGGTACATATGGCGAACCGATCGCACACGAGGGGTGTCTGCATTACATGCTTTGATTGTTGCATTCCTGTATTTCGGTTTCATAGCACTAGGGTGATGTAGAGGAAGGACTGAGTACACAAGCTACCAATGGATATTTCAAATCGTGTTTATTCTTCTACTCAACTACCCTCAACCAGTTGATTGGTTGGCTCCCTCGATAGAGTACGTTTCTTCAAATCGATTCTGTTTCGATGGTCCTTCCAAGCCCAGCCCTCTCTTTCTTTTGGTTGGCTTAGTAGATCCATCTCCTAAGACCGGGTGTTCTTCGCCCGAGAGTAGTTCTTGGGAGGCTGGCAGCAAAGGAAGTAAATTCTGTGGATCTGCAGGCAGTGCTACGTCCGAACCGTCCATTTCGTTCAAGTCCTTCAATTCACTCTCCAGCCTGTCGATGAGCGTTCTCTGTACGCTTACAAGGCGATTGCCTGTTTCTCGGAGATTCACCTCCTCGGTCAATCGAAGTTGAGCCATTCGCCACCCAGTCATGGCCTCGGCTAATTTTGCTTGTTCCATTCTGACCGCATACTGCGCGTCGTCCCGTTCTCGTGCGAGTCTGCTTGCACGCCCCTGCCATTCGCTAAGAGAACGACATAGATAGTCAAAAAGAAATTGCTGATTTTGTGAATCGGATTCTGCCATTGAGAAACTTCGGTTCGCCATGACGCGGGTCGTGTCTTTCGTATGGGACCATACACCAACGGGATGACAGCTCTTTTATAAATTAGTTTCAGTTAAATTTAAAATAGCTATGTATAGAGCCGTTTCCAGTGCAAACTATTGTTGCCTGTAATAATTCAAGTCAACTTTTGGAACTGACATAGCGGACAAGTAGGATGGTATAGGGTAGGAAGCTCCTCCAATTTCCTGTACCTGTACCCTCAATAGACAATTGTGAGCATAAGCAGCACCTAGTGGGAAGAATACTGAAGAGCTGAAAGTGACTTGGGAATCCATTTCCTCCCTCGGTGATTCCTCCGCTGCTTATGCTTTACCCCGTCAAGTGAGTGTATCTTGACTGAGAGGTCCGCTCTTGGTTTGAGAAAAGCTTCATGCTTGGCCGAAAATGCTTAGGCTTTCCATTTCTAACTTCGTACAGAGTGACTTTGTCCTAAATATTAATAATAATGCGGCTGCATAACTATCTCTCTGAGGGGTGTTGTGCATATCCACTCGGAGTGCTCAGATCCACGTTATACTAGCTCGATCGCAATATAAATCAGAGCCCCATGGAGAAGGGTTGAGCTTGAATTCCAAGCTGACACCAACACCACACTGTCATATTCACAGAATACCAATGTAAGGACCTTTATGTAATCACTAGTCTTATTAAAGATTTACATACTGATAGCGATAGTTGACAAGATGGAAGGCCATGTGTTGGGCTTAGCCTGGCAGATTCGTAAGCTGGCTGGTGAACCGGACCTGGCATTCCAATACTTGCAACGGTGGATGGATTCCTGTCAAGGAATCTGTGACCGGGTATCTTGGATAGGAGGCGAGACTTATGACGAGAATAACGAGGTTCTCTCTTACCGGTATTTTATCTTTTTTGAGGATAAGCAGGTTGGGTTAAGTGAGTTGGCGAAGAAGCTGCAGCGGATGATGGATGAGACCGGTATGGTCTATGGTGATGCGTGCGACGAGCTGTGGCCGCCTTTGGTGCAAACATCTCTACTCACTCATACAGATACATGGCCGAGCTTCTTTAAGCGTTGGGCGCCTCCAGTGTATCCCAGAGCTGCAGACCGGTATGTGATCAGACGTTGTCGAGAAGTAGAGTCAGTGATAGAGAGTCACTTTCCCCAATACAAAGGGCAATTCAAGAGAGACCCTCATGCGGTGGATCTGGATCCTAGCAGTTGGAGAGGGCAGCATGACGTGGATCACCGCCTCGTCTTTCTTCGAGATGTCTCAAGTCTAACTTTTGCACACGTTTCTTCTTTTTGTATGGTATGCAGACAACAATCAAAGTGGTGATCGAGATTTACCAAAAGAGAATTTTCCATGTTTATTCCGCCAATGTTAAGGCCATTGTGCCGTAAACCAAGTCGCGTATCAGAGCCCAGCCTACGTCAACCTTCTCGAACTAGCCTCGTAATGCCCTCCATAACAAAGCAGAGGAGTCATCGTGGAAATAAAGGAACAGTTCCTCGTCATGAGAGTCTCGATGCATCATCTAGCTTGGTTCTCTCCTATGTCTCTCCACCCATTAACACCCATCAGACAGTGCGGGAAGATTCATTTTTCCATCTCAAAATACGTTCAAACCCAGATTCCTCATTATCTTGGGCTACGTTTGGAAGTCTGGGTTGTTTATCCAGTATGTCTTGTGCCATTCTCGCGCTATTGGGGTCGGTTAGGCGTCGGAGGGTTTGGGAATCCCGGTCAGAGCCACTGGGGCAACCTTCCATGGCTCCGAGCTCTATCCATCTAACAGTTCGCTCCTCCTGAGCTTCCTTGACTTGTTGGACCTGGCCTCGGCTAGTACCAAGAAGTTTGAATGTTGCATCCAGTATATCTTGTGCCATTCTAGCCCCATTAGGGTCGGTTAGACGGCAGAGGGTTTGGAAATCCCGGTCAGAGCTAATAGAACGTCCTTAGTTTTGGCAACACGACAAACCAGTCAGTGACTTACCACATGGAGGGAGGCGTTCTTGTCGGGCATTCAACCACAGCCACACTATTATCCTATTTGTCCATCAGTCTCTATAACAATGGTGAAGTCAAAGCCTCTTACATCAAAGCCGCGGGGCACGATAATTGGTTTGGCAGGGAGAGAGTAGGACAACCTAGCAGCCCAGGGAGGATAATTAAGGAGAGAGGCTTGGTTTCTATATTACAGTTTCGAGCATAAATAACTTCCTCTTTACAACACCCTCCCAGATTGAAAATATGCCCCACATAGTGTTAATTATGAGCTTGGCTACTGTGTACATCCGCAATAGCCTTTGGTGACTCAGGCACGACCCCATAGGTAACATCATAGATATGTATCGTTGGGTTGAGAAAATGTGGAAAATTTAGATGATTGGCTCGCTTATCTGGAAAATTGTTCCTCCGTTGATTGTCTGTAAATACATCCGTCTCCCCACCTTCGAAATGTCTGCTCATACCGGCAACGAGGCAGATCATGACAGCAGGCAAATTCGGACAGCGCTAGGGACGGACCGTCCCGGTTTGATTAGAATATTTTCCCCTAAATAATACTTGGAGCCTTTAACGCTCCTGTGTTGTGGCTGTTGGGCAGCTCACAATCCGTGAGGTGTACATGTTTCCTAATCCAATTGGAACACAGAAAATGCAGGCAGCCACAGCACAGCCGAGCTTACCCCTCATCTAATTTTGACAGTTGGGCTGAGATAAGGACCTTTCATACTCACCCAGAAGGCACATGGGTTCATCGCCTGACGACGATGGAGGTGCTAGGAGTTGCTGCCAACGTCATCGCAGTCGTTGACCTATCCATCAAGGTCGCGTCGCTGTGCATCCAGTACGCCAAGGATGTGAAAAATGCCGCAGCCGATATTGAACGACTCAAAAAGGAGGTTAACAACCTGAAAGGAGTTTCCGAAGCAGTACAGGAGTTGCTGGATAGTCCCAACGGCGCGAAACTCGAGAAATCACAGAGACTAAAGGATGGCCTCGACAACGGTCTGTCGCAACTTAAATCGCTGAAGCTAAGGCTTACACCTCGGACGTCCCGTAAGGCGATGAGCAGAATAGGCCTTCATGCATTGAAATGGCCATTTCAGAGCAAAGAGGTGGACGATTTAGTCGGGAGGCTTAGGCGATACGCCGAGACAATCGATCGGATTCTCCAAGTGGAACAGACGTAAGATTCCGTTCACATTGCTTCCGAGCACACTCTAATAGAGATGCACTACAGGGGTATCCTTCTCCATATCGACCAAGAACTACTCAGCATCGACCAAAAGACGGTACTCAATAGACTTCCTATAGCTACAGGGGCATCTTTTGACTCTCTCGCCGAAGAACATAACCCGACATGCCTGCAAGACACCCGAGTCGACCTCCTCCGGCAAATACATGAATGGGCCAAAGACCCTTGTGCCAAGCCTATTTACTGGCTCAATGGCATGGCTGGAACGGGGAAATCTACCATATCCCGCACTGTTGCTCGGTCTTTCGCTGCGTCAGGTCACCTCGGCGGGAGCTTCTTCTTCAAGAGAGGAGAGATCGACCGAGGGAGCGTATCCAAGTTCTTCACGACCGTCGCTGCCCAGTTGGCGGAAAGAGAGCCTGCTATCGCACCACACATCAAGGCTGCTATTGATGCTGATCCTAATGTTGCTGGCAAGGCGGCACGAGATCAGTTTGACAAACTTATCATGCAGCCACTGGGCAATATTCCCCCAGGCGCTCGGAGATTCGTTACGCTGGTGCTTGTTGTTGATGCCCTTGACGAGTGCGAGCGGGATGAGGATGTCAAACTTATGATCCATCTCTTCTCTCGCACTAAGGACCTGCAGCTTCCAAAACTAAGAATTCTCATCACGAGCAGACCAGAACTGCCAATTCGCCTAGGCTTCACCGCTGTGAAAGGCACATATCAAGATCTTGCCCTTCATGAAATACAATCTGGTATTATTGAGCATGACATCTCTGCTTTCTTGGAGCATGAGCTTGCGAAAATTAAGATTGAGTACAACTCGTCTGTGTCTGCAGATCGACAGCTGCCCTCCGACTGGCCTGGGGAAGGAAATATCCAACTTCTCGTCGAAATGGCCATTCCGCTCTTTATTTTTGCTGCCACCGTGTGCCGTTTTCTTGCCGATCGCAAATGTGGCAATCCCGACAAGCAATTGAAGGAGGTTTTGCAGCTTCAAAGAGAAAGTCAGATATCACAACTCAATGCCACATATCTACCTGTTCTCAACAGGATGATTGAAGGCTTGGCCAACTGGCAGCGGGATAAGGTGATTGAGCGGTTTCGATGTATCGTAGGCTCTATTGTTGTTCTAGGGAGCCCCCTCCAAGCATCCGCCCTCGGACGGCTTCTTGATATACAGAAAGAGATGATCGATGACCAACTGGACCTGCTTCATTCGGTCCTGAGCATCCCTTTATCGGACCAATATCCTGTGAGGATGCTACATCTCTCCTTCCGCGACTTCCTGGTGGACCCTGAGAAGCGGGGCGAGCATCTCTTCTGGGTAGATGAGAAATTGGTTCACAATCATCTGGCGATACACTGTCTTCGCATTATGAGCAAGCACCTAGAGACAGACATGTGCAAGCTGGTGCAGCCAGGAACAAACCGTGCATCGATCAATACCAAACGCATCGATTTATGTATCCCACCAGAAGTGCAATATGCGTGCCTTTACTGGGTTTACCATATACAGCAGGCAGAAATGCTTATTGGTGACGATGACCAGGTATACACATTTTTAATGCAACATTTCCTCCACTGGCTAGAAGCCATAAGTTTGATTGGAAGGACTTCAGATAGTCTCAACATTCTCAAAGTCTTACAGTCATCTTTAGTGGTAAGCGGTGGTTAGGTTACAAAATACAAGAATATACTAACAATCTTACAGCTAGAAGAGGGCAGGAAACTTGGAGACTTTCTCCAAGATGGTTTGCGATTGATCCTCGCTAACAAACCAGTAATTGACTCAACACCTCTTCAGATCTACTCCTCAGTTCTTGCCTTTGCGCCGAAGAATAGTGCTGTGCGAAAAACGTTTTTTCAGGAGAATCAGATTCCTGAGTGGATATCCCTTACACCAGAGCCTGAAGACAATTGGGACCAATGCCAACAGGTCCTAGAAGGCCATACAAGCTCAGTAAGCTCAGTGGCATTTTCGCCCGACTCGAGACTCGTGGCCTCGGCCTCTGACGATCAGACTGTGCGACTTTGGCGTATCGAGGATGGCGCATGCATTCAAGAGCTTAAGGGCCATACGCACTGGGTAAGCTCAGTGGCATTCTCGCCCGACTCAAGCCTCGTGGCCTCGGCCTCTCGCGATAAGACTGTGCGACTTTGGCGTATTGAGGATGGTACATGCATTCAAGAGCTTAAGGGCCATACGTATTGGGTAAGGTCAGTAGCATTCTCGCCAGACTCGAGCATCGTGGCCTCAGCCTCTCACGATCGGACTGTGCGACTTTGGCGCATCGAGGATGGCGAATGTATTCAAGAGCTCAGGGGCCATACACGCTGGGTAAGGTCGGTAGCATTCTCTCCCGACTCAAGCCTTGTAGCCTCGGCCTCTCGCGATCGGACTGTGCGACTTTGGTGTATCGAGGATGGCAAGTGCATTCAAGAGCTTAAGGGCCATACGCACTCGGTAAGCTCAGTAGCATTCTCGCCCGACTCAAGCCTTGTGGCCTCGGCTTCTCGCGATCGGACTGTGCGACTTTGGCGTATTGAGGATGGCGAATGCATTCAGGAGCTCAAGGGCCATACAGCCTCGGGAAAGTCAGTGGCATTCTCGTCCGACTCAAGCCTCGTGGCCTCAGCCTCTGACGATCGTACTGTGCGACTTTGGCGTATCGAGGATGGCGCATGCATTCAAGAGCTTAACGGCCATACGCACTCGGTAAGCTCGGTAGCATTCTCGCCCGACTCAAGCCTTGTGGCCTCAGCCTCTCGCGATCGGACTGTGCGGTTTTGGCGCATCAAAGATAGCGCATATATTCAAGAGCTCAAAGGCCATACGGACTCAGTAAGGTCAGTGGCATTCTCGCCTGACTCGAGCCTTGCGGCCTCAGCCTCTAGCGATCGGACTGTGCGGCTTTGGCGTATCGAGGATGGCGCATGCATTCAAAAGCTTAAGGGCCATACGGACTCGGCAAACTCAGTAGCATTCTCGCCCGACTCAAGCCTTGTGGCCTCGACCTCTCACGATAAGACTGTGCGGCTTTGGCGTATTGAGGATGGCGAATGCATTCAAGAGCTTAAGGGCCATACGTACTGGGTAAACTCAGTGGCATTCTCGCCCGACTCGCGCATCGTCGCCTCAGCCTCTCACGATAAGACTGTGCGGCTTTGGCGTATTGAAGATGGCGCATGCATTCAAGAGCTTAAGGGCCATACCCACTACGTAAACTCAGTGGCATTCTCGCCCGACTCAAGCCTCGTGGCCTCGGCCTCTCACGATAAGACTGTGCGACTTTGGCGTATTGAGGATGGCGCATGCATTCAAGAGCTTAAGGGCCATACGGACTCGGTAAACTCGGTGGCATTCTCGCCCGACTCAAGCCTTGTGGCCTCGGCCTCTCACGATCGGACTGTGCGACTCTGGCGTATCGAGGATGGCGCATGTATACAGGAAGTACATGACGTTTTTCGCCGTCGCCTTCAACTTCACTTTCGCGATTCACTCCTGCTGACAGATGTTGGGGCCATCTCCATTCAGAGCCCTGATTTATTCATCCAAAATGCCACTACATCCTTTACTGACTGCCTCTCTGGCATTGGAATCAGTGAAGATAGATGCTGGATTACGTGGCAGGAAAAAAAGTTGTTTTGGTTACCAGCGTCATTTCGCTCTGGATGTTCAAAGGTGTCTGGATCATCTGTTGTAATTGGCTGTAACTCAGGAAGGGTGATTTTTATGAAGTTTCGACCTAGGGTTCTAGACTCATATAGTTAAGTCCTTATGGAAACCAAAATCTCTCTTTTATCCATTAGCTTGCGAATTCAAATATTCAGTTATATTAATGTCCCATACCTTACTACAGCATTCACTATACTCTTACAGTGCACTAACTCTTCATTTCAATTTTTGTATCTTTGCTAGACGAGGTCGGAGGGTCCGGAGAAATGTATCCACATCGCAACGCCGACTTCTAGAACCTTCAAGCCACATATAGAATGCTGGACCTAAGCACAATTATCTACCTGCTAGTATGACCGATGTTGCAGATTCCATCAACTCGTGACCTGGTAAGCAAACGGGGTACGCAGGCTGAGACTCCTCGCTCCCGGAAGTTGAAAGATCAGAGTTCTGAGAATCGCTCGCACCATCAGTTGGCCAGTCGTTAACAGTCTCGCTCTGATTCATAGTCGTCACCACATCGCAAGGCACGGCCTGGTTGTTTCTCGCAGATTTGCTGTTGGCACCGAAGAGCCACACAGGGCACCTGCCCTAAACTCTTCCTGGCATTCCATGGCCTTCCGTGACCTTCTATGGCCTCTGATCACGTGAGCATCCCAACGCCATTGTTACACTAGCATTTCAGCCAGTACTGACGAAAAAAAAAAGTTCAATGAAGCTATTCACCAATTTAAGTGAAAATGAGTGATTGGAAAGCAGTGAGAGACTATAGCCTTTAATGCCACCTAATGCCAACCCGAAATTGATTGTGGTGACGTTTGCACGCTTAGATTGGGGATACTTGGCTAGGTAGCCCTTGAGGCTTGGATTCCCTCTTTGCTGGGATCGACAAGGGGGGCGCAGGTGTACCTCAGTGACTTGAGCAAGGTACTGAGGACACTGGCTCGCACTGTCGTTGTGGGGCATTAATTTCTTAGAGGAATCCCTGTACTTGTGGGTACTAAAAAGTACTTTTGACATTGGGCCAGAAGTGGCCGATAGTGCGCATTTGTAACTGATACCATGGCCCACTTTTGACGCCTCGGGAATTTGCAAGGTAGACCTTTGTGCCTCAAAGTTCCTACCATGAACTTGAAAGAGAGACACTGGGTGCAAAGAGGAAGTGTTACGACCCAGGGAGATCAACCGGGTACGAACGGGAAACGGCGGAGCTCGGAACGGAACAAACAGAC
This sequence comes from Ilyonectria robusta, assembly GCF_021365365.1. Taxonomy (NCBI): domain Eukaryota; kingdom Fungi; phylum Ascomycota; class Sordariomycetes; order Hypocreales; family Nectriaceae; genus Ilyonectria; species Ilyonectria robusta. Next base: position 138,630 of record NW_025764475.1, read on the forward strand.
CCCGGTGGAAGTGGTGTGTGGTCGAACTGGTCGAACGAGAGCGCGTTCGACCATGATCGACCAAGCAAATCAGAATAGTATATAGCTTCACTCGTTTGCACTCTCCCATGTCTAGACAGCTCTCCAGCTTTCAATACAATTTGATTACTCAAGAATATATCAGACGTGATACGCAACCCTACGCTCAGCACGCTACGCCCCGTCACAACTGCCAACATAAACCAATCAGGTTACGGTTTACTAAGTTGAGAACCTTGACCGTCACAGGAAGGTATTTATGCTCGAAACTGTACAGTGACCTCATAAGGAGCTGCCAACCATTTGAAAAGCTACTGACAGAGAGCCTTGGCCCTCGGCCAACACAAACAAAGGCGACAAGGGTGAGGTGGACCAGTAGTTCTACCAGGATACTCAATGACCAAAATTAGCCTCAAGGCAGCCTGCAGACTCCGTAGAAAGGACGAGAAAAGAGGGAATAGGAACGAGAACAGCTAATTGGTTATATTCGGTGGCTGTATTGATATTCCCGCCACTGTTCCATCCCGCCTCTCATGAGGAAGTGCATCATCAGCTTAAGTCAATATTGATCTGTAATTGACCACAAGTGTCCAAAACGGCCACTTGTGGTTTTGATTTGATGGAAGGGGATCTGGTGAATCAATATACCAAAAAATGATAAACTGCACTGCAAAATGAAGAACCAAATCCAGCGTTGCTAGTCTTCTCCCCACGGCATGGAGCTGGAGAAGTTGACTGCGTCAGGATGTGTCAAGTGGTGATCGACCGTGCGTTTACAAGGTGCTCACTGTGCAGGAACCGGGCACAACTTGTGACCAGTTCATACACAGTGTATATGTATACCTAACACGTTGTAGATGCACTGTATGGTAGGCGATAACACTCGTTACTCGCAGGTGGTCGCTAGGGTACCTCCGTATTTGTGCTGGGAAGGCCTTGGCCTGTGTCATCTCGTACCGCAAAAGCAATACATCCTAATTCGCGGTTACGCGGAAGTAATTGTGCCATCTATGATCACAGCACGGCAGTGTGCCCCAACTTGTCAGTGATGCTTAATCAGCAACCACTCTAACCCCAGTTGCCAACAACCCTCCGTTGCACGCGTCGAAGCCACGCAATCAGGAATCTTTCCACTCTTGTTAAGCCCAAGGACGAACCGTCCCAACACGCCCGCGCAATCCACGAACACAACCGCGATGAGCAGCAGAACCCCCGCTGTTGCTCAAAAACGAAGCCGCACGACGAGCAGCCAAAGAGGGACCTTGCTATGGAACAGAGCGATGCCCTAGATCCAGACGAAGACACCAGCCGACCTATCGACCGACGAAGCGAGCAATCCCCCCGGATAGCGATGCGGCGCAAAGAGGAAAATATCCACCGCTCGATCTGGTCACGCATTCTCCCAAAGCGAGATCAGAGCCGGAAGTAGAACCCGAGTCCGATCACGACACCAAGCCCAAGAAGCGCGTTTATGATCATGGTCGCAGGGTAGATTTCGGCATACAGAAGATCGCCACGTCTTGGAACATCAGCAAAGAGGAGGTCAAACAGAAATTTGGCCGGTCTCCCTCCCGCCAGATCATTGACCTGGCTTGCAAATTTTCCGATTGCGTCCCATTTGACGTGGCTTGGCCCCGATTACAGACAGCACAAGCTCAACGTCGCAACCGAAACCCGAAGGCATTAAACGAAGCCGCGGTCAAATATACGAGGAGACGCGCCACGTGGGTTCCAATGGATTTTAAACGTGCCATGGAAGAATCAGATGTATCTCAATGCAATGGGTCAAGCGACACCACCATCCAAGGCGACCATTCCAAGCATGAGCAGCGCAGGACTCGCATCAAGCTTCCTCGCACTGCGAGGTCTACCAAGCCAAGGCTTCAGAACACAGACTCCAAGAACGCCCAAACATGCATATCGGCTGAGCTGCCTAAACAAGCTTCATCAGGCCAACCACCGCACAGCGCAGCTCCCAAGGTTGGTTCTCCAAGTTCGTTCGCGTACGCCGTTCACCACTAATATGATATGCTTTAACAAGACCAAACTCCCTCGAAAGAGAACCTTCTCCCACTCTTCTCTCGCATCCTCACCCCCCGGGTCCCCCTCTATCTATGTCAAACAACGTTTCACCCCTACTCCAGGCGTCGTCACGACCGACGCTCCGTTCTCCGACGGTGAGAGCCCATCCCAACGCCTAGAGACGCCGACCCTCTCACAAAGTGATGCGAAAGACGGCCTGGAACCCTGCCAAACACTCCAGGAAACTGCCAAACACTCAGATACAGGCCAGACGATCGATGTCGACGAGGGTGCAGCAGACACACAGACGAATGAGGTCATTATTATTGGTGATGATGATGAGGACAATTGCTCGGATATCCATGAACGGCAAGAAATACCACCAGATGCTCTATGCACGCTCGCCCCAGACACCTGGCTGAACGACAAAGCCGTATTCTTCACATTATTACTCATTGTGAGAGCGGTGGCAGACACATACATCGTCATTGACCCTATATTGTCTAAGCCCGAGTCAACCAGCCCTATTCCCACTAAGCCACATATGACCGTCTTGGCCCCTATCAACCTGCCCAACACGGCCCCCGTTGGCATGCCCCGGAACGACCACTGGATCCTCGCTGTCCTGTACGGAGCCGAAAACCGTGTTGATGTATACGATTCGCTCATAAATCCGGACAATACTAAAACGGTTCGCCTTTCTATTGAGGGCTTGATTCATCGGCTTTTCCCCACAGCAGTATTATCGAACTGGAACATCGAGAACCAACCAACGCCTTCACAGTCCAACTTCGATGACTGTGGTGTCGTCGTTCTTGTTGTTGCGCTACATCTCGTGTCCGGTCGGTCTCCACCAGCTCTACCTATCAACGGGCAACTCTGGCGCCGCCTCTTCTCCGCCTTGCGCGATGAAGGGGGTGACCCAGCCGCTTGGGTACAAGAAGAAATCCGGCGTAGCTCATTAGCATTTTCTCTCTCAGTTCCCACAACATCGCAACCGGATTCAGTTTTGGAGTTCCTGGGCAAATACCAAGCCCACCTTCAGAACACTTCACAGCAATCAAGTCAACTAAAAGATGTACAGGAGACAACTTCCCAGGCGGCCTCTATGGCTAACAAGCTCCATATCTCTGCACTTCGCAGTAGAGAAACACTAATGAGCCGAACTGCCAAAGTCGAAGAGAATATCTCAATGCAAAAGGAAGAGCCGCTTCACTTTGCCAAGCTTCTCTCCCTGGACAATCTCACTGATCACATAGGCCAGCAGATACTAGATCTCTCTCAACAACAGTTAACCAAGATCCGTTGCTCTCAAAATCAGTGTGCGGAGAGTGTTAACGCGCTATCTTGCATGATGAATTACGCCACTCACATAAATAAGGCGATTCAAGTGCATCTCAAACGACTTGAGGAGATGAGGAGAATAGGCGATGGGCTGGAGGGACTGTTAGCAGGGGCTTCAGAACTTCCTCCTAGTTGAGTTATCGCTAGTAAATTGTAATAGGAAAACCTCACACGGGCTCTTCTGCTTCTGCATCCCCAAGCATTTTATCGGTATAATCAGTGCCCCGTGTGGAGTCTAAATCTCGAGCCTATCTATCTTGCTCATCCTGGGTGTCGTCAGTATGAGGCTAGACTCGATCGCGAAGTAAGTTACGTCCACTCCGTAATCACTGAGACTGGGAATTGGGGCAACTAGACAAACGGTGAACCGGAGAACAACCCCAAGACTAGCGGCTCTCGGCGATTGCTGGCAACCCACGTGCAGCAAAATTGGCTGCCATTCTGCACGGCGCGGAGGCGTAATGAAAACGGGGTCGATAAATCGACTCCGTCGGATACGAACAGAAACAAGTGCCCACGACCGATCGCTCTGTCTGTCCATCATCAGGAAGCAATAACGGCCTAGCATCCAGAAACAGGTGAATAATCCACCCGGATGATATTGAAGAGGATGCTTTGGTGTGAAGAAAATGATACCCAGGAGACAAAACTGGAAAGGCGTGCGACTTGCGTAGAGGCGGTATGTTTGCTGAAGGGAAATACGGTCATATTCGATGATCGATGGCATACAAATACAATCACACCAAACGCAGTCTCCACGATTCATAAATCGCCCGAACTGTCAGCGTTGAATAAGTCTCCGCTACTGACCGGCGACACCGCCCCAAGCTATATATAAAGCAGCCCGGTTCGCGCCACGTCCATTCTCAGCAGACAATACACTTCCACACAACGCCCTTCAAAGATTATCCAGGCCAATGTGCACTATCTATGTATAACGCATCTACGACAAGAGATCCTGCGGCATTGCTGGGTTTCAATGAACATGGGATACAGTTTGTCGAGAACTTTATATGCCAACGTGTTGATGCTAGACTGCGAGCAGGAGTTGTTTGGTACGTCATTATCAATGAACTACGAAATTTACTAACAGTCCTGTAGTCTCAAATGCAGAGAGAAGCTGCCCAACCCACCATTATCTGGCCAACTCAGTCAGGGCCCGCATGCCCGCAATTTTGATTCCAAGGTGCCAACAAGACAAAGAAAAACCGACAAGGAGTTTGTTTTAGAGCTGCTGTGTATTTTCCTTTTTGCTATAGTGGCCAATAAGACTGGCGAGAACAAAGTCTTCTGGCGATCAGAGGGAGCAGAGTGTATACAGCAGGCTCCAAGCGACACCACTACTCCTGCCAGCAGAGACTATAAGCACTACTGTTCTACGTGTAGTACCTGCTTGAAAACAAAATCAGAGCTTAAGTAAGTTGTTCAGTTCACAATCTATAAAAAGACTTAGACTTACATGAATTAGCAAGCACGAAGTCCGGCATAGCAAGCCCTTCCACTGCGATGCCAAAGGCTGTAATCGTACGGAAGGCTTCAGCAGCAAAAATGACCTCGACAGACACAAGCGGAGCGTTCATTCTGACCTAGAAGTATCTGGACCTAGATACATTTGTCGCTTAGGGCAATGTGCTGCTGTTGCAGAGGCTGAACCCAAGACTTGGCCGAGAGCTGATAACTTTCGTTCCCATCTTCGCCGTATGCATCAGAAGGAGCATAGCCGCAACGATAATCTTGACGAATATATATATCGGTATGTATACATAATTTCTCCTATTCTTCAATTTATGTTAGCCCATTCATTCCTGATCAACCTCATAGGCATAAAGGCCTCCAAAATAGTGAAGGGACCACCCTTTCAAATATAAGTACCGATTCAGAGAGCACTTTGACGCCACGTTCACCTCCTACAAAAACCGCCTTCAGCACTAGAACAATCCAATCTGGCGAAAATAAGATACTGGATACCGACACAGTGGACGGTATTGACAACTGGGACCTAACTACCTCGGTTGATCAGTCGAGTGTGATAATTCCCCGAGGAGGGCCAGCTATTCTCAGTGAACTGAAGATTGCATCAATTTCCCCTATCCCCAAAGCAAAAAGGCGGCCTTTACCAGCATCTGCGCCGAAGACGGAACCCGCTAGGAAGAGGCACAAGGCATCCGCCCAAACAGAACAACAGAAGGACCGTGTCGCTACTATTACCCGTACTCGTGGCTCGAAGTGATGGGGACAACAAAGTGGGCAATGGAAGCAAAGGATTCGATGTAGGCCAAGACAGTTAGAACTCATGATTTCATTGAATTGATCTCGCCTGATATTGCAAGTTACTTGTGTCCCGTGCGTAGTCAAGTCCCCATCCCGGGTTCGAACAGACATCGCCGATCCCGAGACCCAACTTCTGGCTGAAGGCGACCTCGGATCACGGACATATATGCTGGCAGGGCGGGGACCATCCCCCAATCGAGCATATGTTCTTCTTCGATCCCCAGCTACGGATATACGACCGCACGTAGCCAAAGCTTGCAATGGGCACTAGGCATGCAGGTCACTTAAATTGGTCCATCGCATACACCTGCACTTCGTATTCAGCCTGAAGTAGGAGTACTTCACCCTTGGATGGAAGCCAATATGCCTGCTTGATCCTCCCGCACAGGGTCTTGGGACGGGAGGTACCCTTCGGTTCGTAGCACCAGATGCCCAGGGAATACCGGTGAGGTTTATTGCTGAGGGTAGAGCTGTGAAGTAATCGCTGGTCGTCCAAAGGGTGGAGGAGCGTTGGAGCACAAATCTATGCTTTAAGGACCAGTGGACTCACGCACACCAGGTCACTAGGCCGGTCATGAAGGCAACAGGTGGATTAAGGCGACGAGTGGTCACATGCGTTAGAACTTTCTAGAATCACCAAGTAGCCGCCCCTCTCTCATCAGGCCTGCCGAACCAACCAATCAATCCATTGATCAACGCAATCGCGAGCCCATATGGCTCGAGCTTAGGTGGTACTGTACCTGAACGAAGATTCTTGTCCGAGGCATACTTGGGCATTGTAGAGTAGAGGGAGCTCTACCCACTTTTCTACTCTACCCAGGTAGAGGAAAGGTCTCCTCTACTCTACCCGGGTAGAGTGGGTAGAGTGGTGGGTAGAGGACCGGGTAGAGTAGCGGGTGGGACGATAGGGTAGACAATGAATGTAGATGCTATAATTTGCCCAATTCTTCGAAATACCCTCTACCCTCTCCATATGAAACATCCCAATCCTCATCGAAATCCATGTCTATCTCATCATGCATCCCCACGACCTCTACAATTATCACTACCGTAGAAACTCGAGAAATTCAGAACCTGGGCAAAGTGGGTTTTTACTTCATTATACACGTTTAAGCCCTTATCGGGCAGCCACGCCCATAATCAATCCAATTACGCATGCAGTAAGCTGTTTTTATCTCCTCCTTATATCCAGAGCAGCCATTGGTCAGTCATGAATCTGGCTGTATCTACTTTGCCAAGGTTCTGAATTTCTCGAGTTTCTACGGTAGCAGCCCCTCTCAAGATACGAGTTTCCTTACAAACCAGTTGCCCATGTATTTTAATCTCTGGAGCAGGACGGCCATCAATTCAATCTGGGCCGTCGATTGAGTTGAAGCATGGCTGGCACAGTCTTTTCTATGCCACGTGCACGCTCGCACGGTTCATATGTTGATCTTTTGTCCACTAGAGGTGTGATTGAATCGAACTGACGACCACCCTGATTAGATCTAGTTGACCAATCAGGAGTGGGTAGCGTGGGTAGCTCTACCCACTTCCACTCTACTCTACTTGGGTAGAGTAGAGCGGGCATCTCCTCTACTCTACCCGGTAGAGTGGGTAGAGCTCCCTCTACAATGCCCAAGTATGGTCCGAGGTTTTCTAAAATTAGAAAATCAGGGCTGTGAAATTGCCTACGCTCCTCGGATGCCAGCCAATGCGAGGCGTCAGTACAAAACCCAGACAAGTAGTATATTGAACGCCCGTGTTTTCCTTCAGGCTAATTTACCATTGCTTTTAATTGGGTTTGTGTTGGTTCCTCTCGATGTGTGGCAGCCGTTGCCCAAGGGAGGGCCCGACCCGGGCACAGCTTAGCAACGGGCCGGCCACGTGCCCGATCATGTGATCAATTGGTTAGGAAGGTCATAAAGGGGGCTTCCGTAGCCTTCTCCCTTTCTGGGAGGGAGAGAGACGTTTTATGCCAATTGATTAGGAGTCAGGTTGGCCCTTTGTTATGATTTGCTTTCCCACATCGATGTGAAGACATACCAACAGTTTGACTATTCTGCAGGAATGGATAAGACAACAATTCCCCACACACAAAACGCAGAGGATGAGAGGTATCATCCTTGCACGTTGACGAGCCAAGTTTTTGTGAAGTGAGGACATTAAGGAATCAGAGGTGTACCAACGATGACCATGGCAGTTGATTCTCTCCAGTTAGCCACTCTTAGTCCTTCATCTCGTTCGCGCCAAACCAAACTCCCCCAGTTGGATTTCACTCGACGCTTGTGATGTCCGTCTACCCCTGAATCCCATATAAGGCCACTTGAACACGAAGATTGAACGTAGTCGGACAAATATGTTCTGAGTACGCAGTCTATCAATCAGTGATGTCGCACGAGCCAGGAAGTCGTAAGTTGCATAGGTATTTGCGAGCACCTGAGATATTAGCCTTGACGAGATGAAGAATTAATCGCGTAGGTAACAACATACCAAGTCTCTCTCTAACTGCGACTCCATTGTCAAAGCAGTAGTGGCCACCATCCATGCCAAAACACCAAGCATCAGACGCATTTTGAAGAGAGTCAAGGATGTCGAGGAGCCTGAAATAACAATCACCCATTCCAGCACCATCCAGAACCGGAAAGCAACAGCCGATGCAGCAGGAATGTGCTTGAAAAGCGTATACCGAGTCTCCAGCAAATTGCCGATGATAAACAGCATTCCTGTAATAGCCGTGATTGATATTAAGGGCCAGGGAATGAAATATTTCTGATCCACACTCCAGGAACCACTCGACCATAAGCACTATATATAGATTATTAGTCATGCTCACAATTGGAACGACAACTTACCTCTCTAATCATGCTAGAGAGAATGATGGAGCACGCTAAGTATAACGGCCAATCCATCCCTTTTTTCCACGCCAAAGTTGCAAATACTAGCCCAGTTGCCATTGCGATGATGATCTGGGCTATGGAGAGGATCGTGAACACGCGTTTGTGTCGATTACAGAGTGCTTGGGACTCAGAAACTTTTTGAAAAAACAACACAATATTAACCAGGCCCACCAGGTTAATAACGGTACTCAAGAAGAATGCCGCATATACCATAACTGACTGCCAGTAAGTAAGTGAGTGCATGGTAATGAGAAGAAGGCAAATGGGTCGTGTTGTTTACATAAAAGAGTTGCCCGAGATCGTTCCTGGTGATCGCCAGGTATTTATTCTCACGCAGGTCAACGGCGTCCCAAGGGCTGACACCCACCCAACCCCTTTTAGCATCAGAGCTCTGCGCAGGTTCTAAGTAGCTCTGTAGCATGAGTTTGTCGGCGCATGACTGAGGCATACTTTGAGGGGGGTGTGGGGGTGTCGCAGGAGGGTGGTGGATTGGATAATGAAGACTGCAACCCATCACGAGCTCTTGGTGGATCTAGGTATGCATTGGCTGAATGGTTACGACCACGTCCTGTAATAGAACTATAGGATCGGCCCCTTGAGCAGTTTTGTGAGGATGCCCCGGCATGTTTGGTCTAACATAATGACCAGGTTGCCTAATGTGACTGATTCCACACCCTCTGATCTTTCACCCCGGTCCCGTTGACCCGGGGGGAAGAGCGAATCGATGGCTTGATTCCCATCCCCCATGAGTGTTTAACCTGATGTCTAGAGCTGGTCTCACTCGCCGCACCTCCACAAACATAGGCAAGGCAGACTTGAGAATTAGGGTTATGCCTCCACACCCTATGGCACGTCGCGTAGAGACTGAGTAGAAGCGGCAGCAGACCATGGGCATGAGCATGCCAAGCGAGGGATGACGGCCACAGGAATCAAAGGACATGTACTTCATTCTCAGCTCGTATCGACGGTTCAGGATAAGAAGAGGTTTGTGAGCTAGCATTCGGTGATGGCGATGCTGTTATTATCATTGCGTCCATGGATGCAAACATGGTTGTGAGGCAGGCTTGGTTGCCCATGGAGTATCATCAAGTACCACCAACGGAGTCTTTTGACGCCACCCCCATGTCATGTTCAGATCCCTTCCGCATGTAGTAAATGGTCCTTTGAAAGTGCCAAGCCGGGCTGAGACGGCTTCGTTTAGGCCCCTCCTCTCTGTCCTTATGTGACTCGTATTCCATGAGACTTGCAGGACAAGCCACATCCATGCGAGCTGCTGCTGCTAGATTCAGGGGGATGCCTCCTTGGGGGCTAACTGACACAAGAAAGCATAAATCCACACCTCCTCCCCATTGCCTCCGCTCATCCTATCCTTCCATCTCCCAAGAGACTCGCTTCTATATCTTTACCTGCAACAATGTCCTCCCCTACACTTGGCGACGGCTCCCGTCTGTCTGACGAACATAAGTCACTTGTGCGGAGTGAGGGTGGGGAGACAGCCGATCCAACACCCGAATGTATTCCCCTCGGGGAGTGTTGCACCAGTCATTCGAAGAATGTTCCCATTGATCCGTGCCCAGTCGGCTCCGACGATGGGCATCACACAGGTTGTCTGCTTATCGGGTTCCTACAAGAAGTTTCTGACTTGAAGTACAGCCCACATTGCAGATTTCCAGGAACTTGGAGATCAGCATCAAACTCGCGAGCCAAACAACGGTCGCGAGACAGAATGGGGCCCTGAGTTCTTCCCAGAAGGTGAAACGCCTGGGACATCGACTGTAACGAACAGTCTTATAAGTTATGAACGATACCTTTCGAGCCTCCAACCCGGATTCCCTCAAGGACAGTCTGGCCATGTCAGCAGTGCAACGTGGAAGCCTCGAGAAGGGAAGAGCACGAAGAAGTCGTCAAAGTGGTCAAGGGGGTCATCATACAAGATACAAAGGAAGCAGGGGAAGAGGTCGAGAAAGCCGAAACAGGTACGTCGTGCTGAGCTATGTAGTATTACTCTAACATGTCTTTAGGATCATCACGTCGCCGGTCCGGCCGTCGAGCCCCCTTGTTCCCCTAGGCTATATCCAAATAAATATCTGGATAGCGATGGCGATCTTATGTTCCCGACTGTTAATGAGCTATGTGGAATGACAGGGGCGGATCAAGAAGAGTGGCAGCGAGCGTGTGAAACCTCTAAGTAATCAATGCCACAGTCAGTGAGGATCGTATAGGACATCTGGAGATGAATAGTAGAGTACGCTACCCGCAAACTGCTTTCTGGGGGTGATAACCCGATAACCATCGCGTTTAAACGACTCGCTGAGCGACCTGTGGAGCACCCCTTGTGTGGTGCGGGAATGAAATACTACGACGATAGCTGGGAACCTCCACAGGATATGGGCAGAGAGGAACTCGAGAACGGGCTCTAGAATACGGATGGATGGTCAAAATACAGCATCTTCTAATTAGTTCGAAAGCTAGTCTGATTGATGATTCATTAAAGCCAATGTTGAATGCACCAGCGTTGGATGGCTGTGCGACTGAAGAGAGGCTGTTATGAGGGACCAGGAGACACTCCCTATATCTTGTGCAGATACACAGTGGCCCTCCACTGTGGCGCGCGGTTTTGTAACGCTTTGGAACATGTGGGTCCTCTGAAAGGTGGAGTGGATTGTGCCATATCCTGGTCTGACATGGATGGGTGAAGGGCTACTAGTAGCTGCTTGACTCGCTGAGTCACCAAGGGATTGCTAGCGACGGGATCAACAAGGGGCGGCGGCTACTAGTAGCTGTTTTCCTCAGAGTCATCAAGGAGCTACTAGTAGCCGGCTGCCACCTCTGATTGGACATCAAGAAATAAAGTTAAAAGAGTGGAATGTGTGCATTCGAGCTGTGACAATCTTGACAATCTTGACAATCTGGCTGAACAATGCCGCAACTCCTCCGGGCTGACATGGACAATTGCATATATCCTTTCCGAGAACCAATACCCGTTGTTGGGCGTACCACACGCACTAAAAGTACGAGTTACGGTTCTCAACCACCCCCGCTCCCTGAAAGTCTCGCTGGAACTGTTCCCTTGCAGAAATGGACTCATTGAGATGCGTCGCGCACACGACCGTCTCCTCGTACTGAGCCATTGACCTAGCTACGAACACGGCATTCCTAATCTGCAATAGTGGTTAGATCTCGCACTACCACTCTACCACGCGAAGGGTGACTCACCTCTCGGCCGTTCAGTTCCTTCTCCGCTAGCTCGTCAACTGCATCCTGGGGACAGTCGGGGCTTCCTTGCTTAGTGTTGGCCTGCCCCAAGAAGTACTTCCACACGGCCTCGCGCGCATCTCGTCCTAGTGGGTGATATTGTAGAGCAAGATGAATCCTGCTAATCATTGCTTCGTCGAATGACTGCACTCGGTTTGTCGTCAGGAATAGAATGCCATCGTACTGCTCTAGTTCGCGCAGGAAGACCGATACGAGTGCATTGAGATGTGGATCGTTCGAACGTTGAGCTAGAAAGACATCTGCCTCGTCCAGAAGCAGTATGGCTTTCCACCGGCTTGCAATCTTGAAGATACTGGTCAGGATCCTCTCCACCTTGACCGGATCTACACCGATCTGACCAGCCGGCACCTGACTGGTTAGTAAATGCCGATTTCGAAGCATAGCAGCAAAATCCTTACTGTGTATAGTGGAATCCGGTAGGTCTCTGCAATTGTTTCTGCTGTCAGGGTTTTCCCGACACCAGGAGGCCCACTATAGCACCAGATCAGCTACTTGTCTGGCAGGCATTCGGAGTGCATCATACTAGAGCAAAAAGTTGATTCCCCGTCCTTTCCCTTGAACAAGGTCCCTAAAGCCATCGCTCTCATCCCGATCAAGATATGTTTTGGTTAGAGCCCAAATTGGCTTCTTTTGACTCTCTGGGATCTTGACATCCTTGAAGGACGAAGGGCTCCAGGATATTTCGGTGATGTTGGCAACAGCAAACTCCACTGTGATGGATTCTTAGTCAACTGTATGTCTTGGATCGAATCCTACTCACGAAATGTTTTGCTACCAAGGCAAAACCCAAACACAGTAGGGCTGCAAATGAGGAAATCGTTCTCCTCGAGCTGACTCGGGTCAAGATCTGCAAGTCCGAGGGAACCAATCGGGCCCGTAATCGGGTCTCTTGGTTCTACCTTTCGGACTTGTGGGAACGGGTGACCAGGGTTCTGTTCCTGAAAACAGACAGCATCAATCATGATTCGATCCTTGATGTGGCGTTTGACGATCTCCCCTTCGTCGTCGATGAAAAACGCTTTCCCCTCGTACTGACGATGATGGAGGCCCATCAAAGAGACAAACTTGCGGCCGTTATCAATCAGGTCCTTTGTCATCTTCTCCTTCTCGGGGTGGTATTCTAAAGGGTACACCTGGAGAAACTCGATTTTCTTGGTTCCTCGGAAGTATGGTATCTTGCGGCCGGCTGTGACCTCACCTAACGTTTTTCCGTTCGAGCTCAGATAACGAATCTCGAGGTACATGAATTTCGATCCATCCAGGTCCAGTCTCTCTTCGCAATGGTTGTATAGGGCACTCATGGGAGCATCGGTACCCTTACAGGTAGTGTATACCTCTGTATTGGGCTTAGAGAGGGCCCAAATGAGGTCGTACGTAATTTCCTTCTTTGCCAGAAGAACAGATAGTTGTTGATCAGTAGGCTGGAAAGTGCATTCGATGCAGTCAACCAAAAGACCCAAATGCTGTGCAGCTGTTTTGTTCTGGCCGTCGACCGCACGCCGATGATGGGCTTTCAATTCTCCACGAACGTGAAATAGAATATTTCGATCAATCTGTTCAGCATTAGCGGTTGTAACATGTAGGCTTCACTAAAACCATACGGAGGGCGTTTCATCTGCCAGAGAGACCACTCGAATATCGCGACAGACTTCTCTCAGGACATTTCGCAATGACGGGGACTTGACATCGATAAAAGATGTAATTTCATCTGTTTTCCTATCTGAAAGCATTCTGTCAGCAGGATCTTAAGATAGGGATACCAGACTCACCAATCCTATCCCGAACGAGGAAGACATACTGGTCGAGATCTTTGACCCCTGGACCAGCTGTCTCAACGATCTTGTATTTCCAAGATTTCTCGTCCCACCTGTCGCATCCGTTAGCAATAATACTTTTTCTGGAATGACTATCGTACGCTTCCTCCACACGCTTATATGCCAGCTTCGATGCTCGCTCAACCTTCGGCTCGTTCGGCTTGGCTGCGGCTTCATCACTAGAGGACGAGCTCTCGGATGTAGACCTTTCAACAACGAGCTTTTCGAGTGTTGTCAAGAGTCGCTCCGCGAAAGACAATTCGAAATCGTTCTTGTCTTGAGCAAGGCGTCCATTGGGCGCGTTTGGTTCCTTAGCATCAATTGGCTGGTGCAGAGGGCTGCTGGGAGGAGTCGTTTGTTGGGAAGGGGAAGGGTGGAATGGCTGGACCAAATGGGAAGGCATGATGATCAGGCAAGATGATGGGATATGTTATCGATAAGATCAATGTTGCTGTGATTAGACTGGGATTGAATGTGTGAGTGTCTATCTTCATTCTCGGGGGGATATCTCCTATTCTTATATTTTCGCAGCACCGGCTCTGAGCCAAAGATTGTCCCGAGCAAAGCAATATCTATCGCAGCCCACAGTCGAACCCCCACCATCCCGGAGTCCTCCCCTTTCTTAGCACGGGCTGGGATAGTTCATCTACACCTCCAACACCGATGTGGACACAGGCCGCATCATGCGTGTCCGTAGCATGCATATACGCCAACGACTTTTGCACAGCCAACAAAGAATGACCATCACAGGGACCTACTCATCCGACGAGCTGCAGGTATTCAAACAGGGGCTGCGAGGTCGACCCTGATTACCCCCCCCCCCCCCTTTTTCCCACAAGGAGGCGTCGCTGACGGTTACGCAGCCCGCACTATGCAGGTTCATGGCACGCATACACGCTAGTGACTGTTTACAACCAACACGGATGATCGTCACGGCTCTTCAACATGCATATTCACTGTTCTACGTGTCTCCAACCGGCTGAGGCGAGCACCGGCCCGTGATAATCCAGTCGTATTTTATAAACTACCACTTCTTAATTGGTCGCCTTGCCAAGTTGCTGCGGCCATTTGAGAGACCAATACATGAGCGCGACAGAAGGGCGGGCGTTCCTTCCCCCAGCTCACTGCTCAGTAAAAGCCCAGGACAGGAGGGATCGACTGTGACCCTGTCATCGGCCGTGATCCAATCTTTGACGTGATCATCTTCCCCATCCTGTCCACCTCGATCTATTATCATGCAGCCAACAGCCTGCACGTCTGTCGCCTGCAGGCTTTCGCTGGGTGAACTGTTGACTGTTGGACCTGCTGTGTTGGCTGGGTCCATGCTCTTTCCGGTTAAAGACTCGGTCGCCGAAGCCGCAAACGGTCGCCTTATTATTGATCTACATGTAACGCTAGTCGGGGTACACATCTTTCCAGGACGTCTTAGCACTTAATGCACATACTCTACTTCCCTTTTGAGAATTCATCGTCACTTGTGTAAATGATCTCGCAATTTGCTATTCCTACCTGCTAGGTTGTACATTACAGGGCAGGAGGGTGCTGCAATTCTATCATGAATTGTGGTAATGTAAAGATGGCTTCACGAAGGTGTTTCACAGTGAAGGCAGGGGCCGTGAATTATGGTCAGGTATGGAAGGCTACATAGTGACGGAGAGGGCCACCAATTATGGTCACATAAGGTTGGCGTGCAGGAAAAGACCATAAATTATGGTCACGTAGTGAGGTGCTGTAGAGGGAAGGCTCGGCCAATAATTTTGGCCACGTGAAGGTGGACGTATCGCAACCGACCATACATTATGGCCACGTAATGGTGGTCGGCTGGGGCCAATAATTTTGGTCGCGTCAAGGAGGGCAGTGTAGGAAGTGACCATAAATTATGGTCACGTAAAAAGGGGCCATGAGGAACGGACCACGGCAAAGAGTCGGTGGGGGGCGCAAAATTATGGTCACGTAAAGGAGGGTCGCGTAAAAAACAGACCATGAATTATGGCCATGTACAGGATATTCATGAACAAAGGAGGGGTCATACAAGAGGGTCACGTGAAGGGTGGCTGGGCCGAGGTCAGGAACCAGCCATTAAGTGGCTGTACAGGATGTAAGTGCGCCACACCTCTCACGTGAGCCATCGTTCCAAGAATCAGCACGGAAGATAGCTTTTCCGCCACAATTGCCCCTCGTTTGCCCTCGTTGTCATCAGATGTCAGCCAACGTCCTTCGTCATAGGCAACGAGTATCATGACGGTCAAGGAGAGGACCCCCATCTCCCCGGAGGCTGCACCTAATTTAGAAGTTGCAAGGCAGCGCCTCTCAACAGACGGGTGCTCTGCACTCGAAGATGCCACGATCGCGCAGGATCTGGCTGTTATGGAGCGGAAAGAGTGGCCTTGGCACACAATAGATGGCGTGAACATATTCAAAAAACACGTTCTCGAAGATCAGGTAAGTCATCCATACCGGTATCAGTAAATCCCTAACCCTCCTAGATCATCATGCAACTCGGTCAGCATTTCCTTGGGAAGCGCGTTATGGTGCACTGCCTCAGACAACATATGTACCCCGGCCGTGTTTTTTTATGGACGAAAGGTGGCCCGGAGGTCGGTCTACGGAGTCATCTAATCCACCTATATCCTGAAGGGGCAATCGTGAGATATATATGTGGTTCTCACCTACATGATGTCCCAGCAGAAGAGGGGGTTCGGAGTGTGAATGAGGTTGATGAACAGGAATATGAGAAAGCGGGCTGTACTAGTTTCACCAAAAAGACTGGTGGGAAGTAAGTCACTATTACATGATTATACCATAACTATGTTTTCTAACTGCATTCCAGAGTCATTCTTGATTCTCGTGTTGGGTTCGAAATCATATTCAATTATATACTCGTCGTCGAAATTGTCAAAGAGCATCTGGCTTTGGGGTGGAAGTTGATGAAACTCCCCTCGGAGTTTGAAGAGACAGTCCGAGAAGTGGAGAACGACACGTTTAGGGCGAACTTTCAGTATATTAATCCTTCGGAACGCAAAACTCTTGGTCAACCTGAAAATCCATAGTTGAGGCGGTCACGGATTGAGGAGTGGGAGTCGAGCATATGTTCGAACTCCTGGACAAATATTTGTGCTGTGTCCGCGCTATTAGCTTGGTCGTTTCACGGAGAGAGAGATATTACCGTCGATTTGTCCCTGAGACTGAGGTATGGCCGGATCGTCGTCCTGTCTCAATCTAGATTTCTGACCCGCGTCAGGCCATGACTCTAATTCAGCCACTTCACACGACCTCTTATTGCTCCCTGTGCTCTCTTTCAATGATAGAGTCTGCAGCATCTCTAGCTCTTTGTTGGATTCTGCGGCTAGATCGACACGCATCGACTCCATGTAATCCACTTTTCTCTTGCAAAGTTCAAGCCGATGCTTCTTGGAATGATCCAAAGCCAAAAACACCGTTTTCTGCTGCTCTCCACAGCAGATGCAGTATTCTACACAGCGATAGTCTGCGAGAGAGCTGTATTAGTGGCAATGCAAGTCTAAGGGAATGCAAGACTTACGCCTTTGGTAGTGTCGCCGAAGTTTGCTGCGGGTTGGAAATGGCGCGGTATTGCGCTTGCAAGTCAGGAGCGGGCAGTTGTGTGATTGTGGTAGCTGAGCCTGATTCTCGTTTTCATCTGCATCATCTTCCTCTGTGTCTGTATCGCCATCTAGAGGGTCGACTTCCTCGTGGATTAAGCATTTCTCGATCTCCTGAAGGTAGAACGTGTATCGGGTCTGGAAGACAGTGAGCACTTGCCAGGCAGGGATATACTCGTACTAACACGATACTCTTTAAGATGAGTATCCAGCCCATCTACAGTTATAAAAATGGCGGTGCATTTACAATATCGACGTCGCCGGTCTGACATCTCACAGGTGGAGGAGTGATCCGTGGTTGTTTTCCTTGAGTTATGGGATGAGATGCTGGATCATCTCCGGCGGAATATGGAGTGGATACATCACGTAAGACACGTCACGTGCGTTGCTAACCGAGCACGGTTACCTCAGCAAGCTCAGGCCATTTCCAAGAGGAGTTTAGCGAAATTCAGAGCCTGCTGAGGTAAGAGTAGGGGGTTGTGCATGATGAATCAATCAAAGTCAATTTTTGCCCGCTTTCCCTCCGACCCTCTGAACACAGTGTCACCAAAAAATACGTATGCAAGAGCTTATGGCTTATTTCTATAATGCAGATGATTTCATTTGTCTATAGGCCTGGTTAGTAAAGACTCGGGCGACTCAACGGCTGCATTACCGGTCGCGCAACTTGGACAACTCCCCCCCGCATACACTCCGGTGTCCTTACAAATCTCGCATTTCCATGCCATGTTTTCTGTAGAGGATTTTGATTTAAAACTTTAGGAGACGATCTGGGAAATGAAAGTAGATGGATTAGGTCTTGCGTTTGAACAACGTTAGGATGATGCGGCCTTTTAACATCCCTTAGCGTAGTGCAGGAGACCCGATGGGCTCTGCACAATTTGGGTCGCAAGGCCAGTGGTGCACCGCCACATGCATTAGCCAATCATACCTGGTTGGCTATATGAGTCCACCACAATGTAATAGGTCATGCGACTCTTGTTTGATTGGGCCTATGTTCCATAATGGATGCCCTCCTCTCAGAATTCGGCATGTGGCGGAGACCGTAACACATCGTCCCTCCTTCTGAAAAGGTGTGGCATCCTTTACGTGACCATAATATATGTCTCCCGGTGGACCTCTCCCTCATGCTTAACAGCGTGGAAGAGCTCGGCGACCGCTCGTACCAGACAGTGATGCGGGCACCGTATCGGTGACGTAATTAGTGGCCCGTCGCTTGGCTGCCTTGTTTCGGGCACTCGGTCACGTGAAATCAATTTTAGGTGGTTGGTGGCCGTGTTGTAAAGTGGGACAGATTCGCCAACTGTTGCGACCAGTCGCTACACACTTGATATCCCGCGCTGGCCAAAGGACGACACTAGAAGAATATCTGTACAACTGCCACTTCTACTTCTACAAGAAACTCGGGCTCGCTGACAAATCCAAGTCATCGACGGGATTTACGAAGGTCGAGGGTAAATACTATCCTAAGTGGCTTCGTCCCTGGACCAGCTTTACCAACACCCAGCGACAACATCATTTTGAGGCCATCAGGACGGTCTGTGGGAAGAGGCGGCTCTTCCATCAAGAGAGTACGACCAGAGATCTAGGAACGACGATCCACCGCAAACGGGCAGGCAACGAGAATGCCGTCGATCACTTTGAGAAGCTTGCTGTGGAAGATCCGGTCTGGGAACTTCTGCGTCCCGTCTGGGACGAAGAGGAGCTGCGCAAGGAATATCGGTGTATGGGGCTACGATTCAGCAACAACATCCGGGATTTCACGCAACCGAGCGATGGTAATCTGGTTGGGGAGGAGGACCCGAGCGATGAAAGGCAGGAGCGACGGCGGCGGACCGGACCGAACAAACGAGTGGCGTCCGAGCAGAGAGTCAAGCCTCCGCCGACGAAACCTGACGGAGCGGGTGTCCGTACATGCCTGGGCGGAGACGAAAGCGTAGCGTTTGTCTACGACTACAAGGCAGCCCACAAGGTTGCGTTGGAGTATCTGAAGTCGGCCGTTGCGAAGGAGAAGCTGTTTATGGAGGTCATGGCGCGGATCTACAGCAGAAAGTCTCAGCGATGCCAAGCTACGGGGACAGGACAAGGCGGAAGCACTGATTGCCATGGCGCTTCACTCGACGCGGCGTCGCGGAAGGCTGAGGCAACACTGAGAATATGGAGGGAGCCGTACGACGATGCGGCGCGTCTTCTAGGGGCAGAGGATACGGACCCGCCCTCGGCGTCGTCATCGCAAGCTGTCTAACGCGGTCCCGGCGGGCCGAGAGGCCTCGTTGCGGCCAAGGTCGTCCTGCAGGGCCACGGCGGTGCTTCGTAGAGATGAGGAGGACGAAGAAGACGACGGGTCGGACGGTGATCTATCCCGATCTTGGGCAAGGACGGACGTCAGCAAACGGAAAGATGGCCCATCGAGCGGCAGCTCCGAAGGGGGGTTGAGGAAGAGGAGGAGGATGCCGAGATGTCCGAGTCGGCACCTGCCAAGCAATACTGCACGCAGGCCTGCCTTTTGGGCCTCAAGAGAGGTTGGAATCTTGACGGCAACTGCCCCAACGTGTTCTCGCATAGGGAACACTGCCTGGCCATCCCCGCCTCTTGGAGCATCAGAGCCGTATATACGCGCGGCTCGACAGGCTCCAGGGCGAGGTGGTCCTGGGACTCGCGCGGCTAGACCGGGGCTACATCCTCCCTGGCGGGGCCAGGGTCTTCCACATGGTACTGATGTCGTGGGGTGGGGAGACGATGGCGGACACGGTGGCCGCGGGCGGTGGCACGGCAGACCTGGCGGCGGAAGTACGGCGTTCTTCGCAGGCCGTCTGGGCCGAGGGCGTCGACCACGGCGACGAGCGCGACGCCAACCGGCTCTGGAACGACGAGCGCCGCCGCGTCATGCTCGTCGATTTCGACCACGCAACCCTTCTTCCAAACCTCAAACACAAGCAGCTTTTAAAGGTACCCGAGGAGTTGACAGACACGGAGTTTGAGCTCAAGTATCTCTACCTGTCGCATCTCCACGTTCTCTCCATGCAACAATTCCCAATACTTGAATGAGGCCGGATTCACAGCGCGGGTGTCGTATGGCGCCCAGGTTTTAGCGGATGCAAGGTTAGCTATCAGCCCGCTGTCACCAACTTAGAGCTAAGGCACCCGGTCCGTGTACAGCCACAAGGCAACAGAAAACATGCATTTGACAAACTGCGGCGGGAAAGGCGTGCAACTTGCTCCGCCAGGATGATTCCTACACTAACCCAATTAGTGCGAGGTCCGTCCACCGTCGACTCCAACTTCATGAATTGTCTACCGCCTTTGTTTTCTCGGCACAGCCGGAGCGGGCCGAGTCTACCGCCCAACGAGCCAAGACTTCGACATCAAAATAAGCCTCCACAGCATTACTCTTGGGCGTCTCTTTTTGGTTTGCCCCTTCTGTGCTTGTTTTGCACTTCAAGGCTAGACAGGGCTCAGTTGTCCAAAGTCACCGCAGCTCGTGATAAGGCAGGCTGAGATAGGCAGCAAGCGGTTTTCGTAGTGCGGGGTAATACATGGCTAGCTGTGCAGATTGAGGCTGTGTTCCTCCACTTTGGATAACCCACAACCAATAATATCAGAAGTTGGAGTGGGCCACAAACCAGGCGACTCCACACATTGCTGACACTTAAAACTAGGTTCGTGTCGGCCTGCCGAGCTTTCCACATATCACATTCTCGAGTTGCTCGTATTGGCTCATCCTTTGACTCATCTGCAGTTTACCAAAAAGAAAATGGCCTCCGCCTGATCGACTGATGCCTGCCCGCTTGCACTATTGGCTTCCCATCTCATGCAATCGTCCGACTGGTTGGTGAATCATGCCACCTTTGCAGCTCCTTCTACATTTGACATGGTGCAGGAGAACAGCATATTCCCAGACTCTTCGCCTGGCGGTCCATTCAAAGTTATTAACGAGCCGCAATTCTTTGGTTTGAAATCGTCTCCAGGCTCTTCCCACCCCCTTTTTTCTATATAGGCCGTCGTAGGTCCGCAACTCTCATCAATCTTAACTCTTCAGCACACACATCTCGCCACTCCATCCACATTTCTCGACTGCTTTCTGAAACTATTCTATCACCTCCGTAAGACCTAAACCCACTATAAACATGCCGACTCAGGAAGAAATCGATCGGATGGAGGCTACGGCAAAGGCTTCGAAGGAGAAGAGGGAGAGTAATGTGGCCGACAGAGAGTACAGGGAGCGGAAAGAAGCCGAAGAACGTCTTGAAGCAGCAGCAAAGGCGTCAAAGGAGAGGAGACAGAAGAAATAAGGGTGTGTAATCTACCAGCTATCGGTCTACGTACTAACTCGAGTCCTGCGCAAGAGTACTGGCCTTATTGGAGGGTACGGTTCGTCTGGGATTTACCCGTGATCTTGTCAACATCACTGACATATTACCCCAACGCGATCTTGGAATCACGACCCTCGACAAGAAGACTCGTGACCGAGGTTTATTGGGCTAGTGGGGTTCTCCGCACTAGAAGTTACCAGATGCCCCCGTCTTTCAGGGGAAGTCTTAGTCGAGGAGCACCGGCTGTTTTAGTCTGTGCCTATAGTTATTTCAGCCTCCACGTATTTAAAACCTAGCTTGTCCGGGGAATGCAGTATACCAAGGCTTGGGCAGTCATTCTTTCAAATTCATTTGATGCCATCGTCCCGATATTTGCATAAGATCCTGCGCACAGACACTGTTGTAAATCTGAACACGTCGCCACTTGAAACCCCGCTGGTTTAAAAACGGTATTTCCCACCGCTTGCCCCTCTTCTAGCGTGTGGGTCACTGCTTGAGTATATAAGGGCATAGATTGCGACCTATTGTAACACTGACTCTCCACTGTAAAGTCAACATACAACTTGCCTGAACTCTCACCGTCGGGCACAAACGCCACGCGATACGATGGACTGGGATGACCGTGTCAATCTGGATAACAACGTATCGTTCCTGTCATGGATAAGGAAATACGATGACGCACGAGAAAAGCGGCTAACGGATTGGGTTTCTACGTTTCACCGAGATCGCCTCCCTTGCAAGCTGACTACACACAAACGCAACGACAGCCGTGGTGCGTACAACTTGGGCTGCAAGGTAGAGTTCGAAAATGGGGAGAAATGGGTTGTGCGTCTCCCTATGGTCGGAAAAGTTGTTAATGCCGACGAGAAGATCGAGATTGAAGTGGCTACGATGAATCTAATCCGTCAGCGAACCACGATACCCATCCCCGAGGTCAAAGCTTGGGGACTGGCGGCCGATAATGCCCTCGGAATCGGTCCCTTCATCATGATAGATTTTGTTGAAGGCATCAGTGTCGATGACATTCTTCAAAACCCCGATGCCAGAATCATGCGACAGGACATCAGTGAGAGAGCCATCGAGGTTATATTCCGCCAGATGATCGATTTTTCGCTGCAGCTCCGGAAACTTGACTTTCCACACATCGGCAGCTTAACCACGAAATCTACCGCTGGTGAGGGTGACTTTGCCGCTACGATTCATTCACGACCTGTGACTAAGAAGTCGCATGACTTTCTTTTGGAAGGCGGAGTTGATGTTCTTGGTGGGTAACGGTACTTCCTTTTTTCCAGACTGTTGATGTATCTAACGTCTTCCAGGTCCTCAAGACGAGATATTCGCATCCACGACCGAGTATTTTCACCATGTCGTTGATCGGGACTTACAACATCTACGCGACCAGCCCAATTCAATCGACGACGAGCACGACGCAAGAGAGAAGTATATATATTTCAACATTATGAAGGCCTTGATCCCTCGTCACGTTTTGCCAGGCCATGACATGGGACCGTTCAAGCTCACATGTGACGATTTCCAACCCACAAATATGATCGTCAACAACGAACAGGATCTCAAAGTCGTCGCAGTGATTGACTGGGAGTGGTCCTATACCGCGCCAACCCAGCTGGTCGATTCCACACCGACGTGGCTTGTGATCGAGTCTCCAAACGCCTGGACCTCCGTTGATGAGAGGCTTACCAGGTACAATAAACACCTGGAATTATATACTCGGCTACTGGAGGAAGAGGAGCCAAAGATCCTAGGGGATGGCGTCGCCGAGGACCAGAAGGCCTCGGCAATGTTACGTGCGTGTCAGAAAGATGGGCGCCAGTGGTTTCACTTCATCATCCTACGTGGCTTCAACGGGCCCACTTGTGTCCCGTTTGCAAAGCTTCGGGAGGAGACAAAGGACTGGGATGAACTTGTCGCAGCCATCCCGGAGGAAGATATCAATTCCTTTGTCCAGAAGAAGATGGCAGACTTGCTGAAGTACGAGAAACAGCTGGTTGAGATGAAGGAACGATACAAGCTAGCGCTGAATGGGGGCTTGAAGGATTTGGACACCTTTCTCTGCAAGAACACAGAAACGCTGTCTCTTGATGACTCGCGATACCAGTGGCAGTCTTGGACTTGTTTTAATGGGTAATCTCTGCTCGGCGAATAGGAGTGTCACCGACTGATTCTGGGCAGGTGGCCAGGACGTTGCGATTGAGAACGGGATTTGGGCCTAAGCCAGAATGTGCAGATCAGCAGCTTGTCTTTGAGCCACAAAGCTATCATCGTGCGATCGAGAGATGTGAATGCTATGAAGGTCTCAGTGCAGTCTGCTAGTGCACTAGGTAGAGTTGCTCGAGGGGATGTATAGGTCAGGCATTTAAATACTCCTGGGCTGGTTATGCTCGTCATGCCAATGTCTTTCCGCTTCGAAGCGGCGCGAGAGGCTCATCCGTGAGGAGAGATTCCAAGTCACCTTTGAAGCCTCCCTGAACACTTCCGAGAGAGTCCGGCATCGGTTGTCTGGCAGAGGGTGGGATCTTGAATATAGCTCAAGCCCTGGTAAGCGGTCGAACGTCCCTACATGGAGACGATGCGTTGAGGTGCCGCCATCGTTCGCAACCAAATTCCAACATGTCTTGGACGAGATTAAAGACGTGTTACAGCAGAGGCAAGAAACTGAGGCCGAAGGGAAAAGGATATAGGATGATACGGAAGTCACATAACGCTTGCTACCACCAATATCATCTGTCGCAGGTCTTGCCTCTCTACCAATCGCGAGTACCAATTTGCATCGCTTCCCCAGGTCGAGTAGTGGCACCATGTTACATGCTTGCTACTTTTACGTTCTTCTGAGCTTCACGAAGAATGTCCTTCATCGATTGATACAGTCCCGGCTCCGGTTTTTTCCACCTCTCATCATTTGGGAAAACCTTCCTCCTCAGTCTGTTGACCCATGGGATCAATGGTTGGTAGTAGGGCGTAAAGTTGGCTTCCGCACTACTGATAAAATCCTCTTCATCAGAAATCACACCCTTTTTGGACCCGACCAGCTTACTGTCGCTCTCATAGTTCCAGCTCTCAAAGTCAGTTGGTCCAATATCTTTGCCTGGTCCGTTGTAGTGGATGCATATCCAGAAGAGCACCCAGAAGAATGACTCAAGGTCGTGCATGAAAGAATGATCTTGCCCTAGCAATGCACCGATGGCCATGAATGCCCTTGTGCCTGTCTTCCCTTTCGCTCCCGAGGCGCCTTCTCGTTGGGCTTTAATAGCGAGGTCAAGGTCAATCAGGAAAGCTTGCCTGGAGGGGTTTTCGTTGTCTTCATTGATCATAAGGTTGTTGATAGAGATGTCTCTGTGAAGAAGGCCGGCATTATGCAATGACTCATGTCCTTCGATGCACCCTTCTAGCGCGGCAAGCAGAGCCACGCGAGAGCTTGCTTTGTAGATTGGCTTCCCATAGTCACGAAGAATTACCCGCCGATGTACTCGGTTTGGCAGCGCTTCGACGCTTGCCTTAGTTGGAGATACTGAACAGGATCGCTTGCTTGGCGGCAGAGCGGCGTCAGTTTCGCTGGACGGTCGTTTCACGCCAGCGATGCTGCTTCGCCCTTTGCGGGAAACACTGGATGCGATCGCACTTGACGGTAACATCGGCCGTCCTGGTCGATAATTCGTAGCCTTTGTGATGTCTAATCCCTTTCGAACATTGCTTCGAACGTCGTCATCAGCACCGCGGACGCAAACGGTCTCGTGGTGGTAGTATCGGGCAACGTTAACCACGCCTTTCTCAGTCGCTTCTTCAACGAGAATACCCTCTTCGTCTCGGTCTGTGTACTGCCACGAGTCCTTGATAACGAGCGGCGTCTGCGGGTCCTCTTTGCGATGAGCCTTCCAACATGTTGTCGCCCGACCGGCAATGCAAGGCGCACGCTTCATGACCTCGTCGATGATGAGGCGCTGTGTCTTGCCGTCTCGTTCGATCTCGATATACCGTTCAGCGTCGGACGTAATAATAGTAGGGTCAAATCCAAGCCCGTCTTCGTTCATCCAGAGAAATCCGAGGATTGTGGTCACAAACTGTAGCCCACCATAGTTGTTGTTGATGTCGAATTGTTCGGAGGCGATCCCCCCGAGCCGGTCGAACTCCCATACCCTCATAAGAGATCCGCAGAGAGTAAAGCCCAAGACGAAGCGACGGGTATCTTTAGCAGCAAGTACCTCTCTCGCATACGTTGCGAGGTCAATCCATGCTATTGATGCTTTGTCGGCCTTCGGGTTGCTTTTTAGTTCGCCAGCAACGAGGATGTGTGACCAACGATATCTCGAATCCTCAGAGTCAGGGTTGTATGTGATGTCGCTATTGACGAAGCCGATATCCATGCTGCGCTTGCCTGTGGAGCCCCCCAGTGGTGTCCTCGGCTGCGCCAACAGCTTTCGTTGAGCCGCCGGAGTCGAAATGCGGTCGCCGGCGAATGCCTCCAGCTTCGGGATTAAGCCGCCAAACCAAGTCAGCACGTCGCTCTCTTTGGCGCCTGCTGGCCATCCACTCCACCCCTCCTTGAAGAGTGGATTGTCGCCTTCGGTACATCTGCCGAAGACTATCTCAGACACCGTGTCGAGATCTGGCACATCTCCAAAGAAGGTTTTGTGGAAATTGGGAAGTCCGACATAGAGGCGCTCGAGCTCCAATTTAAGAACCGGATCCACATCCTGACGGAATTCCGACGAGTTTACGAAGCCACTCGTGTTCTGACTCCACGGCGTTTGGATTGATGAGGGTATCGGTCGGGGAGGCGGGGTGGATTCGACGGTGGCAGTAGACACAAGATCCCAGATCAATGTGTCCTGAGGCTTGTCAGCAAGCGCTTCCTTGAGGAGAGGTTTGACACGGTCGAAGTCGAAGTCGTCGGACGTGACGGCTGCGATCAGTTTCAGGAGGTCGTTTCGAAGGGTACCGGCACTTGTCTTCGAAACCAGCAGGCTAGCGACTGAAAGGCTCTGGAGAGCGAAAAGAAAGGGGAGTGTGAGATTCCGCAAGTCTATTCTGCTGGTCAGAGAAGTGGATTTTAGCAGAGTCGGTCAGAATGCCATACCATCTTGAGCCAGCTGATTGATAGCCCTTGATGAGCGTGCGATGCTTCTGTCATCACAGATCGAATCAAATGAGGCTCGGAAACCATCCAGGCTATTTCCAATAGGGTTGTCCTTGATCACGTTTGATCGAATTTGATCCATCATGGTGTTTTCGCCTTGCCCAGATGTCAAAGCGCTCGACGCGACGACAAAGTGGTGGCGCGTCGGTAGAATGCCGGCATCTTAATAAGCATTTCAGAGCGAGGGACCAGAACGTCATCCACCCCTTAGCGAGGCGAGACCAATCAGCGGACGAGGAAGAAGGGGCTTCTGGTAGATGCGAACGACAACGAGCCGGTGCTCCACAATCAAGGGTCTGCCGCAGTAAAGAAGCAACGCAATTACGCCTTCGTAGATAACCAATCGCCTCAATGCTATGGGTATATGTCGCCGGTAAAAATCCAGTCCAGGTCGATGCCCGCATTAATATCTACCGGCCCAGTGTGGCCAAGAAAGCTAGGCTGCGGCGGTCGCGAAGGCGATAAGTCCTGCTGGTCTTGCTCTAGGGTGCGACTTTCGTCAAGAGATGACCGTGTGCGCTTTTTTGATAGTTGGTGGTCCTGTGGCCGATCGTCCACGGAGCTCCCACTGCCGGTGCAACAGGACTAAGAAGTCTTTCGCTCTCTTAGAGCTTTCCCAAGTCGCGCCGAATTCGTCAAGAGCCCTGAAGCATGCACTCAAGCGCAGTCCGACATCGGTAGTTGTGTATCGCTTGAAGTTGGTGACATTCGCAAAGATCAGGAGCAGAGCCGCCGAGCAGGCGATGCCGACACCTTGGATGTTCATGAGACGCAGTGCATATCGCCCTTCGTAGATCTGAAGGAGCTTTGCGATCGCGTAAGCGGATTCGATACACATCATGCGGGCGTGCGATGAGCCTGGGCCCTGTGGGGGAGTAGGTTGAGCGTAAGTTCTCGACATCCAGGGTCGGTGGGCGTGGATGATATTTTGGTGATACTGCATGCTACCGGTTTGTTGGTTTGAAGCGAAGAAACGAGCTTACGGAAAACTTACTGAAGTAAAATGACGTGCGATAAATATGATGTTTCGTGGTCGTTCAGATCAATTTGTAACACTGACGGAAGGTTTGCCTGCCAGTTAAGCAGCGCCTCAACAGTAATGATATTTAATTCCTGGAGTGAAGTGGAAGAAATCCTAGTATTCCCATATCTGTAATCCGGTTAGGAATGTCATAACAGCCAAACGCAGACAAGTCGGCTTACAGAGCGTATCCCAGAGGGGCCATGATTTCGCCCAACAAGACTCGCTGTCGATGCATTTCGTTTGCATAGTCGGGCAACGGGGTGCTTTCCTCGAATGACTGAGGAGATACGTACGGAATCCACTGGCCGGCAGACTCGGGGCGCGTGTCTCCACAGGGTTTCGAGACTGTCACGTCCTCCATGTTGATCCTGAACGGGCGTCCAAGATAGAAGCTCCACATGCTGGTTCGTGTATTAGAGGAGCAGTGATCGACGACGTGAAGCATGACTTACTGGTCGATGGTGTATGCACCCCAGAAGACGTCTCGCCGTAGGTCCGCTTCTGCCTGAGTGAGAGCCTTCTTGGCAACATATTGAGTTAAATCGCAATGCAGGGCTAGATCAAAAGCTAGGCGCATAGCCATTCCTACAAAATATTAGACTTGGAAGGTTTGCTTCCATCAGAAACAGCCTACCGCTATACAGCCATCCTCGAGCGTCTCTCTTGCACCCAATGTCGTGGCTGCTCAGCACGACCATTGCTTGCACTGTTGCAACGCAGGGGCAGTCGAGTTCGATCTCAAGCAGTGCCTTTGCCCTGTCCGCAAAGAAGTCAGAGAGGGATTTGGGGAAGGTTACGAAAGTCTGATGGTGCCGAGACTCGAACGCCGCACCCAAGGTGCATCTTCATCATGTGAGTAACCTCTCTTCGGATATTCTACTGAGGTTTGGGTGTGGTACTAACATTGCGTTTAGCAGAGCCTCGGAATAATATGGTGTATCTTCTTGGTTGTCTGTCCAGGTGGCCTTGGCGGCTTCAAACATCTCTCGGTTCACGACATGGAAGGCCGGATCTTGCCATGTGAAGTAGAGGTTGGTCAGATGCGCCTCTAATTCAGGAGGAACTGCCTTGCCCAACCCAAGGAAGTCGAGATACTCTTGACCGTCATTGCGAACTGTGCGGTGAACCGTGAGGTTATCGGGCGCGGGCATCTCCACGAGGTTGAAGTTTGACGTAGGGCCATAATAGCGAACTTGTCCTCCAGGGCCTATCTGCAAGGATCCGATTCGGTCAGAGAGCTGATCGACAAGTGCCTCTGTGCTCTCTGTCACTTGCAGCGTCGTCGGGATTCACCGGTTGGGTGGGAAGTCGAATAGCGTCCCTCATCCCATCTGAGCCTGCTGCTGAAAAGCCCATCATGTCTCCAAAAGCACCTGCATCGAGGGGGAATTCTAGCTGGAAGTTGAAGCCAGGATCTCCTCCATTGTTCCAGGCGGCCCAGTTAGTCGTAGGGATGGAGGCTGAAAGATGGTCATGAGGAGTTGGCTGCCCGACCATATGCATTTCAGCATGGGTGTGATTTGAAGCGGCTTTCGCAACTTGAATCGAAGGGAGCATGCCGTCGCTCAATTTTCCCCATGTCGTGAGGGACCCTGGAGCCGGAGGCTGTACTGCTGTGCTCTCACCGTTCTTGTCCTGGCCTGTAGGCGAAGGTTCACCTGTTTGGACGTCATGAGGAGACTGCTTGGGTGAAGTGCTGGTGTTTGATACAGCCTTGTTAGAGACATCCTTGCTAGCGTATGTGTGAGTGAGCTTCAGATGACCAAGGCCACTTGCTCGTCCTCGGGCATGAGAGGAGGCTGGAGGGAGTTGTCCTGGATGAAATTGCAAAGCTGCTCGATGCGACCTGAGAGAAGCTCAATAGCAACCCGTAAGGAGAGCCTTGGGGTCATGATCAGTCTCACATTTCACGGGTGAGGAGCCATGATCGGATGAGGGGGAACCACATACTTTCGCTCAGGCTTTCTATCCATACACGTATGGAATAAGTTAATCCATATGGAACTTCCATACGTCATATTCCATATTCCATACCAGATTGCTGTATTCCATACGTATGGAAATACACCGGAAGAATTTTAATTCCGGTGTGGTCCACTCCAGGGCGACGCCGTCAAAGCCACTGAATTTCGTCAGCAACAAAACATGTCGTGTCGTTATCGACCGGTCCCGCTCGCTCGACGGCTCCGAGAAGAACATCAACAATACCGTTTCTCCAGATCGGCCGTCGATATCCATTCAGTAGCAACCTACTATGTCCGCCGAGTCAGAGCGTGTCTTTTCTGGTGCACGACGTACAATATTCTAGCGTCGATGTCAGCTAGGAAGTCGTACACTTTGAGAGGGGTGAGTGCATGAAGAGCTGGATTAAACGTGGTATCACCCAGGGAAATTGCAGTCGAACTGAGAGTCTGAGGAGGACGACAGAGGGCGAGACAATAAGCGCGTTTCCTAATAGGGAAAGGTCAATTCATGGATGACGTCATTTTTTGTATTCCATACGTATGGAATAAGCTTCCATACGAAGAGAAATTCGTAATCCATACAAGAATGGTTCCATATGGAGTATGGAATATGGATAGAAAGCCTGCTTTCGCTTGTCATCGCCGGCCTGGTATCGACATTCTTTGCCCTTGTTCTTGCAATTTGAGCAGATGGGAGATACTCCATCGCACTGCTAGGACTTTAGAGGAACATCCTCATGACGTTGGATAGCATGTTGGAGTCACTGAGGGGGATTCAGTGCCTATTCCACCCACCTTGACTTTGCTCTCACGGCATGACACACAGGCGGTGGTGACGTGCTTCCTGCGCGATGAAACGCCTGACGCAGAAGACGGCATGGTGACTTTCGTGGCCTTTGCCTCTGTGTGTGGTTCTCAGCAGCGCAACTCAACGCAAGTTTCGATTAGTTTGGCCGCAAGGGGCAGCAGAACGGCTGGACGGCGAGAGGTGGAGATTGGAGAGATCCAGGTTTGCGGACTGGGCATGACTCCACACCCTACTACAAGTACAGATTATACGAGTCCAGACCCGGGCCGATTTTGTGGGGAACCGCGTGCGGGGAACTTGGGGAGGCGACGACGTGACTCGTGAAAGAGAGGTCTCGTGGTCGTTGAGGGGAGTGAGTAGTCGTTTTGTCTATTGAAGACATTCTAACTTGTAATTGAGAGCAGAATTCTAGCGTCGCCTACTTTATGCCCAGGGTCACCATGCATCTACCTGCTTGCAACCTCACTGGGCCGATCGATGGCAGCTGCACTGCAAGAATCAGAGACCAGATCCGATGTCGCACGCCGATATTTTCACCTTGGATCTCTCCAGCGAGCAGGGGTAGTTCAGACAAGTCAAGCGACGAGAAAGGGAAGAGGGGCGGGCCAAGCGACGTCGAGAAGAAGAGGAACAGGCTAGCTCGCCAAGCGTGCGCGAGAGGCGATGCGGCTCCAGATCCTCATATCCTCATGAACTCCCTGCAAGAGGAGCGGCAGCTGCTCTCGAGCTCGGCGACCGCAGTTCATGCAAGTCGGCAAGGGAGAATGGTCAATCCCGCTGAAATTGAGGCGAGCCGGCGTGAGTTGGAGAGGGACATTGAAAACCTTAACACATCTGTCACCTACTAACGAAGCGCTTCTGAGAGCATGAGTCGTATGTATGCAAGCATTGATGCTGAAATACGGCGACTGGCGCAGGATATCGATGATCTTACGAATGGCAGGCGGCTTACCAGCCATCACGAGATGAAGTGATGGGTGGTCTCCGGCCCTTATTTGTGAGGAAGCCGGTCTTTATGATTCTGTCCCCGGTCTTTTCGTCAAACGCGAAATATTTCCTAACCCCTTGTGTCACCGGTCCCCGCAAAAGACAGCTCTTTCCAAGCACTCGCAAATATGCCGATTAGTTTGCGGAACGGGGAGACAGAGGCCGCATCCCGCCTCAGAATGACGAGCCAGGCAGTGTGGACAGGGACAAAGATTGCAGGACGGAGCACTCGTCAGGATTTTTTGCTCCCTTCGAGAGCCACGTAGCTGACGATGTGTTAGAGCTTATGCCAGCGAAGTCTGCGCGGTATACTTCCAAGGAAATAGGCCTCTCCATATTCCTCGGGAACTCCTACATCAAAACGCAGAACTCACTTCCCGGGATATGGCGATAGGCTGTTATTCTTCATCCTTCCGCGAACTTCATTTGGACGATATCGCCTACGACACCGGCCATATCCTTATCCACTCTTTGAATACTGGCAGCTATCAGTGTCTGAAGCCACAGGGAGATACTACTGCCAAGAGGTATACACCCGAGTTTGCAACTGCACTTCGCGGGTACGTCGCTGCCCAATCCCTTCAATTGCTGTCTCTTCTTGACCTGACAAGAGGAGAAATGATCAGACTGGGCAACAAGTTAAGCTTACTTTCTTTGATATCATGGAAGAGTCATGGTTGTCTTTGAGCACTTCGCCGGGGATAGTCGCGTATGCTGAGTCTCGCTTTCTTGCTTTCGCGGAGAGTGTTACCCATCCAATTGCAGAGAAGGTGCTCTCTGAGATTGGAACCCCCAATACGCTCAGCAAGGTACTTCTGAAGGAGATGTTACTGCTTAAGACTTCAGAAGTGCCTCAAAGGGATGGATCGTTTCGGAAGGAGGTACTAGTGGAGATCCTCCGGGGCCTCACCGATAGCAAACCTGGAGCAGGAGCTTTGAGGAGCAAGGTCTCGGATGTAGATCAAGCTATGAAGGAAGCCGAGGCCGTCGTTATCGCCGAGGCCGTCGTTATCGCCGAGGAGGAGGCAGAGCTGGCTGCCAAGAAGGCGAAGGCAAAGAAACGCAAGCTCAACAAGACAGATGCTCAGCGTTTCAACATTCTGACTGAGAATGCGGCGGAACGAGCTGAGGCGAAAGCTGCCGCCGCCTCCGCCGCCGCTGAATCTGCACCTCCTGTCGACGACGAAGAGATTTTCGAAGATACGCCCACTGAGGAGGACAGGACGTCCGAAGACACTCCCGCTGATGAGGACAAGCCTGCTGAAGCCACACCTCCTGTGGAGGAGGATAAGCCTGCTGAAGTCACACCTCCTGCAGAGGAGGATGAGCCTGCGGAGGGCAGGGTCGCTTCAGCGGAGCAGTCGTTTGTGTTCCCAACACCAGAGGGTGAGTGACAGAGTATTGGACCATGTCCTATTCATCTAGCCAGATAATCGTGGAGATCATTACAGCTAACTACGCTTTAGTGAAACCGTGTGAGAACAAAGACGGCTTGGATCCTTATCGGCTCCAAGCCACAGGAGATATGGGCTTTCCGGAGCTGGCATCCGCGGAGAACCCTAAACTGAATGCCTATGATTTGGGGGGTTACATCCAAGTTTCTCCATCTTCCCCAGCCTCTGACAACTCTTCTCTGCAGATCTAGAACTGGCCGAATTACCCAAATGTACTATGATGCTGTGTTGGCTGCATAAGTGGATGTGTCGCATCCAGTATAAGCCAGTATTTCACTACGTATTAGCGGAGTGTACATTACCTTTTGCATGGTGCAACTGAGAATTTGACAGGACGCCTCTGCCCGGGGCCAATCATCGGCGGGCTGGGTTTCGGAGGATGTGGCGCAACAATACTGGAATCCAACAAGTAATAGTTGGGAATGACAATGGTGATCTACGCTGTTCGGCTGTGTCTCATTTTACCATAGCGTATCTGCTATAGTTTTTGAAGAAGTCACATGGACGCAGGCTTGGGGTTTTATTTTTTTGCGCCAAGGTAACCAGTATTGAGATCAGTAGTCAAATCGCACAGGTGGAGACCAGCGAACAATCTTGCCCGCATCCGGAGTCTGCTGTTGTCGGGGCTTCTGTATACCATGCCGCTAGGTCAGTAAGAATGGCAAGTGCCTGGGCGCTTACCTATCAGTCGTCCCACAACCTCGATGACTTCCAACACCCACCGTTCACCATCCACTTCCAGCAACATAAGTCTAGAAAAGGCCTAGACCGCTCAGGGCAATGGCACTTGGTTTCAGCTCCTATATTGTGCTGGAAACAAACACATCTGACCGAAAATATGAGCTGAACGGAGGGGGAGGATAGTGAGGAGGAATGGCGAAGCTGAGGAGGGTAGAGAGGAAGGAGTAGCGCGAAAGATGGAGGGATAGAAGAGAGAAGCATGTCGCTGTAAATGGTGAGCGTACCTAGACGCACAGAGTCTCAAGAACCACATTTAATCAATCTTGAGCTATTAGCAGGGCAATCTCGGTATCGGATATCACCCAGATGATGTTAGAACTGCACCAAGACGGCGGAGACTACATACCTGGTGGGCGATGGTGATGGTGGTTTAGATTGAAGGAAGAAGAAAGGAAGGGGCAAGACCGTGGAAGGCAGGGCTTCAATGGGTACCGGGGCATGTTAACTACGCAAATGAAAGTGATAGCATCATTAGCAGACCATTGCCTTGGGGTTTATAAGTTTACTTTTCTAGCAGTTCATATGTACCTGTAAGGAATGTTTGAAAGTTGCAAGAGAAGGGTGCTATCAAGGGGGATAGCCAAGTTTAAATACTTTTCCGAGGGAGCCTAAATTTCTTGACCTAGCTAAACTGAAGCTGTGTATGGCCTTGCATTCAGTTTAAACTTGCATTGATTTAAGATTAGTACGTTGAAATGACAGAGTTTTTGTTAAAGGCAAAAGTAGAGTATTTTCCGTAAGTTGAGCTTGGAAGTCACCTAGCTAATTTTTAGATTTTCATAATCTATACTATTTCCTCTATTAGAAAATCTCTAATTAACTAATTAGGAACTTTAGTTGTTGTTTTATTTGCATTTAAAGTTAATAGTGGGGGGCCTAGCGAAATGTGGGTGTAGCGAAATGTAGGGTGGCTAACTTAGTTCTTTTCGGACAATTGTTACTTGACGAAGATTCCGAGGACAGACTGTCAACAGAAGCAAGCCCTATTACACAGCTGACGTCTATGGATGCTACATTTTGGGGTCAGCTTAAGACATCTGTAACTATCTTAGAGACCGGAAGCAGAGCAGACCCATTATTCGCATTTCTTGAGTTCCGATACTACATCAAGGCGGCAGTACATTGCACAGCGCCCAATTATTATGATCTAGAAGTCGGACTAGTCGGACTAGTCGGTATGCGCGTTCTGCATCGTTAAAAGGAAACATCGTATTGACGATGGGAGGTGTTGATGTAAAATGGGGACCGGATTGGTGCAAATGATCAGCGCTATTGGGTACCTCCACTGAGGGAAGTCCTAGGTTGGACCATCACAGGCTCCCATTGCTTTTGGTGGCTTCGTATGCCACCTCCCCACTATAAAACTTTAGGTCATGCCCCATCCATGCTTATTTAAGATTAAGTCCTCCTCCCTCCTACATCCAACTCGTTCTCTCAGCCCTACTCAGCCCTAGCACTAAGTAAAGTGACGACGACTTCCATCAAATATGAGACTCCCTGAAGCTATCGTTTTGGCCATCTTCGTCCTCGTTGTCCTCTTTATCCCTATTGTTTTATTTAGTGTTCCCTCTTTGCGGCGATCTGTGGCAGGGAGAATACACCCTCCCTGCTCTACAGTCAGTCCCTGGACTTATCGTTGGCGCGTAGGTGTAAGCCCTCTTCTCGATATTTAGATGTTAATCTGTCTAGGGACGCTTTCAAGACTTAATACCGAGATTTTTTCTCCCTCGAAGCACTCCAAGAGATGTTGAGCTGGGGCTCTCTCAGCTTTTTTTCAGCTCCCCACGAAGTGAGCCACATAATACTCAACCAGATTCCTCAGAAGGGCTTGCGGAGCATACCAAAATCTCTCTACTTGCACCCAATAGCAGAACCACCGTTGCATCTCATGGTTCGAAATCAGGCATGTCGCCGGAGCTGACCCGTTTGGAGGAATCCAATACTTTATCTTCCCGCAAGGATTCAGATGGGGCCATCGGTACTTCAAGCTTGAGCTACTCTGGAGTTCCTTCTTTCTTTGGGGCTGCCGTTATTCCAAAGCCCAGTGACCCCTCCGCGGAAGATGAGATTTGGAATGAGTATGACATAATGCTTGTTGAGAGCCACGTTGACGGCCCTAAATCAGCGTCATCCTCGGAGGCTGATCCCTTCGCCCTAGAGTACCAGATCGATTTGGGCAAGGAAAGGGCTCCGGTAATGGGTTCTGACCATCGCAATGCCTCCAGAGATTCCAACGGGACTGACATAATCCGAGCTGCGCTCCAACCTCACCATGACCCCCATTGCCCAGCGCAAGCCCATATCCGGCCTGAAAGTTGCATTCTTCCCAAGGGGTTTTTCGGGCTGAAAACGCTAGCGGGGGAGTTGGGGTTAAATGATAATGGGAACGTTGTTCGACTTGCCAGTCTTGGGGAGGTCTTGGGGACAGGTTAGAATATTGAACAGCTTCTTTCAGCTTCAAAGTTGTCAATTTGGGGGTTGTGGCTGATCAGTTGAGTCTGCGGTTGGTATTCTTTTCGGTGTTAGAACCGTAGGCAGCATTGGCGTAGCGTCAATAAACTTGGGTTAACGTGATTCGGTCAGGCTTTCGGCGTAGCCGTACAGGGGAATCGGCGCCCGCAAGCATGGTGCGCTGGAATAATGCACCCCAGGGCTAGCTGATGGCACTGAGCGTTGTGCATTATTGTGGCTGAGGCTTTGTAAGGAGTTGGCGAGACTGTCTTGGGTATGGCGTGGGCAGTAGATGCCTCCCCCGTGTTTCAACGCCGAGTCCTTGCCATGTTGCAGGTTCTCGCACCACAGTCCCAGTCCCCAGACCCACACAATCCCCCATGCCGGCTGCTGGCTGTTTGTTGAAGTACCTGCATTGGGTTCACTTAGCGCGATTGCATTTTGAGCCCCTGGATAATATGGTCTACAAGTCCGACTAGTTCGCATGAGTGTTCTATATCCTTGGAATGAAACGTTGAAGGATGGGAGGACCACATTAATAGCCCAAAGTTAGCGTCATCCTCGGAAGGTGCCATCTTCCACTTGGAGACATACCAGTCGAATCTAGTGAAGGGAAAGACTCTGGAGTCGCCTACAATTGTTTCGGACGAGCCATTTTGGCTGAATACACTGACGGGGGGAAGCGGTGTTCAATTTGCCAGTCTTGGAAAGGGACAGGTTTGCGGCTGATCAGTTGACATTCTTTTGACATTGGAACCGCAGGCAGCACTGGCGTATTATCAATAGAATTGGATCAAGGTGGAATGACCCTAAAGTACCATTTTGACCTAAGCTAACCGGCAGTGTGAGCTTGGAACGAATTAGGCTAGTCGCGAGCTAGATCAAATTTCAATGAAGTCGCAATCGAACATGGTGCAGTTTTTGGAGTTTGATCACGGCTGAGGTGGGAGGGGTATAGGGTAGGCGGCTGAAGGTGGTGTCGGCGCCGTGCGCTGGCGCAGGGGGACACTTGTAGATAAATATGAAGACAATATGTTCCTAAGTATACTTTAACAATAGTGCCACATCTAAATATTTGGACATTGTAATAGATGCTCTTCATTTCCTATCTAATGATGGTTTAATGATCAGTTCTTGAGGCTGGGAGGCTAGGTCTCTATGTGATGGTCAGCAATGCTTGTCCACGACCCTGTAAAGCAGTGGTTCTTCCATTACCGCAACATGGTGCTTCGTTTCTTTCTCTTTCCATATATCCTATGTGTCATCTGCCAGTTACTGTCACACTGCTCTCTTCTGGGTGATTAGCCTCGGACTGGCAATAAAATTCAACGGAAGAAAGTCCACGAGTCAAGCTTCGCCTTCATGCTTTCACAATACAAGTCGGCAGGAGATTGTAAACGGTTGTGAGTGGTAATCGGAGAAGGTTTACTGATACCATGCTGTTAGCCCTTCGATCCAAGTTACCCTTGGTAGCCCGTGATCATACCCCGTAATCGAGTAATTGCATGTTGCTGAGTTCATTTTACTATTGCAGCGAAAAAGTTAGAAAACCGAGATTAGAGAGAAGTATCTAGGACCGAGCACGATCTAACGTACGGTAAAGTGACCACTTGAGCCCCTCCCTGATGAATGTGTGACTCGTTCGCTGGTTGTTTCTTTTCCACGCTGTGGGATACGTCGTCTAGGTCGAAGTATGGTTGACGAAAAATTGGTAAGTTG
Organism: Ilyonectria robusta; assembly: GCF_021365365.1. Lineage (NCBI taxonomy): Eukaryota > Fungi > Ascomycota > Sordariomycetes > Hypocreales > Nectriaceae > Ilyonectria > Ilyonectria robusta. The sequence continues at coordinate 176,487 of NW_025764475.1, forward strand.
AATACCGCTAGGAATGGTTCGCCCAGTAAACGTTGGTAAGCTTTCAGTTCGCTGACGTTTTTATGCGTGGCGAATGCAGATGTCAACTCGGAGTGCTCATCCATCGCGGAGAGGTAAAAACTGAACGTGGGGTATAGGATAGGGAGAGGAGAGAGGGAGCTCATAGTTGCTCGAACAAAAAGAGGTATTATATACGAATTGTTGAAAAGAAATAGTGGAGTCAAATACTTCAATCGGCACTTTTGCCCCAATAGTAATCATTTATCACTGTCGTACTTATGCATTGGAGGTTTACACGCATGCTTGCTCCCATCATGTCCCACGATAGGTTCGCTTGTAAGTGGCATGATCGATACGGGATCCTGGGTTGAGCGTGTTCATTGTCAGGTCCGTCTGATTTGTTGAGGAAACTCTTTATTTGATTATGGTTGTCCGCAATATCCCTAGTAATAGCATTCAGCAGGTTCTGCCCCTACGCTTATGCGTAGAGGATAATATGGGTAGAGTAGAAAGAGTAGAAGCTTGTTGTACTATGATTTTCTGGTTTTGTGGACGTAAAAAAGAATTAGAAAATATACGGTGGGATAGCTTTCCTTAAATAAGATATAAACCACTGAGATTAGTCTACCTCTGTCGCTCAGTCCACTTCTGTCCCTCAGTTCACTTCTGTCCTTCAGTCCACTTCTAGAGTAGCCGCACAATAAGGGCTTGGGCAGTTAATTATGTGGAGGTGGGATGTCTATCCTTAAACAAGAAGATATGTGCTTCTAGAAGTGCGGAATACGAGCATTCGAAACCGTTATTGTGCGTACAGTTAATTATAGCCGCCTTCAGAGGGTTTTCACTTGCTATTGCTATGTACAGTACTGTATGTACCATTCGAAACCCGATTTCCGATGGTATTCTTTGCGGAGATAATGGTGGATTGCCTCCATATCGTTGCATGCAACAAAAGACAGTGGCTAACAAACTCAGGAAATTATAATCGAAATCATTCGATACCTTGAGCCTTAATTGTTGAAGTTTTCTCGTGTCATCTGTCGCCAACGGTGTCGGATTGCTACGTCGTTTTTATTCCAGCAAGTTATTCTCTAAAGAAGAGAGAGTTTGGGATGCTTCAAAGAGATCTTTGCGCAAGCTCACCTTTCTCAATTCATTACGGTCGTATCATTCGAATCAAAGGCACCCAGCGGCGAGATCAGCCTCCTTCCGTTGATGACAGACACCACGATCATGCTAGGGATATTGCCCCTGCCTACATCTTGTGATATGCGTCAAGACCATCAGACAAAGTTTATAACTGAACTAACTGATTTGAACTTCAACAACGATAGAAAGTCACCCACAGGCTTGAAAGAAATTCGCATCACCACTACCGACATACCATACTCAGCAAACCCACTGTTCATTAAGCTTCGAGAACTTGATATTCATGCGAAGTCTGTTCAACCACCTACCAAGCTTTCATACGGTTCTTTAGAGGAGCTTCACATTACATTTCATACCCTTGGAATTGATCTGTTGAAAGAATTCCTGGAACTCCACGAAAAGCTCCGGCAGTTGCACTTACATTTAAACTCAAACTAGGACCTCTGACAGAGGCTTTTGTGGACTTGGTTGAGCACGTTCTAAGTTCGAAACTAAGCTATGAACTTGTGGCTTCGATCATAGAAAATTGCTAAGGAGGACGCCGCCAGGGAGCAGTGGCTACTCTTGAAAGGTGTCTACGGGCAATTGACTGAAGCTTTGGATGAGGCAACAGAAAAGGAAATACAAAGGAAATTGAGGGGAAGGAGCATTTGAAAAAACTCGAGGAAAGGCGGAATTCCCTTCAAAACCTTCCCCAGTTTGAAATGACTGTTTCGTTCGAGTATCAGGAAGGAGAATTCGATAAATATGAGTTTAGATTCTTTTCCCCTCTCGTTCATCCTATGCACTTTGCTATGTTCGGAGGCCTTCTCGTTAGCCATTTTGAGTCAAGAGTATAGTGGAGCAAATGCAAACTGCTGTTACCAGCACCAAAAGTGGCTTCTGTTGGATCCGGTACGGGTAAGTCAATTAGGGTAATAATGATCAAGACGATAGTGGAGCCTAAAGATGATGATCTTGATGTCTGTTCTTGTAGGATCTAACCTCCTTCCAGGGCCCTGTTTCCGATGAGGGGTTTTTTTGGTCAATCTCACACCCCCCTCATGACTAAGACAAGATATTGATGTATCAGGGATTCGGTCTTATCCGGGCCCCTAGTCCGGCACCCGAGGGTCAGTCCAACAGCATCCATATGTATTGAATACGTATTTTGTACAGTACTGTAGAAGGTTCGTTTAGGCAACACCTAAAACCTGCCCCTGTCCGTCCCGTATTCAGCGAACGGCACATCCACTCTCATTTTCAAACATAGGAGGCCGATTTTGGAATTGCATGGCCCAATTTTGGATCAACACCAAATATTTCGAATAAAACAGACACCGATTTTCAGGTTGCACACATTTGATAGCGTAAGAATAAACTCCTTCGTATTGTTCCAATGTTTCAAATATGGAGCCATAGAGCAGCCCTGGGAGGGAAAAGCACCGGTCACATTTATTCCAGTAACGACATGATTCTCAAGTCTAAAAAGAACCGTGAGAGCCAGTTAAAGGCTAGAGACGTGAAAAGAGGATCTGAATGTCACCTTCTAGTAGAAATCGAGAGAGCAGAAGCCCTGATCAGGTTAACGGATTCTTTCTTGGGGACCCTCGCCAGGCAGGAGAACTCTGTGTTGGAGGTGGAGCACCAAAGCGTTGGGACGAAAGGAGAAGCACGGCAGAATCTAGATAGACAAAAAAAGGAGACAATAGAAGCTCTGAAAACATTTTGGTAGAATCCAATGAGATTCTCCTCTTCGACGTGAGAGAACAAAGTAGTAGTGCAGGGATACACAGCCTAATAACTCTACTAGCACTGAGTTTGTATTACATCTTTAGTCATAGTAATTAGACTCTCGGCATGCAAGTTCCAATGATGCTATAACCTAATGATGTCCTATATTTACTTGGCAGCATGAGAATGCTCTCGCTAGGTGAATCACGACCCCCTCACATAGGTGAGAGAAGCTCCACCCCTCTCATACGTATAAAAGTATCTTGTTCTTTTGTCAAAGTCCGGGCTGTTTTGTACGTCTCCATTGTTTTTCAGCTCGACCAAAGTCATGGCGGTAACCAGCACAATTTCAAGTGTCGTCAAAGACATGGAATCGTTCCTCAAAAGCCAAGGCAATCCAATTGGAGACCATGTGGGTTTCCTTGACAAATTCGAAAAGTACATTCACATTGAAGAAGAGGTCACACTGTCTAAAAACATCTTCATTCTCAACTCTCTTGGCCCAAAAATTGAGAAATCAAACTCTCCCATTTACTGCCAACAAAAGGAGACCAGGATATTTATTTCCCCGTTAATCTGGGCTGCTGGATGCGGCCTTGGCGACGTTGTGTCCATGATTTTGGACGTCACAAAGGTTGACGGGAATTTTAGGCCTGATGTGGCACCCGATCAGGGGCCTATCACTGCTCTCTTTTTGGCTCTTTGCTATGGGCATGCCAAAATAGCCAAGACGCTCTTGGAGGTAAGAGCTAAACCAGAAGCATCTTTCAGTGTCAATGCTCTTCACGCTGCCGCCAGATGAGGATTGCTATCAATAATAAGACTACTTGTGGACGTTTATGGAGTTGACCCGAACGTGGAGGATTACGACGGGGCTACACTAGTCTTTGATGTTCTCCTATTACCTAAGAAGGAGGTTTTTGCCACCATTTCTCTTTTATACAGCCTTGGCGCTCGACAGGATTCCAGGACTGCTGACCATGACTGGGGATTACATGATATAGCCGAGGCCATGGGGAGGGGCCGTTTAATCTTGAAGTTAGAGCGAGGTGACACTTTAGCTCGGATTTATCATGAATGGAGAATAAGAATACTTATTTCTTGCATACTCTGGAGAGTAATAGCCAACGAGATGCTCTTCTACATATAGGTGAGGAACAAAGAAAGCAAAAGGCTGTTTTGGCATAATTAGAAGCCACATGCGTGAATGCCCTATCCCCGTACTGTGTGAGCAAAAACGAATAACTCATGTGTGTGCCAAGTATTTAGCTTAATCATCCCCATCCTATATCTTGGTTGGCGGTACGAAGGCAGTAATTGTCTAGGGTAAGTTATTCTTCACGCTAAGATTAGTCCCATCTACAAACTGGAATGAAGCTGGGCTAATTTGAGAATTAAGGGGTAGTCGGCAAGTTTAATCAGTAAACGCGGTAAACTCCATTGAATCAACACATTCTTGCTGCACTTGCTCTACCAATGATGCGACCTGGCCAAATGCCTCCAGGCATTTAAACAGGAGTCTCTCGTTCATCGTCGCCCTTTCTGACTTCTCTTCCAGCTCTTGGGTAAGCCGTTCACACTCTTTTTTCGTCACCTTGAGCTCTTCTTGTAGATGCTGACACTCGGTGGCCTCGTTTGACATCCATATTAGCGGTGGATTCTGGATTGTATCAACACTAAAAATGCTGCTTGGTAAATCCTTCAGTGTTAGAGACGGAGAAATTCCCAGAGGATCGCCTAAATGATGATTATTTCTCGTCCCTATAAAAGAGACCGTATGAAAACTCTGTCCAACCCCGTCGTAGAGTTCTTTGTACGCTGCAATTCCATGATCACTCAGATTTTTGGAAAAAAGATGTGCAACTTCTGTTATATAGCACCAAGAATAGCAATCACTCTGTTTGGTCACTAATCTGACTTTGGTTGGTTCGACCGTTAATCCGGTTACTTCTTCTTCCAACTAACTGTTGGCCCCTCAAGTTCTCAAGTACAATGGGAAGGTAGTCTCACTGATATGAGCTGCAAGCCTTTTCCGACACCTTATCTTGAGTGCTTTATTCTCATGGATATATTTCCCTTCAGCACTGGGCCTGCAGTGGTCGATATCTTCGCTCATGTTTGAGCTCTTTCCAGTTCGTAAATAGGAACAGACAAATATATAGTCTCGGACTCCAAGCGCAAGTTTTGCTCTTCTGTAACACTTCCCCCTTCGAGAACATCGAACTTTACTTATGGGACGCGTAGAAGCTACTGGCAGCAGAAGTGGGCTCAAGAGGAGTGGACCAAGAACAAAAGTGGACGAAGGAACCGAACGGAGGATTTAGACCACGCCGGGGGCTAAGTATAAAATGTACCGAGCAATAGCGTATGCCTATAAGTTAACTCGTACAGTAGTGGCCGAAACCAAGTTCCAATTTTTAGTTATGAAATCCTCCAATCAAGAGGCACTTTTAGTTCATGTGGCTGATTACATAGTACGTATCTATCAATTCACTGTGTATTGGTGCAATTATTGCCTAACGAAATTAGCTGATTGATGTCAGTGATTACTTAACAGCGACTTATGTTTGTTTTTAGCCTGTATGGTAATCATATTGGATCCTCTTCCTTATTGCAGAAGGATGTAAACATCGACTCTCGTCTTAACGCTACTTTTATAAAAATAATATATAAAGTAATAAATTAGATTAGTAAAGTCTGAAAATTTTAGGTCTAGGGTTCCTAGGTACTTGAATTACATCCCCTCCTTCACCTAAGAGAATCTGACCGCGCTGGTAAGTTTAGTGACGCTGTGGAACATTCTAGAATCAATGACACGTGCCCCCGTCGCGCACTGTGAGTCATGTCCAGCTGCGTTGTGGTAACCACAGTCCGCCTCCTACGCTATTTGCCAGTCAAGCTCGCCACTATGGATTACACGTAGATCAATAATATTAATACCTAGTATTACTGAACTCCAGACTTATTGAGTTTCGGTGGCTGCAGCGCGAGTCCTTCTGTCCATATCTTCCAAGCCAGAGCCATTATTCCGAGCAAAAGTGCAAGAGCCTCCAGTCCAATCAATAGAGCAACCCAGATAGGATACCTATCCACGATCCATAAAACAAGACCAGCGAGAACCTCAATAATACTGATATCAACTAAGATAGTTGGAAGCCATAGAGTTGCTGATTCTCTCTCAATCGAGTATTCATGGTTCTCGAATCTGAAAAGGAGCATCTTAGCGAGTGTTATAGCGATTACGCTTTTCACCACAGAGCTAGCAAGTAATGCTGCTGCTATCTGGATTATACTAGTCTTCTGACAGTCCTGAAATCCGCCGAATATCATAACCATTGAGGCAATGATAGCAGGTAAAGCTGCGATAATATCAAATGTTCGATAGAAACGCAGGACGCGGCCAAACACAGTGATCCCTGGCCTGCCTACTGTTTGATCATCTTTGTGATAGAACATTAGTGAGCGTTTTTAGTTATAAATTGATTCGGAATGAAGCTTACGCTGAGTAAAGGACTCCATGCTCTGGCGTTTAAGGTGAAAGGATATTTAGGGGTCCGGTGCTTGAAAGGTCTATTGCTTTGCACTTTGAGCTGGGTTAGGTGCTGATCAGGTTATTAGTCTAATAACAAGCAAAGTGAACAGAGTATATGGACAGAATTATCTACTTATACCATAATATCAGATCGGGGATCTTATTACTAAGCTTTAACTCACAAAGAACCTATCATACAGCAAGTAGGGCAGATCAGAAGCTGGACCGGAATCATACGATAAAGCATAATCTACCACAATCGGCCATAATCGGCTATAATTAGCCGTAGCCAGCCTTATTCGATCAGCCGTAATCAGCCATAGTCAATCTGCATGCCTTCCGTGCACAATATGCTGACGGCATGTGACTCTTAGGGATACTTGTGATGTTTGGCCCAGCTCGCCTGACATCCAAAGCTGCACACTGTACAAGTTACAGGGTTGCCACACAAATGTGATCCGTGCCCAGAGAGTTTGTGAGCAAAGGCCGGACTTTATTTCGGTCACTCAGTACTTCCATTGTATGTACTCAGAAATGTGGCTCGCTGATTCGCCGGGCCGGCACACACGTATGAGTCATTGACTTAAGTTACTGACCTAAGGGAAAGGTTGAGCAAGCTGGATTGACATCTCCATATACACACACACACACACACATTTTATTACGCCCGGTGGCTTACAACCAATAGGGCACTAGTTGCTATTGTACATATCCGTTTCCCAAGCTTTGTCATAATCTCGTAAAAGCCCATGCAGCGTCCAATTTTTGCTAATGCATCTTCCTTTTCAATCTTTCCGCGGGTCTCGTGGGGTTTGTATTATTAGCAAGCGAACTTGAAGGCTATTCTCCAAGTGTTCAGAGTCCTATCTACGGCGGCTGAAGCGGTGCCTGCTGTCCATGGCACGAGGTTTTTGATGGAGGGGTGTAGGGTAGGTTAGTAAGAAAGTAAGTAGGGGATTTTGCCATCTGGTTTTACCGTTGTGTATTGTCAAGTCGACCTGTGGCTATTGCAAATCGTATTGTTGCGTGGACTGCTTGCATATTTGGCGTCCATTTTGCGTCGTCTGCTGGTGCCTTTCCTCCCAGGAAAAATGAGAGATTTCCTCTTTGTGTCTCGGTGCACTGCAACATTTGAGTCCGCTGTGCTATCCATTTTCTGCATCGGAAGAGGAAATGCTCGACCGTCTCTGTCGCTTGTCCACATGCGCATTGTGCTGATGCTGCTGCTGTAATCCGGAAGAGATATCCATTCAATCTGGCCATACCTGTCCTGAGCTGTGCCAGTACGTTGGCCTCTCTCCATGACAAGCCGTCGTATAGTTGTCGAGTGTGCTTACCTGGTAACGCAGCATCGACTCTCTTTGAAAACCTTCCGACGTTGTCTGGCAGGCGTTGGTTAGTGCCCTGGTTCCTTAGAGCCAGGTTAAGGGTTGTTGATCTCATTCTAGGAAACTTCAGGGCTGGGATAGCACCATCTCGGGTTGCATCTCGCGCCTCTTCTTTAGCAGTCTTCAAGAGTTTATGTTCAGCACTGATGGGTATCCATATGGCGGTTACCACATTTCCGTTACCCTTTAATGCTTCAATGGAGTCGTATATACATCCAACATACTCTTGACCAGATTGCTGGTGAGGATTTCGCAGCGTAAGCACAGCAGCTTTGTTGCTCGTTAACAGTGCTACGCTTCGGTACCTGAGGTCAGGTAAGTGCCTGACTGCATATGCCATCGCCGCCAATTCCCCAGAAAACGGATTTTGTTCTGTTCTCACGCCAAGCGTGAAGGAAAATCGCTCACGCTTCGGTCCTCCTCGCACCGATATAGGGATCTCAATGATCCCACCGACTCCTACTACTCCGTTCCGTGCTGAACAGCTCACTGCGATGCGTACTGCCCAGCCCAGATCTGCTTGTGTCGTCTCTGTCTTGTCGGCAACGATGGTTTGTAACCGTTCTGCCCAAGGTGCCAATGTGAACGGGTTGACCGTTTCTAGTTCCTCCACTGGTATCTCATTGAGTGCCACTGCCATGTCGTAAAATGGCGAGCGGTGATATCTTCTGAACTTTCGGATGCGGGATGTAGCGTTGCGAAGTGGGTTGGTTGTTGGCAGGGTGTGGAGGTTAGTCCACATCTTGATCGCCCGCCTCCAAAAGCGGTCTTGTGCGCTGGCGATATGCGCCTCTGCTTCTGCCACGCTTGTTGCCACTGTGAGAAACGTTCCCACAATTGCTTGTGCCCCAATCCTTTGGACTCGGTTGATGGGACTGGCCCTTCTATACCTGCACGCATGCATCCAGACGTTCGAGGCGTAATCTACTACTGGGGCAACCATGGCCGTAAATAGTTGTCTTGCTGTCGCTGGGGTGAGACCCCTGAGCCGTTGTAATTCCATGGCTGCTTGTAAGCCCTTGGTCGCTGCTCGTGCAATGTGTTCTTTGTACTTCAAGCCGGAATCCATAATCATTCCGAGAACCTTGACTTGGGTTTTGGGTCGGACGAGCTGCTCCTTAATTGCAAAGGGCTCTGAGTTAGACTTATATGCCTTTCGGGTGAAGTGTATGACCGCCGTCTTCTCCGCCTCAAAGGTTGCGCCACTCCTCCTCTCCCAGTCCAGCGCTTTCTCGATGATTGCTTCAATTCCGTCGCGATTGCTCTCTGCTGTTGGGCCTGTGACCCACGCTGTGAAGTCGTCCACGAAGGCTATTGCTCCTCCGTAGCAATCAATTCGCTGCTGCACGAGGTCTGCATTGAAAAATAGAAACAGAATCGGAGACAGAGGGGACCCTTGCGGCAGACCAGCTTGCGGCAAGCTTCGCACCTCCGATGCCTGTCCGTTGACCTGAATGGTCGCTGTGCGATTCGAGCAAAAGGCCTCAATCCAGCGAAGCAGCTCCTCCGGAATGCCCCTTGCTCTTAATCGTTGGATGAGCCTGTCTTTGCACACTCCATTGTATGCTCCTTTGACATCGAAACTCACGAGGCTAAGGATCCGTCGGCCTCGCCAGGCAGCATAGATTTGCTCTTGCAGCAGCATCAGCGCTTGCTCAGCGGACCGCTGTTTACGGGCACCAAAGTGGTTTGTTGGCAACAGTCCATACGTCTCGACGGCATGTGAGATCCTTTCTGCGATGACCGACTCCAATACTTTGCCCAGCGTAGACAGAAGCGATATAGGTCTCCATGCCCTCGCAATCGAATAGTCTCCTTTGTCTGGTTTCTTGAGAGGAATAATGTTGGCACGCCTCCATTGGTCAGGCAGTACTCCTTCTTCCAGCGACGCCCGAAATAATGATAAGACTCGTTGCTTAACAACTGGCCAAACCTGTTTCCAGACCATAGCGGGTAGTCCGTCTTCACCAGGTGCCTTCCACGGCTTTGTTGCAAAGAGCTGTCGTTCCACCTCTTCCATAGTGATGTCCGGCATGGTGATGGCAGCTCCACGTTGTGGTCTGTCCCCTTCCTCCTCGATGTGCTCCGGTAGAGGGGGGAAGAAGGTGGCTAGCATTTCTTCGGCCTGTTCGCTGTTGTTGGCCGTGCGCGTGCCATCAGCCCTTACAAGCTGGGGCACCTTGCCAAACGCTGCGTCATCTCCAGATTTGAGATACTTCGCTGCCTTCCAAATGTTGTCGTTATTGGCTAGGAACTCGTTCCAGTGCGTCTTTTTCTGCTGTCTGATGGCATCATGGTACTGCTTTGCCGCTCCTTTGGCTGCATTCTCGAGCTCCTCGCTCGTCCGTCCTGCTCGCCTCGATGCTCTGGCGCGATTTCTCCAGTACGTGTATATGCACCGGAGTTGCGTGAGGTCTGAGGTCCACCAACGCTTTGTGTAGGGCGACGGCTTAGCTTTGGGTGTCAGAGCGCAAACCGCCTCTAGCACCACTGACATAAGCCTGTCTGTCTTCTGCTGTACAGTACTATCCATCGGGGTGGTCTCTAATGCAGCAGCGATTCGGACGTTGATTTCCTTCCATGGGGCATTTTTGAGTAGAAGTCGTTCCTGGGCCTTCGGCAAAGGAACCGAAATGTCGAACTCCGTCTCAATAGCGCGATGGTCGGATCCATGCTCTGTACCGTGTATCGCACACTTGACAGCCGAGGTCCCCAGGCCTTCGGAAGCCAGGACCAGGTCGATCGTTGATTCGTATTCTCCGCCTTGCCAAGTTTTCGTTCCTCTCTGGAGTAGACTGCTGAGAGCAAACTCATTCATCAGATCGATGATTTGGTCTGCCTCGCCCTGTCTCTCCAGCAGCACATCCTCCCCTCCCCACAGCTGGTCGTGGCGGTTGAAGTCGCCCACAATCACCACGTCCACCACTCTTCCTGCGTCTCGCCTCGTATCTTCAATAGTTTTACGTAGGTTGTCGCACGCCTTCCTCAGCGCCTCAACGTCAATTCCTTGAACATAGACAGAGAACACCAATATTGAGCGTTCCGGGAGTCGTATCAGTGCCGCCGTTATGTCTGGGGACTCAATCGGCACCTGCTCTGCATCCAAATCGTTCCTGATCCAAAGCATGCTTCGGATCGCCCATCTGCCTTCTCTGTATGTCGGTGGTACCATCTTCATCCACTTATGGTGTCCCATTGGAGTCGTCAAAAGACGACCCTTAATCCTCCGCGCTTGTGGTTCCTGGATGGCTAGCACTGCTGCGTTCTGAATGTCTTTGTCGTTCATCAAACTTTCATGAACTTCGCCGCGTTTTCGTACGTTGAGTTGGATCATTCGAAGCGTGCTACTCATGCGGAGAAGGGTAGAGCTTCTTGCAATTTCTGCTGAACGACTCGTGGGGACCCCCACAGAGCACACACTTGAAGATAGTTTCATTGCATGTGCTATGGTGGTGACCTTCCTTTGCGCATTTTCCACAAACCTGGGTGCTATTACATTGGAAAGCTTTATGACCGACTTGTTGGCAGTTGTAGCACTGATTTGGGCGAGGTCGGCGTTCGAACACTCTGGCGTATCCAGATTCTCCTCCAGCATAAAAGAAACCCTCCGAGAGGAGCCTTCTTGAGTCTGAACCTTTGGTAAGGTAAACGACCATTGAGCCGTATGCTTTTGGAATGTCTCTTTTGCTTAGCCAAACTATTTTTGCAATCTGCGTGTCATTTTCCTTTCCAAAGGCCTCGGCAGCTCCCGTACGGATGTTACCCGCTTCATCCAGCACTGCTATGCGCTTGACGTTATCCACTTTAATGGGATAGAGCTCATCCCGTAGCACCCGGGCGCCTCGTGCCAATTTGGCTCCCACCAGTCGTTTCACCATTTGGTGTTCAGCTTCATCTCTGCATACGATCCTGATCCGGTTCCGGCTCTTCCGGTCCTTGGTTACCGCCTGGCAGCGCCAGCTGGACTGGCCCTGCTCAGCACGTACCTCACTCTCCACGATAGTCCGGATAGCACTTGCTGTAATTAGCTCTGCTTCTTCCTTTCCCACCCTCGATGTGTCGACCGTGCAATAAAACGCATCGGTGAGATTCGAGGGCGATGTGTTGCCAGATGGGATGTTGCTAGGTTGGGACGAGGGTGGCGATCGCATGACGTCAGCGAAAGAGATGTGCGGGGTAGCTGCCGCGCTCGCGGTGATAGCTTCAAGTTGTTCGCGAATTCGCTTCAACTCATCGCCCATCTGCTTCTTGGTGTCTTCCAATTGTTGACTCAACTCTTGGGCCGTATTTTGCTGTTCCTCAGCTGCTTCCTTCAAATCTCGAATTACCTCTTGCTGGTTGCTGATGATCCCGTTCTGCTCCTTGATGGCTTCCCTTAGCCCTTGGAACTCAGCGCGGTATTCGCCCAATAACTCCAAGGCCTTCTGGAGCATCGCCCTTCCCTCGTTGTTGTTGCTACTGTTTCCCTTACTTGGGTCTGTCGCATGATCGACTTCTCCTTCAATCATTGTCGCTCTCGTTGTCGCTCTCGTGGCATATCGGCTGCTTTTGTTCGGTTCTTTCGCAGTGTCCTCGAGCTTTCGCTTCATGCTTCGAAGCCTCATCGGCGCGTCACGCGGCCGCTTGGCCCCACCAAGGTCTTGGCGTTTGCCAGAGAGGTCATGATGAAAGCCAGCCCACCACCTTACCACTCTTCCAATTGAGGAAATAATAAAGATTTCAAGATAGATCGATAGTAATCGTTTTCGTGATCCCTCCCGTCTTTTTTTTTTTTTTTTGGTATTAACTGAAATGAAAGTTTTTTGGTCATACAAATTTTGATTTTCTTGGGCCATTTATGGACTAGCGTGTCTTTAGACAGTGCACATATTTCAGGCACGGTGTATTGGGGGCATGGTGATTTAACGAAGGCCAAATGTTGACTAAGCGGTCACGAAACCACCCAATCTCGTAAGGGGCCACGAGATAGCCTCTGGAGAATAGTATCGTTGCGGTGATTGCGTGGGATGTCGTGCAAAAGGGCTGCCAAGGGTGTTGCGAGCAGAGGTCATGTTTGCGACGCTAAACGCGCCCCACAACCATCGTGCTTTCGACCGCCACATCCTGGCAGTACCGTACGGACCCACTCTTCTTTCCTGCACCCACCCCTGTCTAAATCTTGTGCGTCCAGGCTTTGCGGGAGATCCTCGGCGATACTCATCTCGCCACCAGCTCCAGCATGGTTTGCACAAAGCGGGGTTGAGCGAGCCGCCCAACTGCTAAACTGCGCGAGAATTTTAATCTCAAAATTTCATGACCAGTTAGAAATCTCCCTGGAACATCAAACATCCACCATGGCCAAGTTCACGTCTAGACCAAGTATACCAGAGATGGAAGAGAGGCTGGGATTCACAGCAAACTCGATGACCCCACCCGACCCAGCTACAGAACGCTTCTACTGTGACCTCAAGCCCGTGCCTGATAACACCTCAAAGCAATTGTTCCGAGAATACGATGAGCTGAACAAGACCAACCAAACCCACCGCCGAATGGCCAAGCCTTCTCTCGTTCTTCCGAAAATGGGGGAAAGTTTGGTGAGTTCCCGTTCGTCTAGGGCCTACTAAACTAATCTAACCATTGTTAGGTCATTGAGTATGATGGGAATAGGGTCGTCATCACGCGGGCAGACCGTGTAGGTTTCTACATATATTCCATCGACATCAGCTACAATGGTGGATTTTTCCTGCCGCTTCTTTTCACAGAAAACGAAGCATCATGGGCCATATCAGCCGCCAAGGTGTGCCGCCCGGAACATGACTTTGTGGGAGGTGGCTTAACATCCATAGTTCCCGTCCATCGAGACTCCCCACGATGACTCCCCATTTCTCAAGTTACCGAGAGAGCTGCGTGAGAAGATCTACAGCTTCGCCCTGCCTCAGAGAGAGTTGGGGATCAAGGACATCGATGCTTTTGACCACCTCATCTTTCCCGCAGGTGTAGGAGATCCCAGCGGTTTCTTCTTCCAACTGGAGAAAGAACCAACTATCTTGAAAGCCAGCAGGCAAATACGCCAAGAAGCTCTACCATTTGTATATCGCAACACAACCTTTTGTTTGGACGATATGGACGACGTTGTAAAATTTCTTGTTGCAATCGGCCGTATTGGACGCAGTAATATCACTTCACTGCAGTTCCCTTGGGAGAGCATGAATGACATTGGGCGCAAAGTGGAACAATCTCCTCATGACGATGACAGCGGTCCTATATTACCATCTCTGCATGCACTGAGATGCGTTCAACTCCTCAAGGAGTGCCGGAGGCTTCAGTTTTTGCAGATCTGCCTGGATCAGGATATATTCGAGAATACGTCGGTGCACGAGTTTATGGCAGACCCTGGCATAGCGGCTCTCTGCACTTTGAGAGGAATCAGAACATTAGAAGTGGTGGATAACACCGACGAGTCTCTCGAGGAGCACCCCGCTGTGAAACGGCTTCACGAAGAAATGAAAATGGCAAATAAGTAGGCAAAGTGATAGAGCAGCAGCGAGGTGACTCGATCCATCGATTTGGGTCTTAATAGAGCCTGTTTTTCATGCATTGTCAATGGCTTTACGGCCATCAAGCCGAGTATTTATGAGTAGAGATTCCTTTGAAGATATAATATCCCGGAGGAACCCATGGAAGAATATGTAGAGAATGAACTGCTTGGACTTTCGTCTCAGTCCAAATTCATACAGAACTTGCGATCAATGAAGAGTTAAGATTGATCTCCAAACATGCCCTCCCTCTCTGTTATATCGGATACCGAGTCACGGAGTAGGTCGTCGATGGTCAAGAAATTCGAGGGACCTTCCTCAATCAAGTGAGATCCTGATTTCGCTTGACTCTTGGGGCGCTTGCGGGGATCCTCAGCGCACACGGGACATTGCTTGAGAAGAAAAATAACATCCGCCCGAAGTATGCCATAGTAAAAACTGCTGATTCCTTCCCAGGTAGCATCCCATCCAGCGTGTCCGTTCTTCAAGTGAACAAATTCGACTGTGTCCACGATGTCTTCCTCGGTAATAACGTCGCGATCCTTCTTCATGTCTGTTGCCACGGCAACAAGAGTTTGTCGAGTCGCATCCCATGCAAAAGTCTTCTGAACATAGTGACGTCGACTAAACTCCTGCTGGGAAGAGGGTCGGACTTCGGGGTTCGTCAACCATGCTAGGATGTTGCATCGTTCGGACTGTGACACGCGGCGACTGTTTGGATGGCTGTGTAGGTACAGGCGAAATTCGTTCCTCGTCTCGCTGGAGAATAAACCGCTCGAATGCTCTGTATCTTGAGCCATGTTCAACTGAATTCAGTTTCCCTGACTTCACTCGACTTCCAGCGTACGCGTCGGGACGAGGCTAACCTCGACTACAGGCGTACGCGTGAAGTCGAGACTAGTCTCGACTTCACGCGTACGCCTCGATTCGAGAACCCCTCTTCAAGGCTTAGGCACGCTCAAATGGTTTGAACTCAATGCCTTCCGTAAAGACGAATGAGGATTAATCGGTTGACCGATGACAGCCATGATGCAACACACTGGACTTTGTCTCGGGCCAAAAGTTGACGCCACTTCTGATGTAGGCTTAATCTGGAAGTCTGCTGTTGACCGTTATGAGGCCATCACGGGTGTACAGATTCAACAATTGGCACGAGCCAATAGTGTGGCACAAATTTTGGAAGACATCGACGACAAGGAGGCGAGGTTTAAAATCCACCGTCATGATGGCACTAAACTGGACAAGTTTAGGACGCTTGTGAGCCAGAGCCTATCGCCCGTCCAGTTTGTCGGTGACATAGTAGCGCAAGCGACTAAAGCGGCAAGTCCTTCCGCACTCTGTGTCCTTAGCCTATTATTCACCTACATCATAGATGTATCCTCCGAGTGAAGCTATTTTTGCTGCCGTGCGGTATCTTATCAGCGTATGTCTTACGGGAGGCGCCCTTGGCGGTTCTGACAGCTTGTAGGTTTCGAATGGCGTGTCTGCGGATTATGACAAAGTCGCCGGCTTTTTTGAAGACCTGCGTTCTTATCTTTCCCAGCTGAAGATATTGGAAAACAATGTCCCACAGATACCCGAGCTAAAGGTGGTACTTGCTGAAGTCTTCACATCGATTCTCGTTCTCTGCGCAATTTGTACGAAATACATCCATACGAAGCGGGTTGGTACGTTCGTCTTCTTTTTCTGTTTGTCCCAGAGTTGTCAGTCCCGTTGTTTCGTCTTGAAGATGACATTATGTCAACAACTTCAAACAAGTGAATTGATGAGAAGGGCGGGCTAGATGCTTTGCGATCAACGTACCACTGACCAACATTCAAGTCAAGGCATTCCGAGCTCTCATCTCCGGGGAGGATGCTGAGCTGAAAGACGCGTATGACAATTTTCACAAAATGGTGGATCGCGAGCGGGGTATTGTAATGAACGCGATCTTGTTACGAGTGGAGCAGACAAACAACGATACTCGTACAGTGGTTGCAGGCATGAAGGAAAACCTTGCCCTTACAGATCGCATTGGCCACAATCTAAGATCTGTTATGGATGGGTCACGCCGAATGCACCGATACTTTGAGAGTAAGTATTCATTGACCGAACCTACTCTATATCTAATGCAGGACTCAGGCCAAGAAACGGCATTTGAACGTCACAGCATCATCACTTGGATATCAAGCCTTGATTTTCGCGAAAAACAGAAAAACGAGTTCTCGAAACGCCATCATGGCACCGGCCAATGGCTCCTAGATTCTGTCGCCTTCCAACATTGGTTCCGCAGCGATGATAACTCCACACTTTGGTGTCATGGAAACCGTACGGACCCCTATCTTATGACCATATGACGCGGATTGATGATCATTGCTAACTAGTCTAATGAAGCTGGTTCCGGTAAAACAGTGATGATGTGAGTACCCTATACCCAGGCGCTGAAGTTGCCTTTTTCATCAGCTCGATTTCTGATGGTCTAGAAATAGGTCGACTGCTGTTAGTTACATAGAAGAGAACACGGAGGGCTCCAATGTCGCAATTGCTTACGCATACTGCGACTACCAAGATCGGAATACGCTGTCAGAAACGAGCATCTGGTCTAGCATCATTCGACAGCTGGTTGAGTCGTGTCAGCAGATACCCACGGAAGTAACGGCCTTCAGAGACAAATATCTCGAAAAGAGGTCACTACCTACCGATGAGGAGCGCATTTTACTTGTGAATGCCATATCCCGACTATTTCAGAAAACCTACATCTTGATTGACGCGCTGGTAGGAGCATCTGAAACATTCCCTTTAATGTTGTCTCTTTGAGATTGCTAACCTGTGTCACCATTGGTCAGGACGAGTGTCCTGAAGACAATAGGGAAGCATTCATTTCGTTGGCAGAGCAGGTAGAATCCTCTGTTCACCTGTTGATTACTTCACGCTCAAACCTGGATCTTACGACGAGCTTCAAGAATCTAACTCGGATCAACGTTTTTGCCCACTCCTCTGATGTGGAGGGGTATTTAAACTCTAAAATGCGCACGAGCAAGAGAATGAGTTCTTTCATCGCCAAAGATCCAACTCTCAGGGATGACGTCATCCACAAGCTGCTGGAGAAGACGGATGGCATGTAAGTTCAGGATACCACAGCCAATCCACTGACCAGTCACTAATCTGATCCCAGGTTTCTGCTTGCTCATTTGCAAATGGAAGATTTGTGTAAGTGTTCGAGCCTCAAGAACGTCCGCTCATCACTGGATTCCCTTGTAGGAGATATGGAAGCCTTTTACAAAAAGTCCTTGCAGAGGATAGAGGACCAGCAGGACGACGACAGGCATCTGGCTAGAAAAGCGCTTTCGTTCGTCTTTTATGCCAAAAGGCCTCTGAAACTCGACGAGCTGTTTCATGCCTTAAGCATTGAACCTGGGGATATCGACTTCGACAAGACAGCACTCACCGAAACACACATTCTGCTCTCAGTTACGGCGGGACTCCTTCTGGTCGACGAACAAACCAACGACGCGCGACTCGTCCATCTCACTTTACATGAATACCTGGAGAAACACCAAAGTCAACTTTTAGAACCCGAGTCAGATTTTGCAAGGACTTGCCTCACGTACCTATCTTTCGAGACCTTTGGAAGAGGCCCCTGCACGAGTGAGAAGGACCTTGACCAACGAATACATCAATATGCCTTTCTTCCCTATGCTTCCCATCACTGGGGAGATCATTTCGCGACAAACCAAGAGCAGGAGGATGTTGATGAGATCCTGCGCTTCTTAGGAGATGAAGCAAAGCTAGCTTCCTCCATTCAGATGCTGTACATTCCTCGACATCGCAGGGATGGTTGGCATGATTGCTTTCCGAGAGGCTTTACCTCACTTCATGCTGCTGCACATTGGGGACTAGAAGGCGTGTTCGCCGCGGTCTGCCGAGCAGACACAGACGCCAACTGCCAAGATAGCCAAGGAATGACCGCCTTGCACTTGTGTTCGCGGCGTGGCCTCGCGGAGCTGACGAGATTGCTGCTTACAAAAGGAGCAGATACAGATGTAACAAACAATTGGGGCGAAACAGCATTGACTTGGGCAGCCAGGAATGGACATAGAAAAGCCATGGAACTCCTCATCGCGGGTGGTGCCAATCCACTGATCGAAGACGATGAGGGATGGATAGCCCTTCACTGGGCTGTCATAGGCAGACACGATGATTTGGTCAAACTGCTTCTCGAGCAGTACGCCGGACTCAGCTCAGACAACCTTCAAACCCACAAAGCTCTCATTTTGGCGGCCGAGGCAGGGAGTAACAAGACGACGGAAATGCTTCTGCAAGATACATTGGATATCGACAGGAGAGACGAAGAGGGAAGTACAGCTCTTCATTGGGCCGTCGCTGAGGGACATGAGCAAACCTCATCCCTACTACTGAAGAACGGAGCCGATGCCAATTCGAAAGACAACTACGACAACGCACCACTACATTGGGCAATTCCATACACAGGGATCACACTCCTGCTTTTGGAAAATGGGGCTAATCCAGATTCTGGTAACAACACCAAGCAAACGCCCCTCCATTGGAGCGCCCAAGCTGGACTAGAAGGCGTGACAAAGGAACTCCTTGAACACGGAGGCAACGCTGATATACAAGATAAATATGGCATCACTGCTTTGCATGCAGCAGCTTTGCAAGGACACGAGGCCATAGTTGACCTTCTATTGCTGAACGGAGCGAACGCCAATATTATGGATGAGGATGGATGGACCCCGCTGCACGCCGCCATCGTGAAGCAGCATGATGCTTTGCAGCATCAGTTGGTATGCAAAACTGAGAACGGAGACGTCTTTTTGGATCAAATGCGATTGAGAATGAAGGACGAAAACGAGTGTGCCTTATTACAAGAGATGGCCGAGAAGAAATCGCATGGGAGCACAGTTGTTTCCGGGCTTCGATCGGCTGTGAACAGTGGGTACAGGGAAAGGGTGCTCGCTCTTCTGGACAGCGGCGCCGATATAGACGCAGAAGACCAAATTGGAGACAGCACAGCTCTCACTCATGCTGCCCGGCTTGGGCGAGAGGGTCTCGTAGAATTACTTCTGGAGAATGGGGCGGATCCCAACCGACGGGAACGACACGGTCGGACAGCTTTGCACATTGCTGCCGGGGATGGGTATTCAGACATTGTTAGGATTCTGGTTGAGAATGGCGCTGATGTGGACGCCAAAGTGCATGGATGGACACCAATGTTGCTTGCCGCAAAGGCCTGGCGGTTTCAGATCCCAGACTACCTCATTAAAAGAGGAGCAAACGTCAACGCTGCAGACTATCACGGGCAACGAGCTTTGCATTGGGCTGCTCACCACGGCGGAGTAACCTTGGTGCGGCTGTTGCTACAGAGGGGAGCTGAGATTGAGGCACAAGATCGATGGGGCAAGACAGCATTCCAATGGGCAGTAGCAGACGGCCAACATAGAGTCGCAGATTTACTTCGGCAGTCAGGGGCTGATACCTCCCGAGTGCGTTGAAGTCCTCTGTGTTCTCGCAATTGAAGTCTAGTTCTGATTCCGCGTGAGGCCGTCGGAAAACATTATCCAATAGCATGAAGGGGGTAAGGCCAAGAAGCGTTGGGATGCACGCCGTGTGATTTAGCAACCTATTGGTTAGAGAGCGCCTCCTCAATTAACAATAATAGAACAAACCCCATATCCTACGAATACCTAGACCAACTTTTGCTTTTATAGAAATCGAAGAATTTCCACCCAGCACTTTATTACAGAGGGCAAACTTATTCAATCAAACGTAGCTGACATCGGAAAGAGGCACGTGAGGCGCGGCAGCCACTTAGCATCCACCGCCAAAATTAAGTTGTGGCACCCACAGCATAGCTGTCTCAGCACCCACACCGTTAGTCATGAGGCTGGCTGGCGAACCAAACAGATTCTTCATAGTTGAATTAGGTTAGATAATGTAGAACTGTCGAAAACATTAAAATCATCACGAGGTCATTATTTTTCTGCCATCTCAGAGACCGGACTCGCTCGTTGGATGTTTTTGGTTCCGCCGGATGTCTTCAGTTCCGCCCCCCAGGCTAAGCTCACCGTTCTGTTGGTAGTATAAATCACAGCATGTATGCCTCAATTGCTGTGCGTCTTGCAGAACCTGTGATCCAATCGTACAGACATGACCCCTCTAACAGTCATTGATCATTCCATAATACGATGCAAAACAATAGTCTAAACTCTGAAAAGCATGATCAGAACATTTATTCTGCATTACACCCTCTTCCCCAGGAAATTCTACCTAGGGCAGCAACTACGAACACGGGCCAGTTTCGCGATGACTTGAGCAGCCCCCGCATACGTACGCCGAAAGAGAATGTAGCAGGCTGCTCACAAGCAGAACAAGCCCTCCGGGCATGGGTTAAACTCAAGGCTCCAAAACGAGGCGATTTTGAAAGCACAACCCAATTCCCAACAGAACTTATTGATGCAGGCCAGCAAGCATCTTCCAGGGGAGTACACGTGATTGAGGACATCAGTATGGGCAATGACGGCCAACAAATACTTGTTTTTACGACCGGGGAGCTCGTCGAAGCGAAAAGGGTGACGGCTGGTAGTAGGGTAGTACAATTCGTTGGGTCAGTTTCGGATGAATCACTACGGGTTTACCTCAAGTTGCAAATAAAAAAATAGCTGCAGTATATCTCGGCTAACAAACATAACTGAAGGGAGCACAGCTGGCGGATCGGATTGACGCGGGGATGTTCAGGCTTAAGCAGTCCTTTGCAGCAAAATTGTTACTGATGAAAATCTACTAAGCAACCACCAACATTTAATGATAAAATCTTTTTCCCAGCCTAGCAGCTGTTCGGCGCGAGCGTTGAGCATGAATGTCACGACGTAGCCTGCCTGGTGGCTTGCCCACTAAGCACCTGTGGCTATACGCAATTGGCATTAATGAGAGTACGCTTTCCAGTTTTTCTTGCTATGGAACGCCTTGGTAATTCTGATGCAGTTGCAGCTGAGGGTGGCTTACTTTCTATGGTTAGAGGCACGAGGTCAGCCACAGCAAAAGTCGGCCTTGGCCAGCTAATAGACTGCGCCTTCGGTTCACTGCGGAATGTTTGCGGGTAGGTAACGGCGCGGCTTTCTGGCCTTGGTGCTGAACTACCAAGTCAACCGCACTGTGCTCGTCAAATAACCGGGGACCCACCGGACGCTCAAGCTGGTGGTTTGGAGAGGCGTACCAAGGCAGAGTATGAGAGCCCACAATCTGAGGCTCCGATGAGCTTTCTTTTGCGAGGTTGTTGAGGTGGCGGTGGCAGCGCCAACCGGTGGTGGCAGTGCATGCATAGGCCTGGCAGCGACACCATCCCTGGCTGCCTGATGCGCCCTCGATCGTCTCTACCCTTCTTCCTTCCATACCCAAATACGAATCGGCCGAGAAACAGTCAGTTGCGATAATCGCCCTTCATCAGACGCCTTTCAGTACGTCATTCCGCCTTATCTACCTCTACCCCTACCGACGCTTACTCCCCGAGCAAAGTCGCGCCTGTGAATCATAACCAGATCGACATCTCGACCTGGGCAAAATGGGGTTCACGAGTCGCGAAACGGGTCGCTCACTTCGCATGATCAGTACACTATCGCCTGGATCTGCGCGCTGCACATAGAGATGGCAGCAGCTCGCGCCATGCTGGACGAGGTTCACCAAGACCTGCCAAGGCATAGGAACGACAGCAACACCTACACGCTCGGCAGCATAGAGTACCACAACATCGTCATTGCGTGCTTGCCAACAGCCCAGTACGGAACGAACAACGCGGCGAATGTGTTGACCCACCTGGTCCGTACCTTCCCGTCGATCCGCCTGGGTTTGATGGTGGGAATTGGAGGTGGAGTGCCGAGCAAGGCCGATATACGTTTGGGCGACATCGTCGTCGGAACGAGGGTGATGCAGTATGATTTAGGGAAGATTGTTGGAGACGGACAGACCCAACTGACAGCGATCCCAAAGATTCCCCAACAGCTGCTCGGCACAGTCGTGTCCACCTTACGATCAAAACATGAGCTAGAGCCTAGTCGGGTCCCGTCCATCCTGCGGGAGAAGTTTGAGGGACACTCCGAGTACGGTCGCCCGAGCTCACCGGATTGCCTTTTCTGCGCGACGTATGATCATATATCTCCAACGCCTGGCTGTGACGGATGCGACCATTCAAAGCTGGTGCCACGAAGCAGGCGGATGAGTTGATAGATCCTTTCGAACCCCGTCACCGAGGCACGCGACAATCGCAAAGGCATCGCCTACGTCCTGTCGAGAATGGAGTGGTACTGGAATTTGGTGCCCCTGCTTCTCGACGAGAACAAGGCCGAGTATTCTTCCGCGGGACTGCGAGTCCAACTGGAGAAGCACGTCTTGCAGCTCTACGAGAAACTTCTGTCGTATCAGATGAAGAGCGCTTGCCTTTATCACCGTAACTGGGCCGCGGTTATTGGAAGGGATATGGTCAAAATCGATGACTGGGCTGGCCAGCTTATCGAGATCCAGGAAGCCGAGGCTGCCGTGCAAAGAGACATGGAATAATACAATACTGAAGAGAGCAAGATGCAACTTTGGAAACTCACCGATGCCGCAAACGCTATAGAGATGAATCTCCAAGACATCCATTCGGCCATCCAGGACCAAATACGGCAACAGGAGAAGAGACACCAAGACGACAGGGACAAGCAATGCCTGACAGACCTGCGCGAGACTGACCCTCGCGACGACAAGACGCGCATCCAAGGTACAAAGGGCGGCCTACTCAGGGATTCGTACCGCTGGATCCTCGACCATGACGACTTCCAGCGATGGCGTAACGATCCGCAGAGCCAGCTGCTGTGGATCAAAGGCGACCCTGGCAAGGGCAAGACGATGCTGCTATGCGGTATCATCGACGAGCCGCAACAGGAACCCGACAAGCGCCTCTCCTATTTCTTCTGCCAGGCCACTGAGGCACGACTGAGTAATGCAACGGCCGTGCTGCGCGGTCTGATCTACCTTCTAGTCGTCCAACAGCCGTCGCTCGCATGTTCGGGAGAAGCACGACCATGCGGGTAAGCAGCTTTTTGAGGATGGGAATGCTTGGGAGGCCTTATCCAAGATGCTTGCGGCCATGCTCGACGATCTGAGCTTGGACGATGCGATCCTGATCGTTGACGCTCTCGACGAGTGCACAACGAATCGACTGCAACTTCTTGACTTTATCACAAAGCCCACTCGCATCAAGTGGATTGTATCCAGTCGCAACTGGCTGGACATCGAGGAGAGACTAGACAATGCGGAGCAGAGAGTCAGACTGCACCTCGAGTTGAACAAGGACTCAATCTCTAAAGCCGTCGACACGTGCATTGGATACAAGGAAACAACTGGCACGTGATAAGAGATACAACGAGGAAACAAGGCACGCTGTCGAGAATCACTTCACTTCCAATGCCGACGGCACTTTCCTCTGGGTAGCCTTAGTTTGTCAGAAGCTTGCCCTTCCTAAGGCCCGAGCAAGGAACGCTTCGAGTACGGTGAAGGAGTTTCCACCAGGGCTGAATCCTCTCTATATGCGAATGATGGAATATATTCATGACTTGGAAGGAAAAGACTCCGACCGCTGCAAGAAGACCTTGGCTGCTGCCTCCCTCGTCTACCGTCCTGTTGACTTGGAGGAATTGAGGGTTCTTGCTAAGTCGGTCGAGGACTTAAGCGACAATGACTTGGAAGAAATCATCGCGCTCTGCGGATCTTTCCTGACTCTTCGACAAGGTGTCGTATATTTCGTGCATCAATCGGCTAAGGATTTCCTGCTCGAGAATGCAACCGAGCAAATCCTACCTTTTGGCATTGCGAACCAGCACCATGCCCTCTTCTCGAGGTCGCTAGGAGCTCTGTCAGAAACTCTTCGACGCGATATTTACAACCTAAGCGCCCCAGGGTTTCCCATCGATCAGATTTCGCCACCCGACCCTAACCCCTTGGCTTCGGTTCGATATTCTTGTATCTACTGGGTTAACCATCTCGATAACTCTGAACCCGAGGGGAAGATGAGCGGCAACGGCCTACAAGACGGCGGTATCATCCATGACTTCTTTAAAAGCAAGTATCTGCATTGGCTAGAGTCTCTCAGTCTCTTACGCAGTACGTCAGAGGGAGTTTTGGCAGTGCAGAAGCTGAAGGCTTTAGTAGTGAGTTGCTGTAAATCCATCCATATGCTTAAGGTGACCTAACATGTTCACAGAGACACACGAAAGCACAGGAATTGACCGAATTACTCCGAGATGCGCGCCGCTTTATTCTTTCTCACAAGCGGGCCATTGAGATTGCTCCATTACAGATCTATACATTAGCACTCATGTTTAGTCCCACCTGCAGCCTAATCAGAGAGCTCTTCAGAAAAGAAGAGCCAAACTGGATTACGCTAAAGCCGAGCGTGGAATTAGACTGGAATGCATGTCTGCAGACGCTTGAGGGCCATGATAATAGTGTGATGTCGATGGCCTTCTCGGCGGATGGCCAGCGGCTCGCCTCGGGCTCGTGGGATAACACGGTCAAGGTGTGGGATGCGGCAACGGGCGCGTGCGTGCAGACACTCGAGGGCCATGACCATTGGGTGATGTCGGTAGCCTTCTCGGCGGATGGCCAGCGGCTCGCCTCGGGCTCGCATGATAACACGGTCAAGGTGTGGGATGCGGCAACGGGCGCGTACGTGCAGACGCTCGAGGGCCATGGCGATGTGGTGAGGTCGGTGGCCTTCTCGGCGGATGGCCAGTGGCTTGCCTCGGGCTCAGGGGATAAGACGGTCAAGGTGTGGGATGCGGCGACGGGCGCGTGCGTGCAGACGCTCGAGATTGACCGGGTGATTACCCACCTTTCATTCGATCCGATGACAAACTCTCTCCTCTCTACCGACATTGGACTTCTGAACCTGGATCTCCCGGCTCTACGGCCTGCCATCGACGATCAGTCGATTGACGCAACCTTACGGAGTGATCGCCACTCTGGCTGGGGTATAAGCACCGACGGTCTATGGATTGTAAAAGATGGAAAGGGGATGCTTTGGCTACCTCCGGAGTATCGCGGGTCAGAATCGGCTGTAGTGGGATCAACGGTCGCTATCGGCTGTCGTTCAGGCCGTATACTGGTGATGAAGTTCTCTTAGAGTGGAGGCAGGCATAATTACGTCTTTGGTTACAAGCAGCGCTTTTCCGGTTCTCAGCAGCAATCTACATAGTTGGTTATATTTGATTCTACGTCGCGAAGCCGGTATAGCTTGGAAGCAGAGCCCGGCTAGCAACTATTTCCTACCTTGGACAGCCAGCCCTGTATTCACTGAGCTTCGAGTGTGCTATATATAGTAAAACGCCAGCGTTATTTCTTTCCCTTTAATTTTCTTTTCACTTTGATGTCGGAGGGTCATAGGGGTCGAGCAAATTTATATTGGAACTGACTGTGGCGATCTTGCCTTCCAGACCAGACGAGAACTGTCTAGCGTCAGGAATCATGCGATCTGTGGTTTCTTGTACATTGGAAAATATCGGCCATTCTGTCGATGGAGTTTTCGTTTGGTTAATGCTTTATTTTACGTTCAGACAGAGGCTGACGGCTGCGGATAAATAGCTAGTTCTCTGGGCTGTTGTCACGGCCCAAATTTAGGCCCTATGGGACTGTCCCAGAAATGGGCCTGATGACAAGAGTAAAATGTCTGTAAACTGGCCCAAATGCAAATGGAAAATGGCCAAGTAAAATGGCCCCAACAAGACAGAGCAATGCCGAACGTGGGCGGCTTAGGCAAGCATGTCGAGAGGTGCTGTCAGAGCACATCTGTAAGAGTGACCAGTTTTCGGGTAAAGGCTACGCTAACTTTATCAAGGCAAGAAGTTAGATATTAGCGTAAAGCCATCGGAAATCCGCCTTAGCCCTCGGGCAACAGACCCATATACTTGGAAATTCCTCCCAGAAAAGGAGGAATCTCTATGCATTATCTTCGCAAAAAAGTTGAGCGACCATTCCATTAGCGCTTACAGACTCCTTTGCGAAGAAGTTGGAGTAACTTTTGAGGCTGTTTTAAAGGCGCCCTCAGGCTCAACCCCTGATATATGCACGCTGGTATGCCAGAGCCTTGGACCTAAGACGACAGTTACTGATCATCACCTTCGCGGTTGAAGTCCACAGAAATGAGCTTTAGTTCAAGGATACTTGAGCTCAAACAAGAAAATGCAAGACTGCATCAAGAGTTGTGCGAGTGGAGAGACAAAGCAAACGCGGAATCAGAATGTAGAAGAGAAGTGGAAAAGGAACGGTATCAACTACAGCAGAGCTTCCAACAACTCCAAGGCCGGGTTAAAGACTATGAAGGTGACATAGAATACCTCAGAAGCAGTGTTTCGATGTGCCATCAAGGGTTAGAGCAGGTACTACCTATGCTAGCAGATTTAAAGACTGGAGTGTCGTTTTGTACTGCTTAGGGCTGGAGCTCCTTTCGTGGAGTAGAGATATAGAAATACCGCATGTAAACACGACAGGTTAATATCAGTAGATGATAAGAAAGTCTATAAGATAAGGCCTAAGTCTAGAACTAGATCTATCTCGAGAGTTCAGCCTCAAATGTCGCGACGACCTTGGCACTAAGATCCCCCCTGCCCACCCAAATATTTTCAATATGTACTTGCCCTTCCCACTTTGCCTCATACACCGTGATTCCATCCAACTCCCGCTTCGATACCAACCGCTCAAATTTGTATTCGCCCTGGCCCTGAGGGTGCCTTGCCTCATAGTCAGCTATAGCTCCCATGCCGACATCCTTCTTCTTCACCCAACTATTTTCGCTTTCTGGGTAGCCCTTCCACTTTACTCTATACCACACTCTCCTGCCAATGCGCCCCTTGGCGACTAGATTCTCAGTTTCAAACTCGGTACCTTCCTGGTCTAGGGCAAGAGGACTGTCATAACGTGCTTCATGATTGCCTTGCGATGAGACTCCACGGATGAGATTTTTGTTGGCCAGATCATCCGGCCGTGATTCCGCTCTGAATATCGCCGGGTCAATCACTTCCTCAGGCGCGACAGATGATAGAGGAGTACTATAACCGGACAGTGCTTCATCATCAACAGCTGTAGTATGTGAGCCCAAGGAAGGAGTGGAACTCTGAGAAAGGTCTGGGGACACCTGAGGCAGCTGCTTCTCTCTCTTCAGGCTGTCCATGGTAATGTTAGTGAACGTGTATTGAGTGTTCGCGAAAGCCATTAGATCGTTTTCTTCAAGATCGTCTCGGCATAGTTGCTGTCTCTTCCTTTTTAGAGGCGGAATGTCTTCACTTTCATATCTTGGTCTCTTGATCTTCGTGGAATCCCTATTCCGCTCAACACCAAAAGCGTCTTGAAGATGAAATTGCAGTTCCTGGACCGATTTAAACACTCCAGGGCAGGTGGGATGCAGAATTGGGCAGTGTACAGGCATGTCCCCACCTTCCAGTGTCCTGATGTGCGTTTGGATGTGGTCGAGCCAAGTCCACCGTATCTTGAACTGATGCATTCGTACTGAGGCCGGCAAGTTTCTGTCCCCGAGGCAGAACGGGCAGTAACCGGCTCTGGCGAGGACGCCGCCATAAGTGAGAGGATCGCACCAAACCGGGAGGCTATCCGGATGATCCAAGTGGTGTTGACAATGGGCACCCCAGGCCTCGGTGCAATGGAACCACTCGTTACACAGAAAGCACAGCTCTGCAAAGCCATAGGCTTTTGCCATGGCTGCCTTGAAGTATGCGTACACGTGTCGCCAGTCGTAAGAGCTGTCATTGCCTTTTCCGCAAGGGCACTTGTCCGGCTCCAATCCTGGCCGGTACTCCACGTTAGAGCTCTTCTGATAAAGAGCCAGCATGTCGCGAAGCACTGAGAGACCTATGGGGCTTCGCAGCGTATCGATCTCGAAGAGATTTTGCGCCAGACGGTCTCTTTCCGGCATCATGAACCGGACACGGTCGAATATTGCCCTATGGTATCCCGGCGCATCATCGTGCTTAACCGGTTGGCGTTTTTGCCAGTCTCGTAGCTCTTTGGCGAGCATTTTCCGTTTCTCCGCGTACAGTTTTATTCGCTCTTGTGACGATTTGCTGTCGCTTGTGCCCCGTCGCTTAACGAGTTCCTTGTTTATGCGTATGAATTCAGGGCTGTTTTCAAACTCGAATTGCTTCTTTGCAGGCAGGCACTGCCATAAACTTGGATTGCGAGGTATGGTCAATCCACGGAAGAGGTCGAGGACTATGCCACGCCTTTTCTGGCCGTGGTAGGCTGCCTGGCCATCTGCGCTGTTCCGAGGCAAATAATGCTTTGGGAGCGTATTCGGGTCGGTGTGTCCAGCGTATACCATACGTGTAGCTTCGGACTCGAACAGATCTTTTGAAGAGAACGGGTTAGCAAGAGAGAGGCTTTGGAAACTGTATACGCACTCATCAAGTGAAGACCCTCCGCCCTGATGTCATGATGTCTTGGCGGTGTCGCATATCCTGCCCGTAGGCCGAGTAATCGTTGCCGATGGCTAAACGCAGCCGCAGTTTCAATGTTGTCCGTCGACTGGCTTTTGAAGAATGGTGTCTCAAGGAGGTCGTCTTTCCACTGTAACACCAACATCTCATCCTCGGGTGGCACAATTGTCAAGAGGTCTTCGATGGTTTTGTAGTCCCTGAACGCTTCATACGCCAAAAGTCGGGCAAGGAAAGGGAGCATCGGGTTGAAGCAGAGAAGCCCAGGTTCGTTGCCTTCATATAAGGCGTGTTGTGGCCTGAGAAAGCAAAAGTCAGAGTGGATTCTCTGCAATTGAACCATAATCTTACCTCTTGTCTGGCGTAGACGTCATGTTTTTTGCATCACGGGTGAGCTGAATGGCGAATTCCGGCGCCCTTGTCTCGTTGATGAATGCGACAAAGGTGAGGTCCTTGACACAGTTAGTCGATACAGTAGCATCCGAATCCAACATAACATCATTACCTTGAAATGGAGGCCTCGCCCGGTGCCCGCACGACAGGTGGACTCGATGTACTCCCCGATCCGAGAAGAAGAGTATGCATTCCCTAATAGGAGTCCCCAGTCATCGATGAGCGTTCCCGGACGCTTGTACTCGACCCAATCCGCTGCCCAAAGCTGCCTCGCATAATTCAGCAAGACGTTTTTTGTGGCAAACCTCCTAGGTCTCTTCGTCTTTGGCATTCCCATCTCTTCTGCCAGTGGCCCGTTGATGTACTAGCATCGAAGTTAACATTGTAAGAAATTTAGTAAGAAACGAAGAATGAGATGCATACCTCTGTCACAGATTGTGCTATTCCACGCGGTATTGATTGTTCGGGGTTGGCGCGCTGCCAAGCCGCCGTGAATGTGTTCCAGTACTTCCGCACAGTCTCTGAACCGGGAACCTCAATCCCTTCCTCACCATCGATGCTGTAGGCCATTTTTCTCACGAAGTCTTTCAGAGATTTCAAGTCATCTGGTGATGCTTCTGGATTTTGCTTCTGGTATCTGCATACTGAGGTCAGCCAAATGTCCATATATATAGGCTATATAACACACTCAAGCCATAGTTGCACCTTCTTGGCGTAGCTCCGTTCCACTGCAGGCTGGATCTTTCTCAGGACTAATTCCCCATTCACGATGTTGCTTTCTTTCTCCGAGCTCCTTTTGCAGCCTAGGCGGAGGGTGTCAGCTGCGCTTTTAGCTTTCCCCATTGGACGGCGTTAATGAGACGGGATGAGTAAATAAAAGAACAAATGAAGTTGGAGTTTTCGTGAAGGGATTCGAGTCTTAATACCACAGCGAGGACTGGGAGTGAATAGATGGGGAAAGGAAGTTTAGCATCTTTGTGGAGGAATTCGAGTCTAAATACCAGAGAGAAGCCTGGGAGCGAATGGAACGGGGAAGGACACCACATGGGCGTGAGAAAGCTACAGATTGCTGCGAGTTAGACAGGGCAACGCAATGTGCCCATGCGTCAGGGGTAAGGAGCATTGCAAGCCAGCATACTGTTTCCGGAAGGAAGGATTCAATTACAGCCCATTCTAGGACTTATGCCAAGGGGCCCAGATTTGGGACTACGGTCCCAAAACGAGGATCAAGGCGGCCTCCCGGTTGGAGTCGTGAGAGTAGGCAAACGGGCTGACAAGGGGTGATCCGGAAGTTGAGGGCCCAGAAGTGGGGTTAAGAGCGAGGAGGGGACCAGGGGAAGGGTGAGCAGAAAGCTGATGAGGGCTGCGCGGGCTGAGGCGGGCTGATGCACCGCTGAGCCGGCTGAGGCACCGCTGAGGCGGGCTGATGCACTGCTGAGCCGAGATTGAGCCGGGGAGCGAAGAGGCCCTAAAAGCGGCCACGCACGCTGACTAAGATCTCACTTGAGTTTCGTCTCAGGATACCATCTCAACTGTATCTACGTTAGCAGAGTGGAGAAGTTAGCACGTCAAGATGACTGAGGGAAGTCCTTGTTACTGCAATCCGATTATAGATATCTCACTGAGTTGTAAGGGCATCTGAATTATTGTAGAGATAAGTCCTAATATCTTACAGAGTGATTCCAGTTGTCGCAAGACTTGAAACAGTTGCTGCATCTCGCTCTTCAAGTCGGCGATGCGCCGGGCAAGCGGATGGATCTTCACTTAGTAGGTGATTGTGCTTCGCGCATTCTTTGTCTGGCCGATAGCTGAGGATCCATGTGCGTCCATATAGTGATTGCTTTGCGAGAACTGAGAACTTGCAGCCTGTTATTCGACTGGGGGTGCGGCGTACTCGTTCAATCGAATTGCTCGGCGGTACCTAGTCTGTTCCGATCGCATGCGTACACAACATTTACCTGGCCATTAGGAGTCTTCGAGGACTTTCCCGTCGTGAATGCATATCCTCGAGGCTTCGCCCAAGCATTAATTGCTTTGAATAGGGACTCTCGTGATTCATATTCGCCTTCCGGTGGGAGGACATCATGCACAAATGATGTCTACGCCATCGTGCTGCCTGGTGTGTGCCCTAGAGCCGTTTCTGGCTTTGTTATGCCCCTCCTTCACAGGTACGTACTGTTTGTCACCACACACGGTCCTCAGCCACAGTGCGCCACAATGGTGGTCCGTGCGGAAACTCCTTTAACATTGGATAACAGGGAGGGACCGGTCCGGCAAGCGGCCCGCCATAGGAAGCCTGGAGGAACTGTTCTGGCGTAATTAAGCTGGTGAAGAAGGGCTGCTTCCAGGAACAGTAAAGACCGCGCCGAATGTCACCAATTCGGTGTTCAATGCTTTCCGCACGGACGATATTTATGGTGTCCACATTATTGACACGTGAGTCTCCACTCAAGGATCGGCCAGTGGTTAGCTTAGCTGGTTGGCTCGCTTGCCTGGAAAATTGTTCCTCCGCTCATTCCTGGACAGCCGTCTCCATCCAAGTACTAGCCGAGACTGGCGACGACAGAGATGAGAGCGGTAAAAATGGATTGAGTAGCACCAGGGACGGGCCGTCCCGCTGAAATGTCAAATGTACGTTCTCCATCACTCTCTTGCCTTGGGATCTTATGTGATGTGGATGTTAAGCAGCTCACAATACCGTGTGAGGTGGTACATGATCCTGACCCAATTAGAATAGAGATCACACAGGCAGCCATCGCACAGCCTTGCTTACCCCTCATTTACTTTCAACAGTCAAGGTGATCAAAGATCTTTTACAATAACTCATGAGCGCAGAAGCACGTGAAGTCATTGCCTGACCACGATGGAGGTTCTCGGTGTTGCGGCCAACGTCATCGCAGTTGTTGATATTTCCATCAAGATCGCATCGCTTTGCGTCCAGTACGCCAAGGACGTGAAAAATGCCGCTGGCGATATCGAACAAGTTAAAAACGAGGTTACCAACCTACAGGGAGTTACCGAAGCAGTGCAGGAGTTGTTAAATAATCCCAATAGCGCGAAACTCGGCAAATCGCAGAGACTCAAGGATAATCTCGACGACAGTCGGTTGCTGCTTGAAACACTTGAGCTCAGGCTCATGCCTCGGACGTCCCGCAAGGCAATGAGCAAAATAGGTCTTCGCGCATTGAAATGGCCGTTTCAGAGGAAAGAGGTGGATGATCTAGTTGAGACGCTTAGGCGACACGCTGAGACAATCGATCGGACTCTCCAAGTGGAACAGACGTAAGATTCCGTTTATTTTGCTTTTAATCATACACTAATAGAGATGCGCTGTAGGGGTATTATTCTCCATGTCGACGAAAAACTGCTTTGCATCGACCAAAAGACAGTACTCAGTAGACTTCCTGTAGCTACAGGTGCGTCTTTTGACTCTGGCGCCGAAGAGCATAACCCGACTTGCCTACGAGATACCCGAGTCGACGTCCTCCTCCGCATTCATGAATGGGCCATAGACCCTGACGCCAAGCCTATTTTCTGGCTCAACGGAATGGCTGGGACTGGAAAGTCTACAATATCTCGCACTGTTGCTCGGTCTGTTGCTGCGTCAGGTCGCCTCGGCGGCAGCTTCTTTTTCAAGAGAGGAGAGGCTGACCGGGGGAGCTTGTCTAAGTTCTTCGCAACCATCGCCATCCAGTTGGCCGAAAGAGAGCCTGCTATCGCGCCACATATCAAGGCTGCTATTGATGCTGATCCTCACATTGCTGGAAAGGCGGCACGACATCAATTCAGCGAACTTATCATGCGGCCACTGAGAAATACTGCCCCAGGCGCTCAGAGATCAGGCACATTGGTGGTCATTGTTGATGCCCTTGACGAATGCGACCGGGATGAGGATGTCAAACTTCTTATCAATCTTTTCTCTTGCACAAGAGATCTGCAGTTTCCAAAACTAAGGATCCTCGTTACAAGCAGGCCAGAGCTGCCAATTCGACTTGGCTTTTACGGTGTGAAGGGCATATATTAAGACCTTGTACTTCATGAAATACTATCTGGTATTATTGAGCATGATATCTCTGCGTTTTTCGACCACGAGCTTGCAAAAATCAAGACTGAGTACAACTCATCTGTGTCTTAAGATCGACATCTACCACTTGACTGGCCTGGGGAAGAAAACGTCCAACGTCTGGTGAAAATGGCTGTTCCTCTCTTTATTTTCGCTACCACAGTCTGCCGTTTTCTTTCCGATCGCAGATTTGGTAATCCCAACAAGCAATTAAGGGAAATTTTGCAACTTCAAAGAGAAAGCCAGATATCACAACTTAGCGCTACATATCTACCTGTTCTCAACAAGCTGATTGATGGCCTGGAGAACTGGCAGCGGGACGATCTCATTGAGCGATTTCGACGCATCGTTGGCTCTATTGTGGTTCTAGGGAACCCCCTCCCCATATCTGCCCTCGGACGACTCCTGAACATACAGAAAGAGACGATCGATGCCCAACTGGACCTGCTTCATTCAGTCCTGAGCATCCCTCCATCAGAGCAATCTCCTGTAAGGATGCTACATCTCTCCTTCCGCGACTTCCTGGTGGACCCTAGGAAGCATGCCAAGCATCTGTTCTGGGTAGATGAGAAACAGGTTCATAATCAATTGGCGGTATACTGCCTTGATGTTATGAACCAATGCCTGGAAACGGATATATGCATGCTCGTACAGCCAGGAACAGACCGTGCATCTATCAGCCCTCAAGACATCAATTCACATATCCTTCCTGAGGTGCAATACGCTTGCCTTTACTGGGTTTATCACATACAACAAGCCGATATGCGTATTGATGACAATGGACCAGTCTACAAATTCTTATTGCAACATTTTCTCCACTGGCTAGAAGTATTAAGCCTAGTTGGAAGAGTTTCAGAAAGCCTTACCATTATTAAGGACTTACAAGCAGTTCGTAAGGTAAGTATGTATTAGGAAGTAGAGAACTGGGTATACTAATGATATTTCAGCTAGAAGGAAGTGGAAAGCTAGTGGACTTTCTCCAAGACGCACAGCGATTGATCCTCACCAACATATCAACAATTAACTCTGTGCCTCTTCAGATCTACTCCTCAGTTCTTGCCTTTGCGCCAAAGAATAGTGCTGTACGAAACACCTTTTTCCAAGACCATCAGATTCCAAAGTGGATGTCTCTTGCAACAGAACCAGAAGACAATTGGGACCTATGTCAACAGGTCCTGGAAGGCCATACGGGCGTGGTCAGGTCCGTAGCCTTCTCGCACGACTCGACTCTCGTGGTCTCAGCCTCTGACGATAAGACTATCCGACTCTGGCGCATTGATGATGGCACATGTATCCAAGAGCTCGAGGGTCATACGGCCTGGGTATGGTCTGTAGCCTTCTCGCACGACTCGACTCTCGTGGCCTCAGCCTCTCAAGATGAAACTATCCGACTCTGGCGCATTGATGATGGCACATGCATCCAAGAGCTCAAGGACCATACGGGCTCGGTAAGATCAGTAGCCTTCTCACACGACTTGAGCCTCGTGACCTCGGCCTCTTATGATAAGACGATCCGGCTCTGGCGCATTGATGATGGCACATGCATCCAAGAGCTCAATGGCCATACAGACTCAGTAACATCAGTAGCCTTCTCGCATGACTCGACCCTCGTGGCCTCCGCCTCTCACGATGGGGCGATTCGGCTCTGGCGCATTGATGATGGCACATGCATCCAAGAGCTCAAGGGCCATACGAATTGGGTAACATCAGTAGCCTTCTCGCCCGACTCAACCCTCATGGCCTCTGCCTCTGATGATCAGACTATCCGACTCTGGCGCATTGATGATGGCACATGTATCCAAGAGCTCGAGGGTCATACGGCCTGGGTATGGTCTGTAGCCTTCTCGCACGACTCGACTCTCGTGGCCTCTGCCTCTGATGATCAGACTATCCGGCTCTGGCGCATTGATGATGGCACATGCATCCAAGAGCTCAAGGGCCATACAGACACAGCATCATCTGTAGCTTTCTCATATGACTCGACCCTTGTGGCCTCAGCCTCTTGGGATCAGACTATCCGGCTCTGGCGCGTTAATGATGGCACATACATCCAAGAGCTCAAGGGCCATACGCACTGGGTAACATCAGTAGCCTTCTCACACGACTTGAGCCTCGTGGCGTCAGCCTCTTGGGATCAGACTATCCGGCTCTGGCGCGTTAATGATGGCACATACATCCAAGAGCTCAAGGGCCATACGCACTGGGTAAGATCAGTAGCCTTCTCACACGACTCGGCCCTCGTGGCCTCGGCCTCTAACGATAAGACCATCCGGCTCTGGCGCACTGATGATAGCACATATATCCAAGAGCTCAAGGGCCATATGGGCCCGGTAACTTCAGCAGCCTTCTCACACGATTCGGCCCTCGTGGCCTCAGCCTCTAACGATGAGACCATCCGGCTCTGGCGCGTTGATGATGGCACATGCATCCAAGAGCTCAAGGGCCATACGGGCCCGGTAACTTCAGCAACCTTCTCACACGACTCGACTCTCGTGGCGTCGGCCTCCTGGGATGAGACCATCCGGCTCTGGCGCGTTGATGATGGCACATGCATCCAAGAGCTTAAGGGCCATACGGGCCCGGTAACATCAGCAACCTTCTCACACGACTCGGCCCTCGTGGCGTCGGCCTCTGACGATAAGACCATCCGGCTCTGGCGCGTTGATGATGGCACATGCATCCAAGAGCTTAAGGGCCATACGGGCTCGGTATCACCAGTAGCCTTCTCGCACGACTCGGCCCTCGTGGCGTCGGCCTCTGACGATAAGACCATCCGGCTCTGGCGCGTTGATGATGGCATATGCATTCGAGAAGTAGCTGGCATTTCCTCCTCTCAACTGCAATTTGACCCTAAGAATCCATGCCTCTTGACTGACGCTGGCGCTATCTCTATTAAGAGTCCTGTTTCATCACCTGAAAACATCACTATATCTTTTACTAACTGCCTCTCTGGCATTGGGATCAGTGAAGATAAGTGCTGGATTATGTGGCAGAAAAAGAGACTGCTTTGGTTACCGGCGTCATTTCGTCCTAACTGTTCAAAGGTAGCTGGATTGTCTGTTATTATTGGCTGTAACTCGGGGAGAGTGATTATTATGAGATTTGATGATCTCTGGCTGGTAGACTAGTTAAATTTGAGTGCATAAGGTCTACTGCGTTCCTCTACGCAAGGTCGAGGATAGTCGCGCCGCCGTAGCAATGTCCGGCTTCGATCGACCTAGGCCGACAAACAGCCAGGGTACGTAAGGATTTAAGGAGGAGCCAAGCGACAATACCAGCACAGTTATAGAACGGTCTTCTTCTGGGGTCTTCGAGACTAATAATGGGATACAATACGAGCTTAATAAGGAGGAAGTCCTCACATATTTAATGTTAGGAAATCACGACAAATATAAGGCTTTTTAAGCTAGTCTTGTGGGTTATTATTGATGACTATTTGGAAAGAATCAAGGGAAGGTTGTCTTTTGGTCAAGGCCAGGAATCTAGTCGTATAATTATGCCCTCCTTTTTCCTGGTCTAGTTCTCTTGCTTCTAATTAGCTCAGGGGTACTTTGTTTCTTCCTCTTACGTATTGGAGTGGGGGTCGTAGGAGCGAGTTGATCGTCCAACAACTGCTCTGTGTCTGAACCATCGTCCGTACGATCGCTATCTGAATTGCCAGTTAGCTGAAGTGATAGGTGTGGAAGGGACGAGACATACCCGAACTTGGAATTGGAAGCACTGGATCGACGTCAGCTGTGGTTGGATTCAGTGGTGTATGTTTTTCTCCAGGGCAGGCTGGCGGTTTGGTCGCCTCGCGATCTGACTGCTTTGATGGCAGTGAAGCAGCTTTCCTTTGCGGAGACTGCTTTTGACCACGGATTGGAGACGAGAATGGGTTTCTGCTCGTAACGCCCCCAGGGCCAGCTGGTCGTGGCGGCGTAGGCGGCTCATTGACAGGATTCGACGATGTGGGCATGGATGTATTGTGTGTAGACAGGGCACTCTGCCGAACGAATTCCCAATCGTCGGGGAGAATTACCAAGATCCGGACGGTGGAATCGATGAGTTGAGGGCCTTGAATAAGCTCGCGGTTAAGGACCCCTAAGATGCGACCGCTGCATACAATCCACGACCCTTTAGGAAAGGGGTTCGCGGCTTGTCGCATCCACCCGAGTAGAGAACTCCATGGTTGTCGCTCTACGGGGAAGAGGAGGAGGACGTGGCATACGTGTACGCCTTTGTGAGGAGGGCGGTCGCTCTCTGGCATCAAGTAAGAACCCAGCTTTATGAAAACCGAAGTCTTGCTCAGCGGCTCTGGCCATACATCCTCCTTGATGTGGAAGGTGTCTAAATCGACAGGACCGGCAAGGGATACATGTGCTGGAGAGCTTGGCCAGGGGGCACCTTCGTCGCTATCACCAAGGAGTCGAGGGACAATACTATGGGATTGTAAGCATCAATGACCTGTACGAGTAGGAAGTGAGAAGACGGACGGAGTTAAGCCGCCATCGCGCGGCAGTGCCAGCGCAACCTGCACAGATTGAGTTTCTTCTGTCTCCCATCCATCTAAACTTACGCCATGGAAGGTAAGTTTGTTTGGAAAAAGTCGGGCGACTATAGTGAACCATTTCCCCTCCCAGTCCTCCCCCAAGGTCGCTGTTCTTGCTCCGGGGTTGAACATGGAGAGTAGCAAAGGAAGCCCCGAGGTCTCGTCATCTTCAGGACTGAGGAGGCGCGGATAGAGGTCGAGAATGAATGCAGGCTGGATAAAGGGCAGGAAGGTCCCAGCCTTGAAGTTCCCTGCATTCGTATAGCGTGAGCCAGCTGGGAGGATTTCGCACTGGGCTAGGTCGGAATGGTAGGTGATGATGAGATCCGCACCGATCGCTCCCTGCCCACGCTTATTTGGTAATGGAGGTATCGGGCAAATGACAGAGGCCGAGGAAGACGCCATATTAGTCGTAATAGAATTACACACAGTATTATAAGTGAAATGAGTTTAAGAGAGATAAGGGCAAAGGAGATGAGAGTGTTAAGTTCTTCTCTTTGAAAAATGGTGGCTTGCTATGTAGATATATACTGCTTTTAGTAATGCTCTGACCCTGACGTCGATGTAGCATACTGCTACACTAAGCTAGGTTCTGAAGTGTAACCCGTACGGTATATCGCCATAAAGTATCAGTTGACAGACTCAGTAGTGTGTTGCATCTGAAAGCTAGGATATCCTGGGTTGAAGAGAGGGGTTAATGAGGGGGACAACAACCCGAGGCATCGGCAGAAGTGATAGAGTTTGAGAGGGATCTCGGCAGAAACAATAGATAGCTGTAAATGTGATAACAGTGATTGGAGCTTGTAACCCTACGTAAGATGGGTTTGGAAAGGGGATCCATGCTGTGGGTCTATCGCTCTGCTCCTGTAGACCTCCTCGCATATGTCTCTTATCCAGAGAAAGAGTCAGTTTTGGGGAACCCATAGAGTCATCGACAGAGAATTTACGAACGTGATTTGTCGCTACACAGCAATATATTTAAACAGGAGCCTCGATAAGTACTTACCATGGCTGAATCACATGATCCTTTTTTCCTACCCACTCCACCACAGACACAACTGCCTACCCAGCAGCAGCAGACGAGAACAGGACCGCAAAGTGATGAGAGTCGGGCCATACGGGAAGCAGCGCGGCAGAGGTTGGAAGAGCAAAGGCGACGTGAGCGGGAGGCGATACGATATCAGCAACAGACGACAAGATCGCTGCAGAAGGAAGAGCGCCGCCGCCAACGAGTGGAGAAACGAGCGGAAACAATTCGGCAGCGGGAAGAAGAACGCCGCCGCCAACAAGAGGAGAGGATACGACAGCAGGAACTGGAAAGAGAACGCCACCCACAAGCTGAAGAGAGAAGACAGTGGCTGGAGAGACACCGTCGGCGTCAAGAGGAGGAGGCTCGACGTCGAGAGGAGCTGGCGTCGCACACGAGCAATCGCCGTCGACGAGCTAGGGAGGCGAGACAGGAGATAGATTTATCAAACCCGGAGTATGAATCCTTCTTGGGGCACCCGAGGTCTCTTAAGCGCGCGAAGACTGACAATGACTAAAGACGTCGTCGGCCACGGCAAGATGGACCTTCTGGCACCATCCCGGCCCAACAGGCAGCTCCTCCTGACCTGATGTCCATGGAGATGATTATGCAGCAAAAGGAAGCGCTACGCAGGCTGATGCAAGCAGTAGAGCAATCCTTCCAAGAGAAGCAAGCGGCCTCGAATCGCCGTGATTGGTGCAACCCTGTGCCTGCAAATCGTAAGGTCGACACAGTCCAGTCCTTTCTAAAAGCCTTCCACGATGAAGGCAGCATGGAGATAGCAGTATGCTCAGTTTGCTATCTACAGAAGAAGCCACGGGACCTAGACCATGCCGACTGGAAAAAGGCGTTGCCTGACGAGATTCGTTTAGCAATGACCAACTTACTGGTGTGTAAGAGATGCTTCCCGGAGGGAGATGGCGAGACCGTAGTGCCGATATGCTTTTCCTGTCGAGCGGCTTTCGACCGAGGCAAGGTCCCAGATGCATGCATGGGGGGCACGATACTCATCGGCTGCGAGCATCGGTATCCAGAGGAGCTGAAAGACCTTACCCCTCTCGAGGAGAAGCTGATCTCTCTCAATGCGGCATACGGGCTCATCACCAAGTTTAACATCCAACGTGGCCAGGTAACCGGCCCGACATATCGGAAGCACGTCGTGGGTCATATCACGGTGTTCCCCAATGACGTGGAGTCTTTGGCTGCCACGATCCTGCCGCACCCACTTGTGTCGATACTGGAGCAGGTGCATGTGATTTGGACCGGCTTAGAGCGACCCACGCCTCGAGATGTGAGTAAACTGCTCAGCGTTCGACCCGGTGCCCTCCGCACAGCGTTACAGTGGCTGCGAGCAAACAACCCCCTTTACGTCGACATCGTGATCCACGAAGAGGAGATGGAAAGTTGGGCCTTCGAAGACGGCAGCGACGTACCAACACAAGCTTACCAACGCATGGTGAGGGAAGAAGAGACTGCAGAAGAGCTTATACGGACAGCACAGATCGTGCCTCCAACCGATCGAGGGCAGGACTTTCCTGGTCAAGTGTCGACGGTCGAGGACATTGCGATGGAGCTAGCAGAAAGATCTAAGTGTGGCGCTAGACAATTTGAGCCTGCGCGTGGCGTAAAACCCCTTAGCTTGGAGGAAGCGACGGCCGAGGAAACGTCGGAGCGGGTGTTTGAGCTACATTCCTCGGCGATGTTCCCGATAGACGAGCAGGCTGCCTTTGCAGAGCAGGACAAGCTAGAGTTCATCAGTCTGGCGCTGCAGGCAGAGCGAGAGTTCGACGATAGGTACGAAGGTGGTGCAGGCGAGGCCCCGTCGATGCAGGTTCATGGCTCCTCAGGTCGTCCGTTCATCCGGGTGTCACATGGTC
Source organism: Ilyonectria robusta (assembly GCF_021365365.1). Lineage (NCBI taxonomy): Eukaryota > Fungi > Ascomycota > Sordariomycetes > Hypocreales > Nectriaceae > Ilyonectria > Ilyonectria robusta. The sequence goes on from NW_025764475.1 coordinate 217,149, forward strand.
GTGAGTTCGCGGACGGCTTTTCCCCAGATTATTTCCCAAAGACCTTCCCTTGTTGCTTCCCTTATGGCCGCGGCGGACCACGAGTGGCGGATCGGAACGAGGTGGGAGATCCAGCGAACCCCCTGCTGCGAGATATGACCCTGGAGTCTTGGGCCAAAGTCGTTCTGCAGCGGCACGGCGGGCATTGCGCCCAACACCCTGCCTTTTCGTTCCTTGTCTTCAACATGATGGTAAGGTCTCGGAACCGGTGGATTGCCCAGGGCCGCCTGAAGCGGTCGGCGTTTCGGCGAGTCGAGGGAATATACCAGAAGCTGACGCCCGAGCGCTTGCGCGAAGCGCAAAAGGAGATGTTCGAGACGGGAAAGACCACAGACAGGGACGTTATCGCACTTATGAAGGAACTCTCACTCTACGGTAGCCGACATCCTTTATCAAACGAGAGCCGCCTATCTATGCGGAAGAAGATCTGGTCGATGATAGTGGAATTCGGCCTCACAGCCATCTGGTTTACGTTAAATCCCAATGACATCAACAACCCGGTGAAGCTGAAGCTCGCGGCGCATAGGGGACGGGATGACGAGGCCGCTAGAGCGTTGCTTCGTGCTCTAAGCACATCGTTGCAGGTGACAACCCTCTCGGTCCACGACCCTCTCAGCTCAACGCTCTTCTTCTTCCGCGAGATCTCTCTTTTTTTCGAGCATTACGTTCGCGTCGGACGACCGTCTGTTTACGGGAATGTGAGCCATTACTATGCGACCGTCGAGACCAACGACCGCGGGGCTCTCCACCTACACGGCCTACTCTGGTTAGATGGCAACCTGGCCCTATCGGATCTCGTCCGCGACATGGCCGATCCCGATGAGGGAGAATACCGGTCCAAGGTCAAGAGCTTCGTGGACGATATATTTACTGCAACCCTGAACGAGGCTCTGGCGAAGGAGGCGGTAGAGAGCGGCAAGAAAACTACTGCGGTCGAGCCTGAGCTGATGCGCGACCCAGAGTGGTTATCGGGGAGGTTTGAGCACGAGGCCAACTTTATTGCATCTCGCTGCCAGGTCCATCACCATACTGCTACGTGCGTCAAGTACTCTATTAAGGAAGTTTTGAAGGCGGGCCTGGCAAAGTGTAAAACGCAGCTGTGCCGTTTCCGGGCTCCTTGGAGACTTGTGCCGGAGACCGGCTTTACAGAGGACGGCCTGCTCGAAGTGAGGAGAGATCATCATATGGTCAATCAGTATAACCAGAGCATGGCTATAGGGCTGCGGCACAATCATGATGTATCAATGATTCTCACGCGTAAAAAGGGGCTGGCGCTCATACACTACATCTGCAACTACGCTACGAAGCTTAACGCTCCTATGTGGAAGCGGCTCGCGCTTGCCGCAGAGCTATTGGACCTGGCCCGCCAACAGCAAGGGGGACCAGGCAATCCAGGTACTACGTCGACGTCGACGATGGAAGATGAAACCAAATCGTTCTTGCTACGCGTCGCAAACCGAATTTTCACGAGCAGAGAGCTCTCGCAACCCGAGGTACTTGGCTATCTGCTCGGCTTCGAGACTGACTTTACAAATGTTCCTGCTTGGACCTGGGTGCATCTTAATTCCTTGTACTGGGCCTGCGCTAGACAGTGGCCGAGTCTGCGGGAAGCGCTGGTAGCACTTGGTCGAGAGCCGCAACCAGACAACATCTATTTCCAAGCAGACGGCTTTAAGTTGCCCTACTTGGAAGCTTACAAACACCGCGGCCCGATCCTCCAAGACCTCTGCTTCTACGACTATATGTCCTTTGTGGTCTTGAAGAAGGAACGCTCCCGGTGGAGAGGTACGACACCTATTCCTTTTCCACCAACGGCAACCGTCTGTAAAGGCTGGGTCCAATGCCTCCGAACTCCCAGCAAAACGGCGGTGCCTGTCTTCGATGGCCGTCTTACGGACGAGTTCGACGAACAAGATGAAAACTTCGTAAAGAAGTAGGTATTAAGGCCCTATAACGTGAAGTAAAGTACTTACGGGGTATTGATAGGAACGCAGTCTTGCATCTTGTCCTGTTTGTTCCTTGGGAAAGGTTTCAAGGCGAGCCAGCAGATGATATACCTGGACTTTGGCGAAGGTTCCAGGAAATGCTAAGCGACCGAGTTCGCTCTTACGTCCGTAACATCGCTTTATTACGCGTTTCCGCAGAAGACGCTCGGGCCGACCGTAAGCTTCAGGGTCTGGACCAGGACTTTGAAGAGATCGTGGATGCGGACGCCTTTGGCGATCAAATGGGGGAGGAGGATGGCGGCAGGGCGGATAACGAGAACATCGACTCACAAGAGTATTATGACGCCTTTCTGGGTGTCCTATCGGCAGTCCGGAGGAGCGAAATCAAGGACATGCCTGTGAGTTCGGCGCTGAGATGCTTGCACGAAGAGGCGAGGGCAATCGATCTGGGAGAGGATGACAACACCGCCGCCCAGCGGGGCCGACAGTTCTACACGATGCTACAAGACATTCAAGATTCACCTTTCCGGGGCACGGGCCTCCTCAGCCGGGAGGAAATCGATGCGATATTGAAGCTCCAGAAGAAAGAAGACACCAGCGTCAGGGCAAATATTCAGGGAAGGGAGAGTAATGCGTCCTCCGCGTACGCTGATGGGCCCCATGGAAGGCCGAATGTCCCAAGGCGGCCCGCTCAGATGGAAGAAATACCAGCTAACGGAGTTGGCCCGGGGGGCCAGATGCGTCTCGAAGTCGGCCCTGCTATGTCACATGTCGACGTCGCTCTAAGTCTGGCGAGGCAGTGGACCTTGAACAAGCTACAGTCGATGGCGGTGCTGCTACCGGCAGTCTTCCTCGACGAGCGCGGCACTCGGCTCCAGGAAGAGGAGGGCAAGCAGCACCTCCAATACGTCGGTGGTGAAGGGGGCACGGGAAAGTCTCGCGTTATACACGCTATCAAAGACATGTTCCGGCTGAAAGGCGGCCTTCACACGCTGCTCCTGACAGGCGCAAGCGGAAACGCGGCTGCACTCATTGGTGGAGTGACCCTCCATTCCGCCTCTAACATTGGATTCAATGACAGGACAGAGACTACGAAGAATATATCGGAAGAAGAGAAACTACATTGGAAGAATAAGATTATGTTGATCGTCGACGAGATCAGCCAGGTGGGCGGCCTCACGCTTGCATCTGTAGACAGCCGCCTGAGGCTGTATAGAGATGATGTGCATCGCCCTTTTGGTGGGATCCCAATCGTCATCTTCTTTGGCGATTTCTTCCAGTTTGACCCGGTCAGACAGACCAGCCTCCTCTTACCAGAGCCTAGAGAACACAACAGACAGAGTCCGGAGAGCTTGGCAAAGCATGTAGCAGCACATAAACTGTTCCTCCAGTTTACAACCGTCGTCATGCTTCGCGAACAGGTCCGAACTGCTGGCTGTGCAAGGTTGCGTGGCTTCCTCCGGCGCCTGCGCAATGGGGAGCAGACCGAGCTGGACTTCCAACGGCTATGTCGTCGCCTGTATAACCAAGCATCCCAGCCCTCTTTCGCCAATGGGCTGAGGGCGATCACACCTCTGAACCAAGATAGATGGGACCTGAACATGGCAGCCGTCATGCAGTGGGCTCGCGCCCAGGGCAAGCATATCTCCATCTTCGTGGCCAAGCACGACACTGAAGCAGGAAAGCGGTTGCGTGTGGAAGAGCTATGTGACGTGCTCCGCTACGGAGACGACTCACAACTTCCAACCCCTGGGCTGTTCTTCTATACGCAAGGGATGCCAGTAGTGGTGACCCGGAACCAGCTTACTGGGTTGAAGCTGGTCAACGGGGCGCCCTTCAGGGCGGTCGACATCTTTCCCGACCTCGCCTGCGGCACCATTGCCCTCGCCAGCGACGTGACGCTCCACCTGGCCCCCCCGACAGCCATTCTCCTTCAGTCAGACGATATTGCAGACCTCGAAGTACCCGGGCTCCCGAAAGGTACTATCCTCATCAAGAGCAAAACAGTAGTTATCCCCGACTCTATGCGACGGAGGAATCCCAGCTTGAGAAGCAAGGCAGGCTTTCAATTGGTCACCCATAGAACAGGACCCCTATGCACCCCCGCCTTCGCTATGACGGACCAGAAAAGCCAGGGTAAGCAGTTCTCAGAGGTCCTTCTTAACCTCAAAGGCGTTCACGGCGGCAGCATAACGACAAGACCTAGTTTTATGAGCCTATACGTGCAGCTCTCGAGGGCGGAGAGGTGGGAGGGGCTGTATCTCTTCCGGAGGCCAGCACGGGGCGATTTTATCGAGCCGAAGAACGTATTAGATAGGCAAATGAGGGACGCCGTTTACAAGCTGGAGAGGCTGGGGGACGAGACAAGGCAGCGTTTCGAGCGTGACCACAGACACGAGAGGTGGTTTCAGGATTGGGATGCTATAACAGAGTCTACCTCGGTAACCGAAGTCGACGAGGAAGACGACCCTTCTCTCTGGTGCGATTCTGAGGCCAAGTCATAGCATGCACCTTGGCAGTTACATTTATAAGCTGTAAGGAAACAATGTCACCAACGTCTCCTTTTCTCGCACAGGTGCGATGGACTTATAATAGTAAAAGTCTATATATCTCTTCCTCGAAGAAACCACAAATACACTACCCTGGCTAAAAAGCAACCGTGTATCCAGAGTAAGCCGTCGCTCACAGTAAAAAGTAACAGTAAAAATAAATAAATGACACCGCAAAATCGAAGAGGTCTTGGCAAAATGGTCCGTGCTTTCTGTGTGTCTGTCAAGGCCAGGCAAAGGAACCTTCCGGAACTTACTTCGTAGTTCCTCCAGGCACTTCGTAGTTCCTCCAGGCAAAGGAACCTTCCGGAACTTACTTCGTAGTTCCTCCAGGCACTGCGACACATTCCCTGTGTGTGTGTGTACCTCGTCCTCTATGATACATACGCCAACTCTATCGTCCCATATCGAAGACCAGACAGAGCGCCGCCCACTTCATTACCCCAGCCAGATTGAACTGGGGTTCACTCCCCATTCCGTCCCCAATGCTCACGCATCCAACTCCTCCCATGCTGTCGCCGAATCTACCGAAAGGCAATCTCCAACGGACCCTTGTAATCAAACAACATATATGCTGCTAGATTTCCCTAGGACAACAAAGACAATGGGACCGAAGGCCTGGATCACAGAGGAGGCTTGCCTTTGCCAAGATGATCTATATATCGGAATTCATCAGCTACTTTACCAATGGTCTCTTAACAATTCGACCATCTACAAGTGCTTTCACCACACCCCTGACACCGAGGTTATGGACTCCGCTTTTAAAAAGTTACTTCCGATCATGCCTACCCCATGCCAATGGTTCGGAGATTTGCCCATCGATCGATACCTGGAAGCGCAGATTACCGATTTTTTGACCCAGTTCTCCTCCTCCTGGGATGGTGTCACATATAATATATGCCGTTGTTACACTACGCATTAGCGGAGTGTTCATTCCACTTTTGCTGTAGTTTTCAATGCGACAGATGGCCTCGTGGACATAGTCAAGGTCCGAAGTTATCCTCTGACGGCAAATGATTTAACAATGGACCTTTTTTGCCGATCTCTACCACTGAAGCGTTTGTTGTTTCTCTAGAGTTGTAAGATTCTTGAGTTGGAGAATGGTCTTTTAACGAAGCTCGAAACAATCTTCTTGGAAGAGCAGTCTGCAATTCTCAGATTACAGAAGAAGGGCAGCCAGTTCAAGGAACAACTACGCTAAATACTGGAATGTACTGCGGCCCAGCCAGACAGGTACTTCTGCCAACCCAACAATGCCTACTAGTCCAGTTGAATCTGTATTGGATGTGTTTGAGTTGGCTCCTACAAGAAGCGACCCGATGCGTTGCTTTCAACGCCTCAATTCATTCATTGAATCTCTTGGGACTAACAAATCGAAATTTCAGCCTCTGTTAAATGCCAACGCAAATGAAAATCGATTCTACCTTTCACTTCATCAACTGACTTGCATGTGGATTCTGGACAACTCTAAAATCCACAAGATGTTTCAGGCTACTTTGGCACCATATGCCATCAATTCAGCTCTTGACATCTTGAAAGACTTTCTCAATCTCCCATTTGGGCACATTGAGTGTTCAAAGATTTCCCTACTTCCTGGGACCGACTCCTAGGTCAGTTCAATACTGACCCAGACCTGCTTGATTCTCTTACCAACACCCTCAATAAGGTATACTCCTTGGAGTTCAACTTGGACATAGTGACCCGTCGAGAATATTCACTATCCGAGATCACCATAAGTATCGTGACCAAATGCGCACAATCTCCGACATTGCAGGCTCAGATCTTTAGCAAAACCCTCCGCATGCTTGAAATTGCGGATAGAGAGCTTGGAATTGACCTACACAATGTCTTCAACAACGAGCAGCCCAAAATAATCAATATATTCAACGAACAAAACTCAACTAGAAAACTCTTGAAGGATAGATATCAGAGCTTAGTTCAGGTTGAGAAGACTCAAGGTACGTTTGGCTTCAGTTGCATAGCGGGCTAGTTCACTGAAGCGCTGACTCTTTAGATCCGAAACCGCCTTCACTCTCGACTTCTGTAATTTGAGCCCGATATGTTTGATAGATGGGCTTTGCTAATTGACTAGATAGGACTCGAGCAATACCAAGCGGTCTGGGCCCGACGATCTGTCTCAAGTAAAGCGTTCTAAAATGTCTTGAGGAAACGGCTTTGATAAGAGAGAATGGGTGGGGTGGACGATGGGCAAAGGCAGGGATGAATGAAGCAATGGAATGGCGACGTCCTATTTCTATCTCTACTGCAGCTACCAAGCTTTAAAATATAGTGGAGCCAAAACAGATACAGTATTTGGGTAGCAAATTCGTTGGTGGTATCCCTCTTGTCTCCAGCTCAAAATGCTGCTCAAAATGGTTATAGTAATTTCACGAGCTTTAGCGGCGGCAAAAGAGGGTAGGTTTATCCAGCCGACATAACGGAGGGAGTGAGGTGCTAGAAGTGGATTTGGGGTAAGAATAACGGTACCTCATGCAGTGTGGAACGGCTATGAATCAAAATGCTGTTGGTCGTAGGCTTGGCATGACGACTGTTAAGGAGGAATGTTGCATAAGGAACTATTACCTCACTTGGCTACCTAAAGGGTATATCGCCGGAACTATTCCCCACGAATCGTGTGACTAGCCTTATGTAAAACTACATGCGAAATTCTTGGGTATTATCCGGATGTCACTGCAGTACTCTCCGCTATCTTGGCTAGGTTTTAATAGCATTGTTGTAATTGGCTAGACCCTTAACTGAGCCATTTTCCTCAGAGAAATCTGGTGATCTATGCCGCCTTTGGCAAACAACACGCAGCTATTTCTCTTAGTGAGGCTGTTCGCTGCAAATCTAGCTGGAGCCTTACCCTAAACAGGGACACGGTGTCGCGATTTAGTGGGCTGATGTGACCACAATGCTCAAGGGAAACTTGCTTCCTTGCAGGATGCTAGTGAGGGATTGATACACTGCGCCGTCCCGCTGCAGCTAGCTAGTGGGTTGCCTTGAAGAATGCTTCTATGAGATTGGCTCGCATAGTTTCAGTATACATTATCAGTCACTTGTATGGAGCGAATTACCCGGCCAGTGTACTAAAGGGAAACCCGCCTGTTTGTATATAAGTGAGGTTATCTACACTGTAGCCTTCTTTACCAGCAATCCCATTAACAACTCTTCAAATTGCAAATCAAACATGGAGCCCACCGGATGCCAACTCAACAAAGGCAGTCTCTACCAATTTCTCATCGACTACCGGAACGCAGAAAACAAAACCATAAAAGAATGGGTAATGTTCATACCTCAAACAAGCGGCTACCTGTCATATTCATCACAGGTATATTAATCCAAACTTTATATTCGAGTTCTACTGACTGGAGGCAGGTCCGGATTATAGAACTTCAGGGGCTTTATCGTGGATTTCTTGATGGAGACTTGAAAATTGACTCTATTAACTTGGATATTCAGTTGCCGAATTACATCGCGGTTTCCAAGTGTTTGCATATGCTTGATGGATAAAATAGAGAAAAAGTTGAGTAATAAGAGATAGAGGGTAATAAATTAAATATTGCATAATCTTATAAGTTACTCTTTAAATTTACATATATAGAAATAATATAATCAACATCCTCCATCAAACTAACTTTAGCCTATATGTTAATACACTCAGGGATTTCGGTCTAGAATCACCTATCTTTAAGTGGCTTCACCTTATGATGCGTAGAACTTAGCCAGTTCTCCCCCCTCATATTCAACTTTACTCGCCAACTGTGAGAGTAAGGCGGACCTTACCGGGGGGAAGGTTCAGGCCCACACCATCCTCAGCCTCCATTCCCTTGACGTAAGCGTTCTCACCACTGCCGTCGCTGTTTATGGTGGAGCAAATACCGGAGCCGCAGACCTTCAGGGCGGGAGTTTCGAGGCCGTTCTTGGCAGCGACCAGGCAGGAGGCATCAGCACCAGACCAGTTGTCATTGGATACGTTGCCAAAGTCGAACTCGAGCCAAGTGCCCGCGAACTGGCCAATGGCGGTAGTGACGACCTCAGTGCCAACACTACAAGCACACCCACCCTGAGAGTTGTCATCGAATGCAATAACTTCCGTACCACTGGCGGCGAGGGTGAAGGAGATGGCATGATTGCCCTTCCAAGAGCCATTGATACCACCATTGGGGCCGATCTTGTTGAAGCAAACGCAAGCCTGGTCCCGGTCGACGGCGTTGTTGAATCTGGCGGTGTACTTGTACTGAGAGGCTGCGTTAATATTGCTGAGCATTATAATGTTGCAGCCGTAGTCGTCACTGGTTCCCGTATTACCCTTGTAGGCGATCTGCTCAGCGGAGGCACGCTTGGGTTTACTGTCGGTGCAGAAGTCGTGGTAAGTGACGGCGACGCTGGAAGAGCTAGCGTCAGCAATGGCAGCCTCGGTCACGTATTTGGTGAAAGTAGTAGTGGCTGTGATGATGGGGTCTTTGGTGACGGCGAACCGTCGTTGGTGGACAGCCCTATGGGCATAGCCGCCGAGTTGAGCGGAGACACCAAGGACGGCGCTGAGGATAATAATAATGGAGGTAATCATGTGTACTGTACCGCTGGATGAGAGGATAGGACTTGCTTCACTTCAACTACTTTATTTAATTTGCAACCTACTAGACGTTCAATTTTGGCTAACGCCACAATTTGCCTTTCGACAAGAATCGGAAAGGTGGAGCCCACTAGACAGACACAAATGCACGAAACAGCAGTTACTTCGTGACGGCTGACCTATTATATGTTTAGACACAGCTGAGGACGAACGATCCTTAGAAGCATGATGTCCAATACCTTCTGTGGATGGCGACAGATCGGTGCATTGAAGAGTTGCCGTTGTCAGCTTCTGCATGCGATGATCGTCTGCCCATTTCTGTGCCTGACTGCGGTCCATGCCGCTCCATAAGACCTGACGGTCCCGGAGGCACGCCTGTTGGAATTGCTAGTGAATCTGTGCTTCCTCCTCGGCCGTCAGATGTTGTCGCAAGACAACTTCGACAGGTGATGAAGGCCGCCGTCCCCCACCGAAGCGTTCGTGCGGGCTTGATAAGTTGGTAGAAGTCTTGGATAGACCAGCCATTAGCCTTGTTTTATTCCGACTCACGAAATACATTCAGGCTGAACCTAACCCCAGCAACTTACCTTGCCCGCACCCAAAATGTCCAGTTATGCTTCAATCCCCAGAACAGCTGTGGATCCATCTCGAGGACATTCATAGCGTTTCCCGAGAGGCTACAAAGAAGCGCAAGTCCCGCAATGAGGACGGCCAATTCATAGTGTGGTCGTGATCTCAGGCCTTGGATTAATACATCTCAACATTTAAGTTTCCATTGTCTACATTCCTCTTAAGCCTGGTTGTCATGATTCATTTTAGTCTCCGAGTCGCTGCATTGAACAATACTGCATAATCAATTCTAAAGACAAATAGAAATCCATTGGTGCTATATAGTGAAGATAAAATCGATGCCTGCCTAAGACGTCGAGTCAAGTCGATAAATGCTATTGTTGATGTTATCTCAGCCAAGTCGTGGTCCGACCACCTCAATCCAGCCACGTCAATCCAATCAGCCAATAACTTGGTAGTCGTTGAAGCACAACCTAGCAAGTAATAAAAAGGTCATATGTATGGTGAGCGATGCAAGGTACATTTCTCGTCACTAATCGAAAGTATAACAGGGTCGTATTCGTTCAACAAGACATCGAATCAGCATCTCCAGCCTTGTTCCTGGGTCCATTACAATTCCCCGCTCTCCTCCTCTCCTTGGACTTGGGAAAATAGCCATTACCAGCGGCTGCGCGGTACGTTGAGCCAACCATTGACTGACAAGGAAGTTTAAGCCTGGATTTTTCGGTGCTTTTTGACTCCAGCTGAGGTTGTTGAGAGACGTGAATGATTGTTGTTGTCTTTCGGCCGCGTCTGACGCCTGGCTGCATAGATTTCGAAGAGCATCATTGATGGACACGCTCTGCTGAGATCATTGTGCCATTCAGTAAGGCTGACGGGAATAGACGGGCAAGAGGGTGGACCGCCAATGCGGGCGTGGGGCTCGAATGGACTTCCGGATTCGAGGCGGAAGGCAGCTCCTCCACACATGTCCGTGCTGTGTTGCTCGCGCAGTCTCAAAATTTCATCTTTGAGGGAAGCCACCTCTTCTTCACATCTTTCAACGCTGGCGAAATACTTCCATTCACGAAGCCAAGCCATTCTTTCGGTCGTCCTTTCAATCCGGTTTTCCTTCTTCGTCACTTGATCGCATACTTTGCATTTTTTTGCTTCGTCCTGCCGCCCATACACGAGCTTCAATCCGCAGGTCTCTCCAATGCGGTGCTCTTTGTTGCATTGCTGGCGAAACTTGCCCCACTTCCAATTGCCGCAAGCCCAGACAACCTGGTCGAAGTAACACATCATAAAACTGAGTGAGGTAAAGTGAAAGCAGAAGAAGATTTTAGCCTGGAATGGGGGTTTTTGAGGCTGGTTGCTGGGGCTCTCTGCTTATGTACTCAGCCAAGCTATTGATTAACACTTTTCGAATTTCCATGATGACTCCGCTCGGTGGACACGAAAGTCAATTTCGCCCTCTTTAGTCGATCAACAGGGGATGGTGTTACTGGCTGCCTGTCCTATGTTTCTAGGGAGGACGTAGTACAACCACACAGATCCACCAATCACCAACGATGCCTTCGCCAACCAACGAGCAGGGGGAGCCAACGAGCAGGGGGAGCCAACGAGCAGGGGGGAACCAACAGAACGTAGTGGCAACATCATCGCACGTAATCGCTGAGTCGGACGAAAGGAAACTGTGCCCCCGCTCTTATCACATCGGTGCCTTCTTGCCTCATCTTTGGCCATAGCGCACTCGTCAACCTGCAATTGTGAAGGTTCTTCAATACCAGAATTGCACTCTGTCCACTTCCGACGCTCCCAGCTTTGCAAGTGAGGTAGGCCCGACGAGTCAGTATTGGCTTGATGATTTGGGGGGGACGTGATCCGGAGCATTGGCGGATCAGGAAGGAATTCGCATACAGCTAGCCACAGATCGGGATATTAGACCCGATGCACTCTGCCGATTATCACGGAGTAATCTAAGATGCGGAACCTTTTGCAAAAACTTGGCCGAGGCCCATATAAGCTGTCTATGCTACTGGACAGCGGCTACCACACCAATCCCGACATAACGGTACGCTAGCCGCGTTGCCAATTGCGCACCAGATCACTTCAAAGACTGCTAGAACCAACAGATACGAGAGACCTAACCCAGAACTACCTGAAACATTGATTAACTCTGGGTGACATCAATTCCCACTTTATGACGAGGCATCACTATTCCATTACCCAGTACAAACACCTAAAAAGGAGGGCCCTCAGGTGTGCTCGAAGCAACATCCGGCGAGCATTCCTGACAAGTATTGGTGTTTGTAGCTAATACAATGTTATCCACACCTAACCTTCTAAAAGCCGTTGTGTGGGTGGGTTTGTTCAAGCGCTGACGAAGGGCGCTGTGGATCCGGTTCCCGGGGAGAAGTTCCGAGTCACAGCCGAGACGTTGGACAGGTCATGGACCAGGGGCTGGTGGCTAGATGTGCCGCGTCTCCCTCCCTCGTACTCTCTTCCCTCTTCCCCCCCCCCCCCTTGGTTTAGCGGATGGCTCTCGTTATTGTCGAAGCGCGCTTGTCGACAGCGATTCATTCGAAGGCCTCTTGAGACGCGCTCGATACGCGTTTCCCGTTGTCAGTGGGGCTTCAGCCTGCTCGCGATCGCGTGCCCCTCCCCTCCCGCTCCCTCTCACGCTACGAAGTACCTACCTCCAGCACCACATCCCCGTGGCATACCTCGCTTGTTTTTTGGGCAAATATCGCGACAGACCCTGGTAGGTAACAGAGTCTCCACTAAACACACTTCGCCAATACCGTTTCCCGCCGCATCTTTCCAAGGATTTGGACTTGCACCCAGGAAGTGAGTGCACACATTGATTTCTGCCTCCAGTCTCGGGTGGCAGATTTGCCAGGAAACCGTCGCCGCTTTAAGGACCGCCATCCCAGAGGACCCACAACAGGGCGTCAGGTACCTGGTGCGTCACAGCTCGGCCCCACCAAATACGCCAGTTTGCCGACCCCTCGGTCCTCAACTTTCTTGTTCTTCATTCCCGTTTTCTGTCAACAGTTATGGATGGGCCAAAAATGGCCCTGCGACGCACAATGGCACTCAGCGGCCTATTTAAGGGACCTGCATCCCCGTGCTTGTCGCCCTTCATTATCCCTCCCATCTTCCTCTCACTCCCTCTCTCACTCCACCCTCGCCCGACGTTCCACGGCATCACTCGCGCGGTCTGGCACTCAAGCCACCAGCATGACCTTCCGTCCCCACGAGCCTGACGATCGGTACGACTCAGATGCATTCTTCACACCGCAGAGCGATGACGACCTATTTGACGTCGATAATGGCGAGCTTTCCGACTGCGAGATCGATCCGACCGACATAGAAGACCTGTCCATAGACGATGTGGACCCCGACGCCGATGCTGACATTGAAGACCGCGACAGCGCTTACGACAGCCAAGACTATAGCCCTGGCAGCACGCTACTCTTGGATGCGACGGAGGAGCTATGGCACGAGTACGTAATTTGTCACAACTTGGGTTGTTCTTACTGATTAGTTTTCTCGGCAGGTACTGCAAGGTCCTCTCTCGCGAGCCGGTGGAATGTTACAGATGCCTCTCCATCCCGCTGTTGTACAACTTCTTCGACTGGCGCCTCAACCAAAAAGTCGGCAAAGACGGCAGGAAGATTCGAGGAACCAAGAAGAAAAGTTCTTTGGGCACCTACTGGAAAGTATTCCGACTCGTCTTCGAGAGAGCCACGGGGGATAAGGTCGACTCGAAAATGGATCGGAGCATGCACAAGGTAACTTGGTTTGAATACAGAGCTCGCCTCCCTGTGCTAACCCCCTCGGCAGGTTCTCAAGGATCTGGCGAAGAAGCACGGATTAAGCGATGAGAGGCGCGCCAACCGATGCATGACGATCGATGACCTCAAGGGGTAAATTGAGACGACCATCAGCACGACAAAGAAGTCATTCAAGCTGGGAGAGCGCACGAACACTGCATCGACCGTGCCAAGCCGACATGCAACGACCAGCGATCCTCAAGCCGAAAGCCCTCTGCATATCGCTATAAGGTCCATTTTCGTTAAGACAGAGAGGGAGCGGCCAAGACGGTGTTTGTCTGCGTCGGAAAGGTTCTCTCCTTGGCGCCAGATGATGTAGGCGTGGAGGACCTCATCCGCGAGTTTTACACGGCCGGCGATTTATCTAAGCACTTCCGACGCAGGCATCTATCTAATATGCGGGACGGCAGTGAGATCTGCTGCAGGGTTTGTAAGCTATCATTCAACCACAAGATGCACTTTCAGAATCATGCCATGGTTCATGAACTAAAATCTTGAGCGCCGTTATCTCTTGTTATATCCATTTTCAGCTGGCAGAGCCATTGTAGACACTAGCATAGAGAGCAAATAGAATAGATTCAAAACGTTTTACTGACTACGGAGGGCCCTTTCAAAAGTCTTTTCCAAGCGCTAGTTTGAAAAAGGAAATCCGACGACTGTGGCTTGGTTAAGTACATCAAGTACTTTCTATGGTGCCTTATCCGCTAAAGGCTGCTAATTTTACAGCAGCCTATCCTCACTGTATTACATTCAAATTCCCCTAGCACCCCTAAAACTATAGTGGATGTAGCAGCTAACTCATTGTGGCTGGATTCTACACCTTGTATCTTAAGTAACTAACAAGGATTGAGAGATGTGGCGCATTTGGCGCTTGGAAAAGACTTTTGAAAGGGCCCTCCGTAGTAGTGAAGTAAATAGGCTTACGGGCCATTCCCGCCTCTTGTTTCAGCTATCTGCGTGGTGATGTCTCCTCTATACTCTAAGTAGAGGGATAGATCAGGTTGTGTCTGCAGCGGGCGACGAAAGGGACGGCTTCAGCTAGTACACTTTGCTGGCATGCTGAAGTGGTTGTTTTGGATCCTACAGCTTCTGAACTCTCATCAGGCTCCATCTCCAGCTCTTCTGGTGGCACGCGGGCCCAGGGAGGATCTTCATCAAAGAAGAGATGGGATGCCTCACCGTCGGGGCTGCAGATGACATCCCACAGCCCACACACTTCATCCTCGGAGGTGATATATTCCTTCAAAACTGGTACCTTAGGACCGCAAGGGAAAGGGGGGCATTGGCAAGAGACGCCTGCAGTTTTGCATGAAAGCTGATGTCGTAACTCTATATTAGAGATCTCGTTGATGGTGTCTCTGAACCATCGAGAATAGGCAGCCTCTCTGTCGATATATGCTGCAATCTTTTCAATGTTGATCCTGCCTCGATGCTCCATCCATTTGCCAATCATCAAGCTCCACGACGCCCTTCCATCTAGTTTGAACTGTGAGCGGGCGAGGGCCGGAAGCGGTACCATGCATTCCATGCAACGGACATGATAATACTCGAGCTGAGCTTGCTCACCCCACTCAAGCGATATGCGATACTTGTCTTGAATCTCGGTTCCATCCCGACCATTGAAAGAGCCATACAGGCACTCATTTGCGCGGCATCGCGCCCTGCGAAATACTGGCTTCTGGGTGAGCTGCAAGATCAGCACGCTGTCGGGGCTCGATTTTAATGACTGAAAGAGACTCTCTCCATCCTCCTTGAGTCTTTCTTCCGGAGTAAGGCGATCTCGACGTTGTTTATTGGCATCAAACTCTGCCCTTACTGCTTGAGCTCTCTCGATAAACTCCTGAGGTTTGGCTGGTGACTCCAGCCGCTGCCTTGTGGCCTGTGCAGCGGTGTATCGTTCCACGAAACGAGCCGAAAATGGTACCAAAGATCGCAAGCGACGCGATCGTAGTTTTTGGGGGCTTGAATTTGGATGTCGATGCATCGTGCTATCTCAGGTAGATGGTCGTTGCGAAGTCAAGAGAGGGTGTAACGGGCTAAGCCCTGCTGGACAAGGCAGTGCCTTGTCCTCTTGCTGGTCTGAGCACTGTTGCTCTGTCGACGACTTAGTCTATTTTGTCGAAGGATTTCTGCCCCTTTCTCTTTCTTCTTTCTTCTTTCCTCAGCTCGTATGTAAAACGCATGAGGACTATATAGCTGTAATTTACACTATTAGAACCCTTCACAGAGGGGAGTTGTAGGAACAGGAAGACTTGAGCAGTTAGGAGGAGCGACCTCTATTTCAGGCTTGCCCCAATGATTACGTGAGCTTATATAGCAAACGTTGATTGCTCCTCCCAGGCAGATACAGGAAGGAATGTGGGCTTTTAAGTTGGGAAATGTCGCTGTCCACCGTGCAGCCTCTAGTCAACCGTGAAGTAATCTATTGGCTTGAATACTCTTGATCAGGAAACGAGGGCCTTATATGGACGTTTGTAGGCTGATACGCATCATTTGGCGATAACTACTGGGAATTGATCGGATCGGATCTGCAACGCTAACCAACACGATGCTCATACTAGCAGCGCAAAGGACCACAATCTAAAGTCGAATAAGATTGGGTGAATGTAGAAAGAATTTTTTTGGTAGCCATCCCTCACTCAATTGTGTACGCTATCTAGGAATTTTCTTTTTTCTCCATTGTCTCATCTTGCTTGATCATCTTCGTCTTCCTCTGAGTCCCGCTGGCTATTCATTGGACTGGACTTGGGCAATAGGGGTGTGATTGTCCGGGACTGCTGGAAGCTCGCTGGCGTCCTCCTGATAGCCAACGGATAAGCTTGCTCCTAATACGGAGTCAGAAAATGGTAAGTGTCTAGGATGGGTTTCCTCACAATCTCAATGAGAGGAGTAGGAAAATTGCTGCGGATCCGATCTGAAGGCATTCACATCTCTGGATATAAGAGACGGCTAGCAAGCCTTCAATTAAATAGAAATCAAGAGCTTCTATCCGCACAAATCCAATGCCCTCTTTTCATCAGATGCAACAAGTACCTAAGCTAGTGCCCGCATGACGGAATTTTCTGCACTTGCTTCGGCCCATCTTCTAACTAATGGGATTTTTCCTCAAGGAGAAGTAATTGTATTTGTGGATCCTGCGGCCGTTTCCTCCCCATGTCATTCCTGGTGTGCTTGTCGCGTTTGCTAAAACGTCTGAACTGGCCGTCAGTGAGATGGGGCGGTGGTTTATGGCAGACACAGCTTAGGGGCTAGGATAGGCACTGAACTCGAGGTCTACAGAAGTCAGTTTTGTCCGTTGAAATAGTACCTTACGTAACACCAGCACAGGGTTGCACTGAAAGATTAGACCAGATTATGGTATAATACAGTTGTATGTCGCCCCTGATTATACCGCAGTAAGCCAACCATTTCACAATCAATCATGTTAAAGCCTATCATTGAACTTTCAGATCACACACCTGTCAAGCAGCCTGTAGTCGGCCACCATCTAGAGGATCTGCTGTCTCACTGGGAAGAGTACCTTATAAACGACTGGGAAATAAAAATATTGCGTAAAGTTCTTGGTCGTATGACCTTGGATGAGGTTGATAGGAATTTTCAGGCCGCATTAGAAGAGCCTCTTGACTCATTCAGAGCCATCGGAGGGAATTTACTAGAATATTATCTAGATTATGAGGAACTCTGTGCTTGGCAGGAACTTCTTCACATGAAGCATACATTTGATTCCTTACGGCTTTGCCCTGTAGATTTTGACGAAAACATTAAAAGATACACTTTAGTTATAACCCAAATTATACCAGAACGGCTGGCAAGAATCAGGGTAAGGAGGTCAGTATTGGATAGTATCACAACTAACAATGCATGCAGAAAATGCCGAAGCGTGAAAAGATCGCAGGTATATGGTCTAATTGGGATTTAGAACAAACTCCGTTACGACATAGGAAGAACTACGAGATCTATCGCCAGAGACAGAGCAAGCGAGACGAAGAACGTATGCGTTTGCGAGACAGGCATATTCGCTTTCACCTAACCATTGCTGGGGAAAATAATAGTAATAGGGGCTGGCCTAGTATCATTTAAGAGGCGTGTATATCAGATATCAAGATCAACTCAAAAAATGGGGCGTATGCCACATAGAACGATGAAATTTCAAGTACAATGTCAACAAAAGCACGGGATTGTAGGGGCCAACCTAGGGTTTAGATATAAGGTTAGACTAAGAAATCATTTTCATTTCATCTTATCATTCTTTTAACTACATACGAGAGATGCTCTCAACGTCTTAGATGTGCATTACAAAGCTGCGTGGGTCCGCTGTTAGGTGCTGAATGCTTAACAGACAGGATCTCAGAGTTCATGGTGTAAGGAATGTTGATGGAAAGCTTGGTTCATCTGGTGCTCTTCAGGGAGTCAATGGCATCTACTAGGATGGCGCAGACGCGTTGGTAACATGCCCTGTTTCGCATTCTTGGAAACAGGGGAGGCAAACCGGTCGCAAAGAAGCCTTGAACGAAGTTGGTTATGGCCATTTTCCCTTTAGTAATATCGATTGCAGAGTTGATTTTTTGCTCCACTTTACATGGGGTAGCGTTGATTTAAACGACAGGGGTAGAGTTGGATTTCCATATACCATTCGAATGGCCGTCTTCACTGCCGTTAGCGGACCACTTCTACGATATCGTTGACGTGATGCCCAACGGGGTGGAGTGTACCAGTTCTCGGTCACTGGGTACTTGGTGCAGCCGGACCAAAATAGGTACATGCGAAACAATAAACACGCTCTTTCCGCCACACGAAGCTCATATTCTGATCATCCCGTATGGGTCACCATCGAATGCACGTTCTCCTCCATCGCGGTTGAAGCGCAAGGGATTGATCGGTTACGTAATTGCTAGAGGATAACGAGAACAGTGCACCTTAGTATCGATGAGGGTACTGTACTGTTAGGTTCAGATAAGGATCCGAAAAGGAGCACGGACCATTATCCTAGCGGGACACTAGGGTACATATGGAGAACCAGGATTGGACTAATCGCTCCCGCAAGTTTGCGGAGTGTCAACTTCTAACAAGTACTTGAAAGTACCTAAAATATGACGAGAAGTCCATAATCGACCAATAGCCTCCACAGTGCAATGATTTGTGTCTGGTGAGGAGAAAGGCGGTTTCGCACTTACACCTCGTGCCATGGACAGCAGGCACCGCTTCAGCCGCCGTAGATAGGACTCTGAACACTTGGAGAATAGCCTTCAAGTTCGCTTGCTAATAATACAAACCCCACGGGACCCGCAGAAAGATTGAAAACGAAGATGCATTAGCAAAAATTGGACGCTGTATGGGCTTTTACGAGATTATGACAAAGCTTGGGAAACGGATATGTACAATAGCAACTAGTGCCCTATTGGTTGTAAGCCACCGGGCGTAATAAATTGTGTGTGTGTGTGTGTGTGTGTGTGTGTAACCTATGCACTGGACGCGACTGTCTAGGAACTAATGCATCGGATTGGTGAATCAAAGCCTCGGAGATCGACTCCTGGGTTATCGTACAGTACATTGTGTAAATCTTAGCCTTTCATGTTGCAATTGACTTACTCTACACGGATGTGCCATAATACCCAGAGACGACGCTCAAGCTCGTCAAATTGCACTTTTGTTCCGAGAGCTGAGCTCATATTGCCTTACGTTGAGCTTGTATTGAGCAACGACGCATTTGGGCTGAGGTGGGCTAGTTGAGACACAAGTTATAGAGTGCTAGGGCTTGGGCTCAAAGTGAGTAGGATCTTGTGCAACAGCTCAATATGATCATAGCGAAGGCTTCGTATTGCATATAGTAGAACCGGCCACTTCCTAAATAGGGGCTACTCCATGTATAGCAGGGGTTGTGGGAATTGAGTAGGGGACGGACATGTATTAGTCCGGCTGCAAAGCCAATGCCCTTTCTTTACAAAGTATATATTGACCAGACCTACCCGGAAGAGCAAGTATTCTTTTCTCTCTTTTTTTAACCACTGCTGCTTCGATCTCTACCACTTAGCAAAAGTATAATCGATCCTCCATTTTTAACTTGCAATTGTCAATTCTTTATTTACACCCAGGAATCCTTACACGCAAGTCAGTCCGGCACTCACGGTCACTATGGCGGATAGAAAAACGCAACTCAGCACACAAGTGCAGTCACTACCACTTCAATTGTCATCTAAACCTCAACCACGAGTCGCATCCTGGTTTCTTAGATCATCTCTTCTATTCCGCCTGGGAGAATTGGTGTGGTATCAGAATGCTACTATCTGGCGTCTTGGCATAGTGTCTGCCTCTGTCAATGACAAACATGAGATTGTGCCCATAGGACATAGCTCAGTTAAAAAAAAGACTGTTTTTAGGCTGGACATCGATATACGACCATTCTATGCTTTGTCCGTACCGCCAGTGGATGCTGCCTACCTGAAAGGAGAGATCTTCGATGATGTTCCCTGGGATATAATATTTCAAGCAGAACAACTTAATGGGAATGAGCGGGAGTCACTAATCCTCGATGCCTCCAAGATGGCTGCTGCTAAGATTGATTACTCCTATTCGTTCTGGAGCCAAATATCCATCGACGCCCAGACTGTTACCTACTACGGATGTTTCTTCGGAGCAGAACGAATCGAGATTGGCGATGCTCTCCGTTTACAATCTATTTCCTCCAAGTCCAATACTCCAATTACTCCAACTGCGGCAAGGTTCTTAGGCCTACGATACATCGTTACATTCAAGAGATTCCCTGGTAGAATGTTCTTTAATGGAGATGTCTATCAGCTCGTAAAGAGCGATACTAATCCCTTCAGCAGCAAGGCCGAGGAGCATTTACCCATTGCCCTTAAGGAGGAAATTAATTGGCGCAACTCGACAAATCCCGGTGAGCATTGGCACTTTGACCTTGTTGGAAGAAATCTCGTGTATGCGGAAGAGGACATTAGTGGCCGATTCTACCCCACACCACGGCTCATGCCCATTATCAGTCCTGATGGCTTTTGGAACGCTGTTGCACAAGGTCAAACAGATAACCAATATACACTCAACAGCCGCAAGGATGCGACTGTCGGAAAGTGCCTGGGCAAGAAAGTGAATCGCCTGGACACCTTGGGCACCTCAGTTCCCCTTTCAGCAACATTTACGCAGGAGACATACGTAAGGGAGGCCCTCAAGAACTCGCTTGTCACATCTCATCGAGATGAACCGGATCCGAACAACCAGAACAAAGCAGCTCAGAAAAGACGGGCCCCGACTGGTGATATGGTCTACAAGAAACCAAAAGAGAAGCAGAATCAGAAAAGACTCAAGCCTCGGGACGCCATAGAGCGGAAGAAGAAGCTCGAGGAGGAGCTACCACAGAGTAACAAAGCCGCCCTCGCCGTCAGAAGTTATGATGAGCCCGAGGATATTGGGGAGGCTGGAGAGGCTGGAGAGGCTGGAGAGGCTGGAGAGGCTGGAGAGGCTGGAGAGGCTGGAGAGGTTGGGGATACTGGAGATACTGGAGTGACTGGAGTGACTGGGGAATGAGAAGACGAAGAACAAAAAGAGGACGAGAACTGAGCAATGGGAAGCTGAGGATTTCGAGGCTATTGAGTCGGGGATTTACTGTCTTTGGGGATGTTGGTCATTTGATCAGATCCTTGCCGCGACTAGGGCCGAGACTGCTGCCGCTTCCTTCAACAGGAAAGGCCGTGCTACATTGGGACCAGTGGCCTGACCCATTGGGACCATAAAAGAGGAAGCTTTTGGTGTTAGTAGCTAGAGACAAGTAGTTCTTTTCACACAAGCATCCGACAAGCAAGCATACACCAACATCATGATCGCGGAGGACCATTGTCGAGCAATATCCTCAGTCATGACCAGTCTTCAGCTTAATTTACAGTCTTTTTAGCCCATTTTCTTTTTGCAGTCTCTTTTACTGAACCGTTTGATCAGATGGTACCGTGTGTGGTAGCCATCAGACCTTCTCAATTGACCCATCTATCCTATCTTTGATCTTGACCCCTATCTGCCTCAACAGACACATCACCACTGCAGTCATCACCAAGCCGCCTTTTGGGTGGGTTGTGGGTTTCTAGTGTCTCTTGTCCCCGCCCATCACTCACTATCTTGCCACAATAATGTTTCATCTCACAGTGGTGATGATCACGCCCCCTGTGGCGCCGTGGTCCTAGGGGACATGCTGGACGCTACGAGGGTGTATTATCGTCCTGTTTGGACAGCGCAATGGATGGGAGAGCGGGATTTTATTTCCAAATCGATTGAAGATATGGAACTTTCCCTGGCCAAATACCTAACGCGGTTCAGCCGCTCAATGGCAAACGAATCGTGTCCGGGCTTCCATTGGTTACAACATCGCGATGATGCTAGCCAGCGCGTAAGCAATCCCGGCCCCAAGATCCTGTCATTGATGAATGAGACTCTGGGCTAGTGGTATATGCAAACTGCATCTGGAAAATGCCGTGCTTCAAACAAACTACAGGAGACCTTGAAGTCTCACTTCGGACGCCAACTCGATTCATCGCTTAACCTTACTCTTAATACTCTTAGCAAGAGGCAGTTTGCGGCATTGGCATTACATCACAATTTGCAGACGCTCATCATAGTTATGCAGAGTCTGGGCTGCAAATCGGGGGTCGACTGGGGTAAAAAGGTCTTAAAAGATGCAGAGGGGGAGAATTGTTGCTGTTGTGGCCGGCGAGACTATAGCATAATGCTGGCGATTTTGGCTTAGATCTCGTCTATCTTTAGTTAATTCACAAGGATCTTGGCATCGATTGCATTCCCAAAGTCAAGCTGAGGACAGAAGTGTACAGAAAGAGAGAATTTGACTAAAACTGGACATTTGACTAAAACTGGATGATTAACTAAAACTGGGGCTCTGGCTAAAACTGGACATTTGACTAAAAACTGGACGTTTGACTAAAACTGGGGCTTTGACTAAATCGGACATTTGACGACACTGGGCCGTTCTGACAAAGTGTGACCATTAACTAACCTCGGCATGACTGAACAGAAGTGGCCCATACCTGGTTTAATATATAAAGCGAGTCACGGCACTCAACGCAAAGTACCTTCCACGCTCAATCACATCATGGGTCGTGTTCATCATTGTGCAGCCTACTACACTATTGCTACTGTAAGGCAGACAAGAATGGTCAACCAGTTGTCCTGCTCATCAATACTAGAAAGCTAGGCCCAACATGATATAAATAAGAATCAGGAATAGGAAACAGGTTCAGTTGACCAATCCAGACAAAGGCCAGTCGATATCAAGACTGATCAAACGTCATACCGCGGTTAATAGGAACAAACTAAGCACTGCCACCATGAACTTCGATGTTTCCAAGATAATGCGGCGAGAGCAAAATGTCCTTGAGTCCAAAGTAAGCCGCGCCCATCTATCAATCCCTGTCAATTCCGGTGTGCATCCGTATTAAGTCTATGTTATTTTCTCTACTAAGTCTAATGCATGACGTTTACTCTGCTAGAAGTGTACCTATCCTATACCCATGAGTTTGAATCGGAAGTCTACAAAGACTATACAGATATGATAATCATTCCAGTAAAAATACCATTGCTAATGGATGCGACAGGTGGGACGAGAAATCTTGGAAATACAAGATCGTTGAGACAGCTGGTCCAGGAGTCAAAGATCTCGACCAGTATGTATGTCTTCCTCGTTCGGGATAGGATTGGTGAGTTTTGTATCCCTATCTTAAGATCCTGCTGACAAAATTCTTTCAGATAGGAAAACAGATGAAATTACATCTTTTATCGATGTCAAGTCCCCGTCATTGCGAGATGTCCCGAGAGAAGTCTGTCGCGATATTCGAGTTGTCTCTCTGGCAGATGAAACGCCCTCCATATGGTTTTAGTGGAGCCTACATATTACAACCGCTAATGCTGAACAGATCGATCGAAATATTCTATTTCACGTTCGTGGAGAATTGAAAGCCCATCATCAGCGTGTGGTGGACTGCCAAGACAAAACGGCTGCTCAGCATTTGGGTCTTTTGGTCGACTGCATCGAATCCACTTTACAGAAGCACTTGTCTATTATTTCAGCTATCATCTACTCGGTTGGGATTATCATCCCAACGTGATTTCACACGAGACATTCTTTGTCTGCTCTCCTCACGTGATCACCATAACTCATTCTAAGGTTGGAAATAAACAAGAGAAAGTTCATGCACATATGGTAGTCAAATCAATCAGTGGGCTGCATGCAAGTGACTCGTGAAATGAGGCACAAGGTGTGGTTGGATGAGTCGTGCTGCACGGAGCCGACCGTCTCACCTGCAGCGAACGTCGGCATTCGGCGTTAATAGTTCACTTTCGGTTGGACGGCTGTGGCTGCGCTGAGGGCCTTGGGCGACAACGTCGGACTCGTAATTTCGCAGTTGCTGCTCGTACCTGGGGCTGCGAAGGAACTTGGGCACGGAATCCTGCAGATACATTGTCAGCGCCCGTCGGCGTGGCGAGAAAGTGGTTTAGTCAAAACTTACACTAGCCATCAGCTTGAAAACCGCGTTTTGGGCGTCCTCAAAGAGGGACGTCACTTCTTGGAGGGTGTCGATCATGGCAACGTCCTGTCTAACGGCCTTAGTCATTCGGGTGGCAAGGTTGTTGCGGAGCTGGTGGTCAATGTTGAGCTCGCAAGGAGACCCGGGGGCCAGGAAAGCGTTGTAGATCCCATACGCTTGGGCCATGATCTCCTCGACGCCGTCCATCGAGGTGCTGCTGGGGTTCTTCTGGGCTGCACGGGTCACGGCCTTGCAGCTGTGGACGAACTCATCCACATCCTGGTAGAACGACAGGTTCTCCTCGCAGTGGGTATCGCGAAGGTTCTCGCGGAAGAGCAGGCGGAGTGCAGGGTCAGTGAGAATCTTGTCGAGTCGCGGAGTGTTGGAGTCACGGGGAATGCCGTTTCGCTGCGAAGGGGCATCGCCTTCGCTTTCCAAGGCACGTCCCCTCGAGCCAGTACCGTTGAGAAGATCCTTGCCGCGCTGCGAGATTTGGTAGATAGCATACTTGGTGGGCTGGAACACGTTGTAGCCAGGGTTCTGGGACATGTAGGCTCGATCTTGGGCGACAACCTCAACCAGATCGTACTCGACGAAAAGAGCAACAATCTGAACAGTCTCGCGGCGATCGACAATAGTGGAGCAGTTCATTAGCCAGTCAGTAGCAGCCTTGCCAGTGAAGGTGTCGAGATACGACTTTCCGTTCACCTTACGCTCAGCAGCCATCTTAACACCGGTCAGGCCTTCCCTGTAATCGTCTAGCGAGTCCGAATCAGCAGCGTTGACCGTCGACTTGATGTTTCGGCCCTCAGAACCAACGAACCGGCGGAAAATGACCTCGATAGTACCCTGGTCCTGAAGCAACTTATCCGTTTGGGCATCTCGCTCGAAGAGCACTAGCTGGGTCGCACCGAGGTTGGCCAGTTCTGTCACCTGCTTCTGCTGAATGCCGTTTCTCAAGCAGAACCTGTCCAGCACAGCGACTCCTTTAGGCGTCAATTTCCAGACGGATCCCTTCATGTTGTACACCTGCTGGTACTTGCCGTCAGCAGCCTCAATAAAGCGGGCCTCAACGAAGCGCTGGTAGATAGAGCGGGCTATATCCTTAGCCATAGAGAAGGTAGTCGTTGTGGTGGTGGTGATAATGCGAGAAGGGTCCTTGGGATCGGGCATGCGGTTTGACTGGGAGAACTTGAGAGATCCAAGGTTGTTGATAGCATCCTCGGAGAGGAAGGTATACTCGACCTTAGTCAATCGGACGCGGTGGGCAGAGAGCGGCAACAGACTGACGACGAGAGTGGAAAAGAGATTCTCGAAGTCCTGTTGTGCAAACAAAGTCAGCCATCGCTCAGAAGAGAACGGGTACGGGAGCTGCGTTTAAGACGGTGGCGTCTCATGCCCGCGCAGAAGGCCGCAGAGCCATCGGCGCACAAAAAACGGCGAGGCAGATGTAAGTATTGTAGAACCATGGTACATGCCCTTGTGAAAGGCCGGTCATCGTCCGTCATGCGCAACAAGCGCGAAGATGTTTGATGCATCTTGTTTGACGTGGCGGGAGGAGCCTTGATGGGAGGAGGTTGGTTTGGGTCTGTGGTCGCGTAGGGCTGGGACAGCCAGTGGTTCGCCGTGGGCGCCTGGGAAGCGAGGGCGCTGTCCAGGTTGGAGCTGGACAAGAGGGATTGGTTCGAGGCGCTCTTGAAGCGCTACTTTCTGTCCGGGCTGGAGGGCTCAGAGCTGGGGTTGGAGCTGGGCAGGAGGGAGAGTCGGAAATCATCCGTGTGGGCGGCCCACGAAGACATACCAGTCCTCATCCTGCACTGTTTGGTGATAACTGCAACATGAAAAAAGTGAGTTCACGTGATCAAATCTGCGCGGAAAAAAAGTCGGCACGAGCTCCATAGAATGGCATGGAATGTCATGGAATACTTGCGTGTTGTCGCAGCGAGTCAAGTGGGTCTACCAAAAAGTATATAAAGCCCTGGAGCCCCCAGTTGCTCACAACACCTTTTTTGGCCCTTTTTTTGCCCTTTTTTGCCCTTTTTTGCCCTTTTTTTCCTCTCCCACCTTGTTCTTTCCTCTCCTACTTTTTTTTTTTTTTTGTTCCTCTCAAACCATATTATACAAGGCCAATTATGTTTGTGCCAGAAAACATTGGCGTAAGCCATGTTGATATGTTGATGTAGATGAAGTGGTCAATTGGGATGGTGAGGAGCTTCCCGATCCCAACGGCGATGTCCGAATGACTGAAGATGACAACCCCATGCCACCAGTTCATGTGATGAGCATTAACGCTGAAGCTATCCCCCTTGATAGCACCCTTCCTTGCAGGTGCATATGAACTGCCAGAAAACTAAAACTTATAAACCCCGAGGCACTGGTCTCCTAATAATGCTGGCACTTTCGTTTGCGTAGTTCATATGCCCCAGTACCTATTGAAGCCCTGTCTTCCACCACGTTTGCCCTTTCTTCCTTTCTTCTTTTCTTCATTCAATCTAAACCATCATCACCATCGCCTACCGGGTATGTAGTCTCCACCGTCTCGCCATCAGGGTGATATCCGATACCAAGATTGCCCCTGCCAATGGCCCACGATTAATTAAATGTACTTGAGACTCTGCGTCTAGGCACGCGGCTTGTCATGGGTCTGATCCAGGGGAGTACAAAATCAGTCACCTCTTTGCTCTCCATGTCGTTTGATCCAGTCTTACTACCCTCATGAGCAAAAGTGAAGATCATTGCTGTTCTAACCTTTATTAAGCAGCGCCACGGTCGATGTAGACACACCTTGACACGCGCATCTTTAAAGACCGCAACTCCACCTCTTGGCAGAGTATTCTTGTTCGGCTTCTTGGCCATACATTTCTTCCGGTTTTAGCTACTCAGGCTGATAAGTCTAATAGGTTCACGGGGAAGGCCCTCTGCTCGCTCAAGTCCACAACTATCACTTTGTCATGGCGTAAGTCGTACAGTATGATATACTGCGTGGCTCTGCGTCATAGTGTAGGATACGCAGCTTGTATAGCCGGAACTTACGAGCACACCACTGTCATAGTAATATGGCCCCAAAGGTCTCGAATGCGGTCGTAGATCCCATGTTGGGCTATAATCGAATAATCTCTCTCTCTTCAGCACCCTCGCAGACAGGGTATTATCGCGGTTACAAGTTCAGGTTGACAAAGTGGGTAACGATCACGGTGATAAGAACACTCCAAGCCCCCACAAGAGGCTGGAATCTTACAAGACCCCGTGTAACGTTAACCAGCTTAACACTCACGCCGAAAGGCTTCTTGAACGCCGGCCACAAATCCCAGACTCGCCAGTCTCACAAGCTATCAACCAGCTTATTAAAGGCTGTCAAATGGCCATGCATAGCGCCGCCCTCCTTGCCGACGAAAACCGACAACTACGGTCAGGAAACCTACGGCAAAAGCAGAAAAAAGAACAACGCCGTGAATACATTAGCGAAGGCGGGACTCTGTCGGTTGCAGAAGGTACGGCTAGGATAAGGCGACGGCGAGAAGAAGGAGAAGAGCGGGTTAAGCGACGTCGAGAAGAGGAAGAGGAGCGAGTCAAGCGACGGCGAGTGAAGGAAGAGGAGCGGGCCAAGCGACGGCAAGAAGAAGAGGAGCGGGCCGAGCGACGGCGACAAGAGGACGAAGAGTGTCTCAGGCTACGGCGAGAAAAGGAAGAGGAGTAGACCAAGCGACGGCGAGAAGAAAAGGAGCGGGTCAAACGACGGATAGAAGAGGAGCAGGAGCTACAGTGGGGGGCCAAAAGTTACGACACATTTTCATGTACCCCGCTTTCCCTCTACCTA
Source organism: Ilyonectria robusta (assembly GCF_021365365.1). Taxonomy (NCBI): domain Eukaryota; kingdom Fungi; phylum Ascomycota; class Sordariomycetes; order Hypocreales; family Nectriaceae; genus Ilyonectria; species Ilyonectria robusta. Next base: position 245,005 of record NW_025764475.1, read on the forward strand.
CACAATAATCAACCCTCAACTTTAACGACTTATTGCGCAGCCAAATTAAGTCAGAATGGTGTCGCAAATACATCATTCGCCTCATACGAGAACGAGGATTGTTTGGAGGTACAATTCGGGCTTGTCCGCCGCCGCAATCGCGCGCGATGAGGGGCTAAGTCGGCACGCAATTTACGGTATGGTAAAGATCAAAAGAGTGGTCAAGACCAACCCAGGCCCGGCCGGCCACGTACACTCCAACAAGGCATTCGCAGATGTTTTTCAGTGGCTTCAGCTATCACAGGCGCATTCCAATAGTCCCTCTTTACGGCGATCCGGATTCTGACCGTGGCGGCGTTACGGCGCGAGTTCTGCTTGAATGCCTGCAGCAATACCTTCCTCGAATTGTCACTAGAAATAGCCGCTTTCAGCACGATAATTCCCCTCTTTTTCGGTCCCGATTGATGATGGGGTGGCTGCTAGAATGGTGCGAGAACAGAAGGGCCGAGGTAATAGATTGGCCGCCCTACAGCCCGGATCTCAACCCCATTGAAAACCTATGGGCTATCCTTAAAACAAGGATCTGCGAGCGATATCCTGAGCTCTCAACGATGCCTAAAAATGAGGAATCCAAGCAGCGGCTAATTGAAGCCGCGATTGAGCTGTGGGAAGAGATTGAGCCGGAGGTGCTGCAAAACCTGATTTTTTCGATGAAGCGCAGGATGCAGGCTGTGGTTCGCGCAAATGGCTGGTATACAAAATATTGAAGGTGCCGTTGGAAGCCCTATTCAATAGGCTACAGATTGATATATATAAATATTTAATTGATATTTATCTGATTTTGTTAGAATTAAATGAAAGTGAAGCCTTCTGTTGGTGTAGGTACTGTGACACCGGATTGACTTGGGGTGTGTCGTAACTTTCGCAGCCCCACTGTAAGTGCCCCAAGACAGCGTGCGCCACCAAGGTTAAGTAAATGCAGGTCCTTTGAACACACTGCCCGTACGTGTAATGATTAGTCCTGAATTGATTTAACGGTCCCTTGCAATAAATTGTCGTCATTGTGCTCAGTTTGTGTTGCCGTGAGGTGCGGGTCGCGTCGGCGGGGAATTTTTGACCGAGTAGGGGGTCTGACCGGGAAGGTGGTAGATTACGTTAGTTAACTAGTTAGTTAACTTACCTTATCAGATAAGCCGCGAATGTGTATTAGTCATCTAATGAAGTCATGACAAAGAACGGGAACTTATGGAATAAAGCTTTCCCGACAATGCCAGTCACTGGGTCTTGGCAACGTGAAATGCTGCGAACGCGCTACACATCGCGCAAGCGACCACCGTGACAAACTAATTTATCTTGCATCATCTCTCTCAGAGCCATCCTCCCTTCAATTATACTCGCCCGGTAAATGTCAGGGACTGTTCTTCGCCACAGCTCATCGCGTTCTCCATTCCAAGTACTCAGTCCATGCTCGCAACGACCATGGATCCCCCCGAATCGTATACGAGCGACTTGAAACAGCCAAACACCGAAGTTTCCTCACGCGACAACGACACGACTATTACATTTACGACCTCACTTCAAACCCCTGAGAAACTTCTCGGCGTTGATGGTGATATTCTCATTCCTAAACCGGAGGATATCGATCGTGTTTTCCAAGAAGGTCGAGAAACGTGGGCGCAATTAGTCGCATTAGCCGAGTCCCTTCCTCGGAATTCGTTGCCAGCAGGTCTCGATGATCCATCCATCATGTTGAACGATGTGCCTGCGCTACCACCTCTTCCGGAAGCCGATCTACTGACTGGACGGCCAGTATGGCACATACCGAGCACCGAGCATGGCCAAGATGACAAGACACATAACAAAGGTTGGGATCTCGAACAAGTATCTGGCACGCAAAAACATTTCACTCTTTCATTTTCTGCGCCGATTGAGTGTTATGCATCACCCCAAGTAAACTCAGCTACTCCTCGAGGTCTCTTACTCTTGACACTATGCTGGTCGTACATTCTCTCTGTCCGGCTTTGGGAACTCCAGGGCAAGACTGCTACGTACACTATGCAAGCACTACAACCGAGAACAACCAAGGTTTCACACACTCGACAAGATGAGATCAATCTCGATATGAGAGCGCCTGCGTCCCGCGATTTAGTCAGGTGGCTCTCTGCTATCCTTGCATCGAAACCTGGCTGGTCAGTCGAAGGAGGAGGCTTCGCACCATGGGCCGCATTCTGTTCTGGAGATGCACAATTTGCCATTTTCACCGACGAGGTCGTAACATTTGCCCCAAAGGATCGACCGCCCAGCTCGGACAAGGCCACAGAACTTCTCATAGAGCTCTGCAGCTTGTATGGATTTGAGCCCAGCAAGCGCAAGGGCGGAAGGTTTGATTCATTATCTCCGGTTACAGCAGCATTTCTGGCGGCACTTGCGCTCCCATTCTATCGTTCTGTTGGCCTGCAGCCGCACTTTTCCACATCTACACTGAGAAGACGCAGTATAGACCAAGCAGAGCTAGAACCCATACGTCAATATGTCGCGGATCTACGGTATTACATGACGTTGAGTATGCACCCGATGTCTGTTGGGTCCATTATTTGGAGCGTATTCTGGCAGCCAGCAGTTCAATGTAATGTTGTCAGTCCATGGTTGAGTTCTATCCTCAGTGTGGTGCGACCAATTATTGACGCGGGAAACTTGGACATGCTCGCGAAAACGTTTGCATTCCGTCGTCCGCGCGTTGCTCTATGGTGGCAAGGCATTTTCCTTCTTGGAAACCCTGCTATCCCTGGCTTTATTGTGCGTTACCTGGAGACGCTTGAGGAACGCTGGGGTTATGGGTCGATGGCACCGCCAGATACCACTGTTTCTGCATGGACTGGGTCACCTCAGTCTTTCCTAGACGAGGAATCGTCGTCTATTTATTCTGATCTGAAAGACTTGGTTCCAAGGGCTGACCTTCTCAGACTTCGCTATAACTTTCGCCTACAAGACACAACATCTGTTCTACTATCGTGGCGACCTTTTGGAGTTGTCCCCAAGCAGGAGATCGAGCTTGAACTCTGGCCCTCGTTGGAACACCACGCGAGCAGATCCTACTTACATTGGGTCTGGTGGATGAAGAAGGGAGAAAACGTGGTGGGTCATGATATTCAGCGCGGGTTCCGGAAGGACACTGGCAGGCTCGTTCCGGATGTAGCTGACCACCTGGACACAACCTCTTTGGATCATGTTACGAAATGCAGTTGGGATGTAAACCTAGAACCATCACGGGAAGCTACACTTCGAATGGTGAGCTTCTGCATGGAGGACGTCATAGGGGATCGAGATGATGAAATATCAGCCGTCCCAGGCATCAAAACACACCCATGGCTGGAGGACTGGAGAGGCCTTGAGTGAGTATGGAACGTAATTGGGATACAAATGATTGTCTCTTCGGGCATTGCTTGATACATCTAGAAGAGCCTGTAGTGTTGACAAGTTAATAGAAGCAATCAGAATCATTAACATGCGATGAAAAGATCTTAGAATCCCCGACGAAGCCGGTCATGGACAGGGAGGACACAAAGTGCAACCATAAGCAAGAAAAAGAACCATACGAATCGCCTGCTACGATTATCAACAGAAGTACGCTGGCACTGAATGCCACTATGTACATGCAGGTAACAAAGGCACTACAACTTGTCGTCCACCCATTGCCGTGAACGCGATACCCATTGACCAAGTCCGCTATCATAAATCCCATCTTCCAAGTTTAGGCATCGATTAGGAAAAACTTTCGGGTAATTCTGAGCTGACTACAGGTGGCTAGTACAATCAGAAAGCATCAGTACGAAACAGAGTTCAAGACAGAGTAATTTGACCATATAGAAACTATGATCTATGTTTCCGTCTCCGGCTTGTTGAATGTGGCCCTGTTGAACTTTCGCCTTGTGCATACCCCGAAGGAAGCCACATGTAGTAACGGTTTCCTGATGGAGCAAGGTATGTAAGGCAATCTACCAGTTCAGTTTCATAATACACCTTAGCCATTGTCCATTCGTTTTGAGGAGCCCTGCTTTTTTGACCGTTGACGTTCTTGAATTGGATTTGATCCTTCTTTAGAGTAAATTCCGCAATAAAAGTAGACTCTGTGCCGTTAATGAGGTTGTCATCTGGTTGAACTTCGTTGTCGTCGAGTTGAGCTTGGTCTAACTGCTGGGCAAGACTGGCCATAGATGTCTCCTCTCTGAATCTCTCTTCATCCCAATGCAGAGGGTCAGTCGAGTTTGAAACTGTTCGTCGGTGCCCAAGATTCGATGGTTCCGTGTCAGGTGGCGACGTGGCTAGTACACTTGGGTTTGAATCGTGCTCTTTGAACATCCCGTACGACTGAGACTGCGCAGTATAGTCCCGTGTAGTATCCGTGCTCGCTGTATACGTTGAAAGGTCTTCGTTGCCCGTCATGTCGGCGTGTTCGGTAGCTTCTTGCTCTATGGGACGGTATCCAGGGTGCCCTGGAATGTATTCATGGGGCTCAAGCGGCCTCGCCGCCCTGGCCTTGTCAGAATAATATCGGTTCCCACAGGCACATGGCACGTAACAAATCCTCCACCCTCCAGAATTTTCGCTCCCAAGACCATGGTAGGGAACCTGGCATATGTCGAATACCTTCTTGCACTTCTTACACTTAGATTCACTGGATTTAGCATGCTCATTCATCTGATGACCGCATCTTGTGCAAGACCCTTTGCGTCCTGACGATGTTGACATGTTGATGGAAGTTTGGTGGAGAGCGGTTCGACTGGGTAATCAATGAGGAAGGAATCTAGCCGCCTTGCCTACTCGACATGACAAATGTTTGAGTACTTGAACTTGGTGATTGTTAACCTGGGAGAGTTTATCTGTTCACGAAAGATGGTGGTGAGTCAAGCCAAGATAGGGAGAGGATCATATGCTGTATTTATATCCATTTCCCAGCAATGTGACTATGGGGACATTGACATGTAGCCCCCATGTGAGCGAACAAGTTGGCATTGCGCGAATTTCCTTCACTCCCTCCTCGAAGATTCTAGCCGCACTGCATACATACATTCACGGCTCTACCTGCCCAGTATTCTAAAGTTGTTGAAAACGGGGCGGCGTCATCACACCTTCTACGCTACCCCGCACCTGACCTGTCATGTTGTGCGCCTGCCTAACCTACGCGACCTCACCGACCAAGCCCACACCCTTGAACCGAGCGGAGACGGACCGATCAAGCTGGTCAGCTCTACCTGGAAGTCACTAGTTGTAGCGGTACCGCAGCTCTTGGCAATCTGCACGTTTTTTTGGTTGCTGATGGTGGGTTATGTGCGGTTTAGGCAAAGACGTGTCACCTTTCAGCCTTGAAAATCCGCCGGGTGAGTATCAATTGAAGCTCAACGCTACCAACGCCTTCAGCCCGTTGCGAAGAGACCGGGATGGCAACAAATGGATGCATAAAGGACTACCCGCGTCACGTGGAATACATATGGACAATAACAGGACTATGTTACTGCACCTGAGGGTATCTCAACAGCGTCACTAGGCAGTAGACGGTGGTTGTCTTGAGGAATAACGTTTAGGAAAGGCCTAATTCATTTAAGCGATGCCACAGGGTGAAATACCACACAACATGCTGCCTCTTGTCTAGTCTCTATTCATTCTGCTCTGCACATTCTCCAGGGCCGTTAGATGACCCGGATCCTTCTCGCACATCCTAGAATACCAGTAATCATAAGAAAACTGCGGGCCCTTTGCTGAAGCGAGATCTTCCAGATGAACAGAAGCCCAAATCAAATCTCGCAGAGTGCCTCCATAATCATTACATGAAAGTACCCGTTCGATCATAGGAACCATTCGTTCCAATACACGCAGGCTCAGCTCCCTCTTGTGCAAAACTGCATCGAACTGCAAGAGATCGGAATCATAGGCAGGCACTTCAATGCCTGAGGAGGGGAGCATTCTCGAAAAGCACAGCATACTCAGCACGAGCAGTACAAGCTGCTCTCTCTCTTGGATAGATTGAATGCTACACATTGCACAGTCGAATATCAATCTCCCTTCCTCACTATTCACCCATTTTCTTAAAAAAGAATTGGTCGCATGACTCTTCGATAACCATATAATGAGCATCAAAATGTCATTGTCGGCCTTCTCCAAGGTGGGAATCTTGTTGTACCAAAGACCCCGGTAAGACAGAAAATCATATGGATCGGCCCATATGAGATTTAATATGCCGTATGGGAGCTATAAAGGAAAAATTAGTTGTGTACGTCGATTTGATCCTCATGTTTGCTGAATCCAGTCATACCTTCAACTCGGAGAAGATCTCAAGCAGTTGCCTCTCTTTATTGTTGTCTTGTTTGAGCTGGTCTGGCCCGTCGTCCAGGACTGTGTTTGGGAGTTGTCTCTGACTTGTCTCTAGTGTTATTTCGTCTTGGTTCTGAGATATCTCTCCTACCGGCCGAAACATCGTTGGAGGGACTCTTGTTTAGCTCCAAAGTCTGCTCGACGGTCTGGCTGGAAATTGCGACGTCTATGATACAAGGGAAGCTCCAAAGAAGATAAGTGAATGCCCAAACCTTGAATGCGAAAGATCGAAATTTTGGGTGATTTTGTGCCACCAATACCACTGAATAGTGGATTGGCATCTAGTGCGGAGGATAACTGAGGACTCGAGAATCCCCGTTATTGAATCTGAGCTGGTTTGGTATGTCCATTTAAGTTAGGAGGATATCAATGAGCAGAGACCTGAGGCGAGTGGACTTTTGCTCATTTATTAACTACTGTGGCCTCGTGGTGACACAGAACTCTCAGTAGACGTGCAGGTGGGGAGGCTAGTTGACTTGCACCTTTTTCATTTGATCGGGGAGGTCAGTTGACACTCCCTAGTTATCTCCTAGCGCATTGATCTCTAGTATTAGATCCGAGCCCGTACCTCTGTCCGCGCCACACCTGAATACCCACTGCATCAGTCCGCGTGGCATGGTTTTAACCCTGCTAAGATTTCTGCCGGAGGGGGGGAGAATGAAACATGGCGTATGCATCCCCTCGGCTTTATTGTCTTACTAAGGGACCGAGCTGAGTGACTCCAGAAGGCTCGGCGCCGAAGATGTTGCCCCTCACGACTTAGTTCAGGGGCTACGCAAGTTCACACCATGTAAGGCGTTCTAGTGGCTAGAGCCTGATTCTATTTGCCTGAGGATTGACTCTCATCCAGACAATCGGGTGTGCGACTCAAAGGCCAGGCGATTTGAGTAATCAAATACTTCGCTTTATATATACTTTTGTTGACAAATATGCATACAGAACCTGAAAGAACAGCGTGCAGTGTATATTGCTACGACTCAAGTCGTCGTGTGTGTCATAGAGTCAAATATTTTGCCCCCGACTAAATTAACCAAAATGAGGTCAAATTACATCACCATCGTTGCCCCCTGACTACTCTGGTGGAGAAAGGGTAGTCAGGAATCACGTCACCGGCGAGTTGGGTGGAGGAGCTGGACACGGATAGTCCTCTGTCGGATGAAATGTGGTAGTTATCGGGGCTATCGGACTGGAAAAGATTAGTTTCTAGTAAGAATATATAGATTTTATGCTTACGAAGGCTTTAAGGAAAGCATTCTGATGGATATCGCAATGCAGGTGCAGAATTGACTGGAATAGGATATCAGTTGCGTAGGAGCACGAGTTCGTTCTTATACCTAGAGCGAACAAAGATGGTGAGTACATCGAATCAGTGCAAGACACAGGTAGTCGGTCTAGCTAATGCCACGACTTTTTCAGCTGGCCATTTATGCGGCCATGTTCATTCCCACAGCAGAACATGAGGATTTGTCTTAATATGATCCCGGTCAGATTTAACACCTTCTCATGGCTCTACAGTGCATTTATCAAGTGTTCAATACGGACCAATGAGCTCCTAGTAGCGGGCCTCGGGATTATGATCTTCCGGAATACTAGCTAGCAGACGACGCTGAGGTATTTTTACGCGTCAAACTGTACCAGCGGATCCATCAACTGCACCAAACGGTCAACTACACCAAACGGTCAACTGCACCAACAGGTCAACTGCACCAACAGGTCAACTGCACCAAACGGTCAACTGCACCAAACGGTCAACTGCACCAAACGGCCATCTGTGCTGACAGGTCTGCGCGATTTGCCAACTGCACGTTAGCCGCCACACCAACTCGCCAACAGGTCCACTGCGCCAACAGGTTAATTGCACCATCTAGCCCAGTCAGCCTTGGTAGCTGAACCGATGGAGACACAAACGCCCAAAAAGCTAGTTCCACCTGAGATATGCTCTCGTCGCAAGAAGATCCTACCCAGCGCTCGATATGTTGCGACGCATCGTGACACCGTCTTCCAGGATGTCTCCTTTGAGGACAGGGTTTTCATATCGCATTTTTTTACGGTGTACGCATTGAGGGCATGGAACTATACGGAAGTTCCGAAAGCAACGAAGGAGGATGTAAAATTCAAGGAAAAATGCAAAGATGGAGAATACCATCTCAAGAAATTCGATTTCTTTGATGACTGGCAAAAACTCTGCCAGGTTCTCACTGGGCCAGAGAAAGAATTGGTAACAGTTGGTGTGCCTTCCCACCCTTTCCATTGGCTGTTCATCACTCACGGAATTTAGAGGGAGCTCTCCATTTCGCAACCAAGAGCATTTCTACGGTTTCGAGTGAAGAATGGATCAGGCCACTATTGAAGAAGTTATGGGCACAATGTTCTGCTGAGATTGTCATAGAGCATGCCGTTGACGGAGACCCATCATTGCCCATTCTCAACCGTAACATCACCCAGCTGGAGCAGGTCGACGCAGATTATCCTCAGTTGCATAATGTTGGTCTTCAATTTGCCATGCCCAACTCAGACCTGGGTAACAATGGCACTAAAAAGCGCAAGCTGACGTCGAATTTGCCATTACCGGAGTCTGGGTCTATGCAACTGTCAACGATTCACAACTTTTACCAGCCTCCTTCAATCCGGGATCTGTTAGGCTCAGAGGGCCGTCGTCCTGTGCTGAGTGGGGCTAGTAGGGACCGGCTAGACTTCCTAGGAAGTAAGATGTCGAAAAATATCAAAGAGGGCCAACTAGGACAACAGGAAGATCGGCAAAACCTTAGCGCCTTGAGGCATGGTGAATTCATTCCCATCACTCGTGCTGTCAGTCTACATCTTCCCCCCAAAATTGGGCACGATATGATGTTGGAATTTGTTGTCGCTTCAGACTATGGCAGATTGTTAACGGAAGCCAAATTGAATCCTCACACATTGACAGAGGAGTTAGGCAGCCCGATATCTGACTGGATACTGGAGAGTACATTTGGGAAGCAGGCAGGGATACAAAATGCTGTTGACGTCGAGCCTCTCGTTACTGGTGACTTTAGGGTCAACGTTGCGCTGAGTAGTGGAAGGCTCAGTGAGCTATTGTATTTATATCCGAATCCGGACCCCGTGGCTCCGAACGGAGGATCCTAGGGTTGTGGCGGACCCCGGTATACTAATTTGAAATCTGTCTTCATGACAGCAACGCTTGTGCCTTTGGTAAGGACTTCATCCGTTGTGCCGACCTTCGTTTGCTTGAGTGATCCATTTAAGATAATCCATTCCCCGCCATCCTTCCAAGACATCAGTCGATCCTGGTCACATGCATCAAAAACTTTATATTCGAAGAACTGATAATCCAAGTTCTGTGTTTCCTCTCCCTGAATCAAGTATTAGCGTTGCCATCTCTATTTACCCAACGAACATAGCTTACGTCGTGCATCTAGATTCTTGATGTAGTCTGGGCTGGAGCGACAAATTTGGGTCCAGTTATGGGATCCGTGTGTAAGTTGGATGAGGAGGCGCTGATGATGCTGATGTTGGTGCAGCAAATCTGTTCTTAAAATGTCTCACGATTGCCTGATATTCTTGATGCCTGATGGGGTCATGGATTATGTAAGTAGTCTCATCCCAAAATACTAGCCCAAGCATGCTAGATACATAGACTTTCTATATACATATATGCAATAAATACATACTTCTGTTATTGTCATGCATGCACAGTCGGTCAACTGCACCAACAGGTCAACTGCACCAAGGAGTTAGCTGCATAATCTGCAACAAGGGTCAAATGCAAGAAGGGTTAACTGCACCAAAGGGTCAGCTGCACCAACAGGTCAACTGCACCAAAGGGTCAACTGCACCAACAGGTCAACTGCACCAACAGGTCAGCTGCACCAAGGAGTTAGCTGCATAATCTGCAGCAAGGGTCAAATGCACCAAACGGTCAACTGCACCAGTCAGTCAACTGCACCAAAGGGTCAACTGCACCAACAGGTCAACTGCACTAACATGCGCTAACAATCGATACAAGTGAAAGATTTCTCGTCACGGCTGTATTCAGTTTGAGCGGATAAGCTTACGGTGCACGAGATCTCTTGCGGAAGAGCATGTAGCACGGGAGGAGATTGGAATGGCGACACCAATGTCAAAGGATCGGAGGCTGGAAGACTTGAGGTTCAAACTGTGAGCGGCACCAAGAGTTGTTGCATTGAACTTCAGAGCTACTTCGACTGTTCCTTCTTGTCATCCTCTGTCGCCTCCTTGGAGTCTGTCTTGTTCGCAAAATCGTCTAGGCTATACTGGGTGTGATGTTCGTTGATTTGGGGTTCGGTTTTGTCACCCTCCTTGCCACCCTCCTTGTCGCCGGTTGGCTTGATGGGTTCTTGGGAAGGCATAGCTAGTATGAATAAGTTAAATGTAGAAAGGACTTTGACCTGTGAGTCTTACCTTCTTGGTTTCTTGTTTATCAATGAAAATGGAGAAGGATGATGAAGAAAAATGAAGAAACTCGTCTGACGGTCTGTTTTATACGCAGACCAATCTTAACGCCGGTGAGTGTGGATGGCATGTCTTGTTGCAATCATGGCTTGGTCCCGGTGAGGCTGCAGCTGCATCGCCAACTCATCTCCTGGCATTTCACCCTGAAAGAGTCTTGAAGATGATCGACTAGGACAAAAGAAGACCCTGGGGCTGATGCCGAGTATCGCAATCAGGGGGGGAGCAATAGGCTCATGCGGCCACTTCGCCGGCCAGCATGGTCTAGGGAAGGCAACCTACTCCTACTGCCAACAGGTGGAACCGTCTCACCGACTGCCTACCTGCAGCCGTTACTTAGAGCCTGTATTCGATGACCTGCACCGACTTTGCATGACGCGAGTGAGAGAACTATTACAAGGAGGGAGAAGTTGGTGTGCACTCTAACCACCCGAGCAGATTGTTAAACAGGACACAGAAACTCAATATATTGTACAGTCTAGTTATCCCCATTCGTATCTCTCACTATGGTCTCTTCCCCAAAGTCACCCAGCTACGCAAAGGTTAGTGATGATTCCCAATTTGGTTCATAGGACGCACCAGTAAATTTCCAGTCCATTGCTAGATAACTCCCTTTGCATTCTCTGTACCAGTTCAGCGATGCGGATTGGGACCCAACCGAGGGCCAGATATAGGGGGAGTATGACCAGTCCTTCGACGTCAATTGCAGTGGGACAATTCCTGAAGAGGGTTCTCTCCTGATGGACATTCACGAATCCTGCTGCTGTCATGTGGTCTACCAGCTTGCCAGAGTGATCAAAGGCGCGGCCAGTCTTATCATAGATGCCTTGACGCAAGTCCATCCATTCCTTCCAGGCCGTATGTTCGTCCTTCGGTTCCACCTCGAGAGAGGTGAATTCGGTCCACCCCCCTTTCTTGTTATCTGTAACACTGCTTAACTACCGTCTCAATATTCCCTAGCCATGTAACCTGTCCAAGCCGTATGAAATGGAACATCTCGTTCTGATATGTCCATTCTCGATCGAGGTCGTCAATCTCTGGATTGAGATTTTCTGGGCAATTGGGCTTTTCTGGGTAATTGGGATCTTCATCTCGGTAAATGGCAAAAGCACCATGTAGGTCGACAGCGTAGACAATCGCGTTTGAGTTCCGGAAGTCTCTACACCTCGTTAGTATAGTTGCTAAAATCGCTTCGGAACCGTACCTTGCCCACGAGCCGTCGCCTGCGCCCACGTCCAGTACTTGTATCTCAGACTCTAGCTCGACAGTGGCCAGGTCCAGTGGAGCATGAAACAAAATCTTTGCGGATGATCTTGTGCTGAGTTGAACCATTTTCCGGCTGCGATGTTGGTGAATGAACGCTGATGCTGAAAGGAATACTCACTTCAGTTGGAGGCAGGTATGGTAGTGGGCGTCGATTGGGTCCCTGACAAGATTAGCTTGACCTTTATCTTCATCGAAAACATCTTCACCATGAGACAAAGCGTTCCGCGTTTCGGCAGTACAAGAACTCCCTTCCCAAGATCACAACAGTCGTAGAAGCAAATTCGTCGCTGGTTAATATTGAACTATCATCCCCGAGAGGCTGCGGGGACCCAGTGTGCCATCCCGGGTTTGGATGGCTGCTAGTCAAATCCTCGTCGTCAGTTGAGAATGGAGGGTGCTCCTCTGAGGTGGAGGATCTATCGGACCTGGCATCCGTGGTTGCATGGCTACCGATCGAACAATCGTCGTTCTTGGAGTCTAGAGTATCCTCATCAGTAGTCAAGTCAAGGGGGTGATCATCGTCGTGATCCTGGGACTTGGCATGATTCGTCGTGTTCGGAGTCCCCAGATGACACTGCAGCGAGAGCGTTGAGCTGCTCTCACAAGATGCATGCAAGGAGCTAGAGCCCAAATCGAGGTTGTCTTGGAAAGCTATGTTGGTGATCGGGAGCGGGAGGGGGCTGAAAGAAATGCCAGATGGATGCGTGATGCGGAATGGTTCGCGGACCATGCAAGGCGAAAACATTTGGGCAGCAGGTTGGCTGGCCTCCCGAGGTCCCTCGAGGTGATTCAGCGGCAAGGCGGCACTAGTCCAATTATGGAAGACTTCCACCAACCAAAGGGGATTGGACATCCAGGGAAAAAGTTGAAACACTAAAACGGTTAGAGTGAGCTGGAGCTGACCCGACCCGCTCTTGGCGCCGGGGGCGGTAGCGAATAATGTGCCTATCTTTGCCCACACTAGCATTTTAGCACTGGGTACGTTCTCCTTACTCTGTATGGCCAACACAGCCGAGTCCAAGCAGGAGCAGTTAGTCAGCCATGGCCTTGGGTCACCTGACAATGTACCGATTTTCTCCATGAAGTTAGCATTGCGCTCCCTCCAAGCGCTGTACCCCCAGTAATCGATGACGAGACCGGCTTTTCTCTGCACGTACAGCTAGTAATCGATCGAAGAATCGCTCAGCTATGTGTCGGTTCTCATTTGAGGAGGGTAAGCCGCGCGAACGGAAGCCGCGCGATCCGAAATCGCCAAAAGTCGCACAGAGGGAAGTGAGGAAACTCCTGGGGGGATGGCGGCGGACCGACAAGGTCGTCTGGGGTCCACACTACCCAAAATCCGAAGACGGGATTCTTGAGCTGTTTCATAAACTTACCCTTAGTGAGCTATCACCTGAGACTCGTGGGCAGATGACATGCAGAAAGATACTGGAGATGATTGCGCAGAGGATCGATGCCGATAGCCAGACGCAGATGATGATCTTGGCTGGCGCATGCGACTTGACCTTAAGTAGCAAAATGCTTGGGGTTTCAACTGTCAACAGAATTATGCGCCTCCACTTCAAGGACGAAAGCGACGCGGTGCTCGCTAAAATACGGATCGCAGCCTCGAAATGCCTTCGGCTCCAAGATATTCTCTATCGCCATGAGGAGGTCTCTCTCTATGCCTATATTTTGTTGGAATTCCGCAGTCTGTGATCCATGAAACTTTGGTCGAGATACACTACTAACTTCTCCTAGAACCATGCCTGAAAACTCTTTCTAACTTTACTGATCAACACTTCTCGATTTTGGAGGAAGTGTTACGAGCGGAGTCTATCACGTTCATCAAACCTGAGACACGGCTGGATTCGACTTGTCTCCGTGCCCCCAATGTGATATATGTCCTTTTTGGGGAGAAGTTCCGGTACGTGTTTTGTACAACTTACGTACTCGTATCTAACTGGGAAGTGGTGATGAGGTCGAGCGGTGTCTTATGAGGTTTTCCGATCTGGTGGAAAGCAAAGACGCCACTCCGAAGAGATCGCCGCCATTCTATACATTCATGCCCCTCTGTGGAGGTCTAGAAGATATACGGAAAAGAGCGAGTAAGGAGATCGAGAGTATGGACCCAATTGCGGAACATAAGCAACTCAAGCAGTATGGGCAACCAAAGTCATGTGCGGAATTGTGCCGTTTCGTGAAGAACCAGGTGGGCCGACCTGCATTGTTCGCCATTGGTGTTGCTAATTTCTTGCCAGGCTATCATGATCGGGACAATAACGGAAAGCGTTGGCATGAGAGTTGTGGACTTCAATCGACCGATCCAATCTCAGGCCTTTGAACTTGACTTTGATTGCTCAATGGCAGCGGGAGAGTCCCTGGCTCTCGCTGTGCTACTGCGGGACCACGATGTGAAAATGAAAATGGTCCCTGATAAGCAAAAACAAAACCAATACCCAGGGGATCGTGTTGAGGAAGTGGAGTGGAAGCCAGATCAGATACTCTGTTACATGGACAAGGCTTTGTACGCACAGGACAAGGAGAACGGGCTGCCTTTTTTAGTAGTCACACTTGAAGTCAAAGCCATAGAACCAATGTGAGATCTTTGGACTCGACCATCCCAAGCGCAAATACGACAAACGCCGAGACATGCCACTCGGGCGCGATCAGCATTTGTGCCCAAGGCAGCAACGGTTGCTGGACACACAATTGGACCGGAAGGGACTTCCGCGATGGGGTGACACCCATATTTCTTTTGGTTCAGCCACACCACACGGAAAAGATGGTGTTCCCAGCAGCGCGGTGATGTGGTATCTCATGCTTTGACTTCATTGGCGGCTGGGTGAAGGAGTCGGTGAGGTGGAGGAAAGAGAAATCGCACTAGCTACATTGGTCTTTCAACTTTTCCCTCTCCCTTCCAATTATCCTATGGGTGTGGAGCCACGACAGCTGGACCCCTCACCTTGACAGGTTCCATGGCTGATACCCCCTGAGAATGCTGCATTACTGGAAAAGGAGATGCATGCATAATTGATGACGTGAGGTACGTCTGATGTGTCCCTTGTGAGGTATTTGAATGCCATGATGTGCACTTTGTCTGCTTGAAACAAATGCCGTATGGATTCCCTACACCAGAGGGATCTAGGCCAGGACTGCGTACCTTTTTCTTGGGTCCAGTTAGCCGGTTTCCTCCTCGATTGGACATCGTATCTTATCCTTATCTATCGCGTGCTACGATATGCATGGCGTTGGGGGTATTGTGGAACCACTGAGAGAGAAGGCAAGGGATCCCTCAAGCTCAAACTCCCGTTCCGATTTTTTTCGATCTTCTACGCCATCTCCCAACAGTCCAATAAGACCACCGTCAAACTTGGCTGCTCCGTGGTATTTTTCAAAACTCTTCTTGTCTACAGTATTGGCAAGGACGCACCGGGCTCGTTCAGGATTTGGTGCAGGGTGAAACCTCCCAAATGGATCAGATTCACCTGGGGCATACACGGTAAGCTGCTTGCCTACGCTTGTGCGATGCTAAGGCTTGACTATAGAAAAGAAAACCGCAAAAGTCCGACTGCCTGTTCCGTACTGTAAGACATTTTTCACGATTATTCACAAGCCCAAGAAGGATGCAGTTAAGTTCAGCTGCCAGATCGGTCTGCTGAAGGTCCTTGTCGGCATTACACTTGGAGACAAATGGTGGAACTCCCTGAAACTCCAAACCAAGTTGAAGAAGCCTGGTGACAGGTACAGCGTTTCCATGAAGAGTAATAGTAAGGCGCCCGCTCTTTCAGTTTGATACATCCTAAGATCAGGCAGAGAAACAAACCAAACCAACCGAGACTGCCCAGACGCTGGAGGACAACGATGACGCATTGCGATCGATGGAAGAAGGCTAAGAAACTTGGCTAAGCGGGGAAGACAATCTGTAATGAGTAATTTACGACAATGAGTGATACCAATGCACTGCCGAGTAAGGTGCGTTCAAAATTGATTGCCAGTGATAGCGGGATGACCGAGAGTCCAGGCCCAGCGCTTGTCGCTGGGTGTCCCACTCGAGGGCCCCTGTATGGAGTCAATTAAATCACTCTTTGTTTGGGAATGCCGTGCCGACAGGGTAAGCCAGGGCTATACCAAGCATCCTCAACCAATTCGAGATGAAATATCTCAACTTGCCAAGCTTGTGGTGGACTCGGGGTTCGTGGCCCCTCACTGGATTTGGTATAAATGCATATTAGGCTCCCTAGGTTGTGGAATGGTATTTGATGAAAGGGGGGAGGGCCTGCTGTCCTTGTGGTAAGATTGAATTGAGGCCCATGCATCGAGACATGCGTGATAAAGGAGGGAGTGGGGAACCATCCGCCGTCTCGTATATGCATGTGTTCCGATAAGTGGGAACCAATTTGCGCTAAAAAAGTTGAAAGCCTAAATAGGCAAGATCGGCGATCACGATTCCCAACGGCATGTGGGCATTGGGTGGCCTTTCTTTCACTGTTCTATTGCTTGCTTTTGGTAGCATCAGCTGGCTAACCGCTTCAACCTTGATCATAAGCCGGTCAAATAGCCGACGTACCCGGTGGCGAAGCCTGCACCTAACGGAAAGTCGGTCACTCATCCCGGGATCAAGGCCGGCCACGATTGGCGGAGGGGTCCTTCTCAATGCTGGGCTTCGCTTCGTCACCCTTTTTATTGGTGAAAGGTATCATCTCCCATTACGGAATGGCGGAACTCTCAAGGATGGCGGCCGAAGGATGAGACCGTCACTCTGCTCACTCTGCAACCCCTCCCTGCGAGACGCCCACATTAGACACGGTAAACAGCACGTCAGTTCGCCACTTTTCAGCTGATCCATGGGTCCGTGGGTACAGGCCGGTCCGAGGGGTATCATGTCTCCATCTCAAGCCGCAGGTGATGCCGGTGAGAGAGCTTCAAAGACTCTGTGTTGATCGTCCGTGAGTACCCTGAGACGTGCCCCTAACCCTGTTGATGTGGCTTCAACAGGCTTTGAGCAGCGGGAATCCGAGCCAGGGGCTGACTTGAATCTACCGCATGTGCGTTAATCAACTTATCACAGAGATAATCACATCATTGCGGATGTTGACCCCGATTGCACAAACTCAGAGGGTGGAGATTGCTCTCCATGAGATAGCATGGGGTCCACTTCTTGTCTGCCGTCCCGTGACTTGCTGTCATGCGAGCAAACGCAGCTGCAGCACGTTTTCACTTGTGGTACGAGCAAACTGGTATTAGTGTAGCCGATGTAATTATTGCCCTACGAGTACGCGCCGAAGGAGTGGAAGGGTCTGGTCAGAGCGGCCGAAGGAGTGTCCTCCGTGGCGAAGAGGAAGGAAACCTCCATTGCCACTAGCATCAGTTCGTATTGAGACCCCTGAAGGGTGACGAATTTAGTCACGTTACCACTAAGTGACACCATGTCCGCTAGTTGTTGCCGAAGCCACCATGCGGATTGCTGAATCGCCGTCGCCAACATAAAGGAGACAATCCCCAGCTGTCGCGGGCGGTCAAATGTTCGCAATCTTATTCTTCCTTCCTGGACTCTGCCATGTGTAACTATATCTACGTCAGTGTTCCGATGGGCATTGCGCTCGCAGGCTAACTAGAATACAGAAAGAGCTATCATGCCAACATCACTACCACCTTGTTGAGTCATGGTGCCTCAAATATATTGAGACAGAGCGGAGATGCCCGCCTAATATTGTAAGCAAACAATACTGGTAAGCTGTGGAACATTTATTCCTGATCGTCCCAGTTGACTTGTCCTAGGGGAGATGTTATCTGTGGTTAGTCGTAACAAAATTATACCAAACGACAAGTCCAGAAATACTGATGCCGTGCTAGCGGCGTGCCGTGAGAGGCAACAGCCTAGCAAGCACCCATGGGCGAAACTTATTCAGAGACCGGGGAGGAGAATAAGTGATGCGCCATAACTTTTGACACAGTGAAGAAAGAACCTCTAACTCCTTGTGTGGTCCATACCATTCTGGGTGTCTGAGAGAAATATCACAATTTCACTGTGTTCTTTCACTAGATCTGGTGGGGAGAGGTAATGGTATATAGTATGCTCCAAACTGATAAACTGCCGCATTCGCATGATATGTCGCTGGCATAATTTCATCGAGGTAGGACTTTGATGGAATCCGAGGAAGGGGAGCTCTCAAAACGGGCATGTTTGCATGGGGGGTCGCATCTTTCCTGATGCCAACGCTCAAGATAATCAGCTAGGGCAATAATACGGTTGTAATATTTGTTAATGTTGCAGTCCATTGGAGGTTTGGAGAAAGATTGCGTGAAGGGTATGGAAGTAAGATGCAGAGATTGAAATAGCATGGCGATCTTGTGTATTTGTGGAATTGCACTGGGATGCATATGTAGCAAACAAGGCCACCCAGACCGAAGGACACCGGAAACCGCTTGAAAATATCGCGGCGAGGGAAGAGGAAAGAAGGGCATTATGACCGGGATATTGAGCATTCAGAGAGTCTCAGGTCGACGCCAATTCAGCCCGCGATGATTGCATATTGCACTAGCATGATCAACTAGCGACACTGAGACCCTTCCAGCTTTAATTTTACTATGCAGCCCTGTCGGATCACGACGGGGAAGCCCCCTGAATCAAGCTGAGCCTACTAGTCTAGCGCTGGGGGCCATGTAAGATTTGGTTCAACACGATATGGGGCCCGGATTAGGCAATACCCCTGAGATCACAGACAAGTGGACCTGTAGCTGTAATCAGCCGATCTCATGCGTAACCACTCCCCTCAGTGGGGATGTTCGATCGGCTGAGATTTTCTCTGACAAATACCTCAATTTCCCGACAGCTCCGGGGTTTAACTTGGTCATTGCTTGAATTTCCGTCAGGTGGTCCAAACTAGCGCCAAAGTGGCGCTCTTGTCGATTAAGCGAGCTGTGGCATACGAATACACCTTGTCCGCCATCTTCCCTCCTGCAGCTTCCTGCATGAAGTCTGTTACACAGGTCTCATACAGTACTCCCGTTCAGCGACATGGAACAGCCGTCCGCGAACCACCAGAAGGCAGCCGGAGCCGCAAATGAGGAAAGCGAACTCGAAAGGCCATTTCCTGGGACTCTGACGGGTGAATACCAAGATTATGATTTGTCTTCCAATGAGACATATGACACAGACAATGGTAATAACGCCAGACTCCTTTGCATCTACTTCAACTAACAGTTGCACAGATGGGTCCCAATATACAGCACCGTCTTCAACCGGTGACGTAGATGACAGCGGCGACGGTAGTGAAGAAGTTCGTTATCACGCAATCGACCGCGAAGAGGAACGGAACATATATGAACTGTTTGCTACAGAGGGTTTCTCCAGCGTGTCAGATGAGTCTTCTTCGGTTCTCATACACGGCTATGGATTTGCAAGCGCAATTCTTGCTCATGGATACGGTCTGTTGGTAATCGTGGCTGTATTTCGTCCTCGGCTAATTGAAACAGCGAAACGTTGCCCAAGGGCAAACGTAGTTTGCCCTGCAGAATTGTTCTTCAGCCTTGCGACGCAGGAGTTTGTCCGCCTTTGTCTTCAGTTTGCATCATATCTGTACTAATTGGATTAGACGACCCAAAAATTGGAGGAACGAGGATGAGTTTGATGCGAGGGTATTCGACATAATCCTTACCGCTTCACTGGGAGCCGATGAGAATCTCGAAGAGGAAATTTTCGCTCTTAACCGGTAATCAACTTTCCAGCATGACCATGATTTGGAAGCTGACAATACATCTTTTGAAGTAAACTCTGCGCACAAGGGCATATCGAAGTGTGTGAGTTCGAGATCGATGGCAACAATGCGACTGAATGGGTTAAAGACCGAGAAATGTGTCGGAGAATGACATTGGATATCACATTCAAGGAGCACGGCTTTTGCATCAAGTTGAACGCCAAGATGGGATCTGTGCCATATTCCAATCTCGTTTACACTCCAAGTCGTCGGCTTCTCTTATTCACAGAATTCTCCTCTAATAGAGACGAGATCAGCTCCCAATTGACGCAAGCGGAGGGTGTTTGCTTCAAATTGTGAGTTTCAGCACAGGGTACCGTTCAGTACTGACATAAGGACTAGGACCCGTCGTCTTTTCATAAAATGCTTGCAAGAGCCAACTGGGAAGCGCTCAAGATGCTGTGCGGAACAAGGCAACATTGATGACCCTTCACCAGAGCCCCAGATGAAGAAAAGACGGCAAACGAGCCATTAGATCCCAGGGATGTAAATATGGGGATTGCCGTCGATTAGGTCAATGTTGGGTTGCGGGTGGGGGGTTTGACCTTTTTGGTATTGAAACCATAGGCAGCATTGGGCGGTGTGCTTTGCAGTGAGTAAACTGAGGGAATAAATAGTGTTCTTGATAAATTGTCCATTCAATTTTCTTTCACTCTATCAACCATTACAGGAGCTAGTTGGACTGTCTGCTGGGCAATTAAGGGTCGAGGCCTAATCAGATGAAGCCAAGCAGTGGGGGGAGACTGTAGGTACGTTGAACCGAAACACGAGGCACCCGTCGGAACAGGGTGGGTTGTGGTTGGAGACTCGGCAAACAGTGTCCTTGGCTGAGAAACTGGGCTAGCATTACGCCCGTGAGATGGCACCGCCGCCACAGTGGTCCCCTGAAGCTCAGGAGCAAGACGCGGTATGACTAGTGATAAAAGGGGTTGGAGACGAGGGACCTTGCACATGCGTTAGTCCCAATTGTCTATCGTAAACATGGACATGGTGGGAGTACAAATGCCGCCACACTAGTGCCACTGCCAGCTCTTGCATTGATGCTGGCTGCCCCATCACCCCAGGAATGACCCCTGTACGCGTAATCGGGACGCTCCTGCAGCTTGAGTCTCCTCCCCTGACAATAACCCGGAATAAGTCTGGATCTAGATAGCTCCTGCACACCCCACTGGAACAAGTGAGTCAGGCTGCAGACCCCAGAGATAGTAGCATCGATGTGGATAACCATTTGCACTTTTACGGCGATGCTTCCAGCTTTGTGGCGTCACAAGGCTGTTGGGTAATTTCATCTTCCATCTCAGGGGATTACAAATACATCGCCCACGGTGTCTTCGTCTGCACCTCCTCTAGGGCACAAGCTGCAAGATGGAATACAAGACTTTCATGTATAGCTTTCTCCGGAACACCAGTGGCGCCTCGTCTCGATCTATCGGCAGTATAGCATATGTTACACGTCAAGGCACAGTGCACTCTACTCGGAAAGACGACCAACCCTTCCTCAAGAACTTCCAAAGAGCTGTATTAAGCTCCTTCGATATTGAGAGAGAGGATATTCAGCTTATCTCGAGGAATGACACAGAAATGTAAGATTACCACTTACCCCAAGATCACTACTAATCTTCATCTAGTTACGTCCAGTTTTCCCCTTGGCAACGTTTTGCACAGCTATCTTGCTTAGGGGGCAGACGCTACAAGGCTACGGCAGAGCTTCCAGAGGACACCGGTCATGTGAGAGCGGAACTACGGAAGGAGGAGGTCATCACTTCCCTTGGAATCGCCGAAGAGGTCCTTCTCCAGTACCCCGGCATGAACAAGGTTTACTCCGTCAGCTTTGACCTCCCCGAGAGCCCAGTTGGCCATATAGTGGTGTTTATCGGGGCGAAGGGGGTACAGGTAATATCAAGGATATTCACGGAGCATGGACATCTCTGCTTGGATCCTCCTCTCCCCTCTGAGGCTGTCAGAGATTTGCCTGTCGGGAAAAGAGATAGGTTGATATGCAACCTCAAGCTAAGGTATGTCACTGCCCATTTGCTTGGATGGACTGACATGTTATAGGCCGGGCTACTCAGTGGCGGATTCCCAGTCGACAGTTCCCAATAGCTCCATTTCTGAATCGGCAACCGTGGATACTGAAATTGACGCCGAATCGGACGCCGAATCGGACGCCGAATCGCAAGCTGAATCGGGACAGACCGACCCGGAGAGTCCTGAAGCGAGAAACGCAGCCAGGCCCTATGACACATCAGGGACTATGCCGTCGCTCACTGAAGAGCAACATCTCACCGAGACGATCACTAAGATGCTCGAGGACAATAGAGACTATTGGTGGGACGACATTCGCGATCGTTTCCCTGGTGTCTCGAAGGAGAGCTTCAAGCGGACTTGGTACAATAGGAGGAGAAGTCTGCGGTGCTCGAAGTCAGGCAAGCTTTCGCGCCTTTTCACGTGAGTCTTCCCCGTGATTATAATTCGAGTAACTAAATCTCGTCTATAGAGCTCCAAGACGGGGCAAAGCACTAACCATATATGTTGGCGGTGGAGACAGCGGTGAGGAAGTCTAAGATCAGTGCCGCTGGTCTCACCCTCCTTGGCATCTTGTAAATTTATGTGTACTTCTTACCTATCACTAGTGTTCGGGTAGTGAATGAGACCAATCCTTCCCGACCTCATAGTTCCGTGCTAGTTGATGATTCGTATAGCCGCAGCATGCTCCTAGATGCCGGTCGGACTTGACTGTAGAGTTGTGCCGTGCAGACAAACAGATCGTGAAGCCCAAAAACCCAGGAGATGACCTTATAGTCAGCCTCGACCTCCGATCCCCACTATCGAACTTACCAAAAGCCCATTGACCCTCGACAACGGTTGCAATCCTAGAATAGTACCACCAAATGCAAAAACTCGGACCATGAGATGCAGCTCGAAAGTCTGGTCGTTTATGGTGTCTGATACCACCCGTGCCCATTCCCAGATGATCCAGGCGCGGTAGGTGATAGCGGAAGCCGCTGCCAACTTCATTCCCGGGTTGAAGAAATAGCCGCTCAGGATGACGCCAGCAAAGAAAGAAATGGAGGTAAAAGTAAGCAAGCCCAACAAGGGGCGTGGCGCGAATGATCGCTGGCGGGGATTCCAAGTGCTGCTCAACCACAAAGACTGCGCCTCATTATGTATCAGTACCTTGACACCAAACACTGGACATTAACTTACCTCTCTCAGCATGCTTGACAGAACAACCGAACCCGAGAAGTACACTAACCAGAAACCCCCCTTGACCGAGGTCAGAATGGCAAATAGAAGCGCTGTTCCGGTTGCTACCAAAGCTTGGGCGATGACCAGGCTAATGAACCATCGCCTGTGTTTTTGGGTAAAGGATTGGGACGGCTCATGAACCCGGGGCAACACACGAGAGCGCGTCAAAGTGAAGATCACAATGGATATGGATGTCAAAATGAGGGAGATCATGACCAGAGCAAAGAGCAGGGCCAATGCAATGACCTGAGTTTGGGACAGTTGCTCCATGGTGCCGTCGGTGAGGAAAGGAGGCTCGAAGGTACGGAAGCCAATGCCCCATTGCGCACGTCGTCAGATATATACTCCTCCGTACTGGTACACCTGCCCAGTCTTCCCTAGCGCGTCACGAGACATCCGAACTCCCGTGTACCGCGCGGCCTTGTCACAATCTCATGGGACCTGCTCGTCCCTGCGTCCTCGCAGACCTCCACCTGGAGCCAGACAAGGATCCGAGAAAGGCAAGCTAAGGTAAACCATCTTATGCCGTATGGAGTGGGTCCGGGGTTCGCTCAGCTGGATCCCGGGATTATTACTGCATCTCGTTGTTTTCGCAAAGGCCAGTGTTCGATCCATGACACCATGGCTCCATCATCAATCACACGACTTGCTCATGCTGTCAGAGAAGTATAGAGTAACTAGACTACTGTCGGGTAATTGACCAAAAGACTGTGGTATTCGTTGGATGGTGCTCCTGGAAGGTCGATTTAGATCACTAAGCACTCGTAGACGACTCCTCTGTGCCATCCATAGAGCCGTCATCTTTGTTCTCCATTGCCCCATCCGAAGAGTCAGCACCAGTATCCTCCGGTATCTCGTCGACAGCGCCGTCAACAGCCTGGTCTGGCCTTAAGACTTCGCCCATATCAATATCCTCGGCTGCATCATTTCCAGACTCGGCGTCCTCATCTGGTACATCCTCATGCGGACGCTCTCTCGAATCTGTGCTATCCATGGAGCGGTCATCCGTGTTCTCCATTGACCCATCCGAAGAGCCTACACCAGTATCCTCCAGTATCTCATCGACACAGTCCTCAACAGCCGGGTCTGGCCTCAAGACTTCGCCCATATCAATATCCACGGTCTCATCATTTCCAGACCCGGTATCCCCATCCGGCACATCATCGCTCGGCCGTACTCTCATAGCTGTGGGGACGCCTTTACGCAAGTTAGTTTGAATTGAGAGTCAGACAATGCAACTTACCGTCAGCAGAGGAAAACTCCATTCTCTCGCTCGAGTTGGCTGAAGGATTGGTCGACTTGAGATGTGACGTTGAGATGAATACTCTTTGAAGGTTGATCTAGACTTGGTCAAGCAGGGTGGGCCACTATTTTATACCTCAGACCTTTTCATCTGGTGCCATTACGAGCTCTGTCCATGGACTGTGAACTTATGCTAATTACCTACGCAATCTGCGCACTTCTAAGCCGTAGCTCCGAAACCCGGTGGACTGCGAGTCGGTCTTGTTCGAAAGCCTCGTCAGGCCCGGCACTCTTCTGTAGAATCAGACCACCGTTGGAAGGGTCTAAGATATCTGATGTTCCGTGGCATGCAAAATGTGCAATGCGGCAGGTCTTCAGGGCCCCTAAGACTTGATCCGCGCTGGGGTGCGTAAGAACTGTCGTACGTATTTGAGAGCGAGCCGAGTTGAGAAGCTCCTCGGTCTCTTCTCTGACTCCAGGGAGGTCTTTCGGTGCTTTCTTATCATCGGGCCCTTTTGGCGATGTCGGCATTGCTGCAATAACCATTGTTTCTTGTGCTACTGGTGCTTCCTTGGCCCGCTTTACCTGGTTCCGTGCATAGGCAAGTACCTTGATTGATGGCGTGTAAGAAGATATCATCCTGCTATAGGCATTCTCTGTTGACCCTCTCGCATGCACCCCTGCAGCATGGAAGGGCATCGAGCTCGCCAGTCCGGATCCAATCCACCATACTCGAGGAAGGTCTCCGCTTGGATGCTTCTGTGTAGCGGAGATCTCGGCGATGACATGTTTGACACAGGCATGCCAAAGCCAAGAAAGGTAGTCCAAAAACTCATTGTTTTTTCCTCTCTGTTCAGACTTCTTTTTCGTTGACCAGTTTTTACTTAGCCAAGACTTCGCATCAATTGCTGACAGCTCAGGAAGTGTGACGCGGAGGACAAGGTTGGCCGGACGCCGCTGTCGTATGCTGCCGCGCATGGGTACGAGACCGTCGTCGAGCTGCTGCTCGCTACCGGCAAGGCCAACGTCGACGCGGAGGACAAGGCTGGCCGGACGCCGCTGTCGTATGCTGCCTCGCATGGGCACGAGACCGTCGTCGAGCTGCTGCTCGCTACCGGCATGGTCGACGTCAACGCGAAGGATAACCAAGGGTGGACGCCGTTGTTGTATGCTGCCGTGAAGGGGCGCAAGGCTGTCGTCAAGCTGCTTCAATCAGCGAAATAGTGTACTCATTCTCTCCTCGGTTCAAATACTCTATAGTTTTTTTACTATCATGGCGCGACACAACAGGGGTCTGGGGGCCGACTAAAATATAGTTAGATTTCTTTTTTATCAAAATAGTCTATAATGACTTCTCCGCGGCCTTTCTTCTTTTCTTCTCCTTTAAAGCAGAACCTTCTGTAGTCAATCCAGCAACTGGTCTTGAACTAGGCCCTTACAGTTTTCCGCGTTACTTACATCTGAGACTCTACGCAAGGCTGAAGACCAGAAAGAGGCGAAGAGGGAATGAGGAGGGACCGACAGGTACGAGAACCCCTTTCGCATGTAGTGGTGAACCTAATGTGTCTGGCAGCGAAGCATTTGAAAGAGGGGCCCTTTACGGACTCTCTTCCTACGCCATGGAAGACAGGCTACTATATTGAGGGGTCATTAGAGATCGGATGGAAAGAGAGACCTGTTCGAGAGGAGGAGTATAATATTTCCTTTGACGCCTCCTTACAGTCAATCAAAGGCATCAAGTACTGAATGTCCAGCAAGGGATGGGATTTGATGTACGCCACTGTCAGCAACTCTGATAATCTCATCGTCAAGGGTTGCGTTAAGGTTCCATCGGAGTTCGGACACAGCTTTCCATATATTCTAGAAGACTTGAAAGACATCCTTGCGACGGAGACTGAACGGATCTGCAGGATGATACGGATAGGGCAGGCAGGGAGAGCGTCGAAGTTGGGCTGGGAACGTCGGGTCACCCGGATGACGAACATGAAGGAGAGGCTAGTAGATGAAACCTGTAGGCTGACCAAGATGGGCTAATCACTTCTCAACATACTGCAGATCCTAGACTGCTTTGTGCGCTTGTGGTGTTTTAGAGGTGAAGTTCACTGAGAGCTTTGACGATGGCATATCAAGCACTCAGCTAGCATAAGGGAAAAGAAAGACATCACATGTTTGAAGCACTGTATTCTAACGACATCCTAGTCTGGCTGTCTAGGTTAACCACCTAGCTTGTTCCTAATTCCCTGCCAACGTCGTACAGTAGCACACCTCAAGGCTCATAATACACCATCCTGGAAACAACCGCGTAAACTTGGCCCCGTTTCTCCTTCAGCTTGCAGGCCATTCTTCCCCTGTTGAACCCCATCAAGACATATGGCGACCAAGCCATCAGGCAGACTTGACATCCACCGCCAACATCCTAGAGTCTCTCACGACTCTTGAGTTTCGTAGAGTAATGCACTTGTAGACTCTCGACGGACCGCCCTGGATAGGCCTCACTGAACCGCTGGTGAATCTCGGGCCACACTAGCATCTCCCTACCCTCCTTTAACTCGATGAGAAGATCATCTTCCTGTGGGGTGTATTTGGCTCTTGGAGCTGAACCACGCTTGGCCCTGCTCCTCGCCCGTGTCAACGGTAAATCAACTCGATCCCGAGCGGTGCTGCTAGCATGCCCATGATTTGTACAAGGAGTCCAGTCGAACTGTACCTGGAAAGTTGTTTTGCCGTTCTCGGTTATGCGCTTGAGCGAAGCATTCTCGAGCGGCCATTCCTCAAAGCTGGCGAGAACCGCCCTGACTTCGGTCTCATCGGGCGTCGCCTGGGATGACGCTGGGCTGAGGATACCGCTTGCCTGGGCATACTTCCCCCTGTAGGTTGACTGGGTAGACCTCGATCTCAAAGACGGTCTTCCCCGACGAGGGCGCTCAACACTAGCGGTTGCATCGCGCAGCAAACCGGCGGAGGACCTCGAGACCTTACGGCGCTTGCGTGAGCTTTGATCTTTGCTGTCAGAGTCGTCACCTTCTGGACCAATCTCTTCGACTTCTGTGTCAGAGAGACAATAGTCCTTGTCACGGTGCAAATTCGCTCGACCAAGATGGGATTCACTTCCTTGGGGCTCGCTGTCCGTGTCGCTATCGTCATCATCATCATTTTGTGCCAATCTTTGCGCAGCCTGACGACGGGTGTAGTAGCGTGTTGTTGGACCCGGAGACCGAAAAGGGGACACACGGGATGACGATTGAGGTGCGCCCTTAGACAATATATGGGTCTTGGCGTCTTCGGATCCGTGGCTGCTCGCTTCATGGTCCTGCCCTTGAGGCGTTTCGAATGACAGTTGTGGGGGTGACGCGTCATGTGTCGTAGGAATTCTGTTGTGTTCCGACGGAGCAGCGCTAACAGGTATTTCGTCACCTAGATAAAGATCAGCGTCCATACCAAGTGGCGCAGGGAGGGCTGCCACATACGTGCTGGCGCTGGGAGATCTGGAGTGCTCTGTGATAGAGGGATCGGTGTTGCGACATGAAAGGCATCGCCCGTAGCAAAGCTTGACTCCGTTGCGTCGATTGTCGCAAGGCCCCGCCCTTCAGACGTGTCTTGAGATGAGTGTCTTTGAGAGCACTCGTAGGAGGGTTCAGGAGTCATATCATGGTATAGAAGGGTACCACTTTCAGGCAAATCATCACCTTGATAATGAGCTTGATCCGGAGTTAAATGCACAAGGCCGGATGTCTCTGCTTGAATCGATGGGAGAGATGAAACCGACTCCGAGGTATCGACGGTCAGACCCTCATCTTCATCCACGTCGAACATGGAGGATGTAGTATCAGAAGGAGTTATAATTGGACCTTCTGGAGTTCCACTACCGGTGGCTGATACATGAGCTCTGTAAGATTCACATGGGGATGAGATATCTTGTGGAAGTTGAAGCGTAGATTCAGTTTGTATTGGTGGTGAAAGGGAGTATGATAATGGTAGTGGAGGTGATGATGGTGGTGGGGGAGAGAGTGAAAGTGGTAGAGAGAGCGATGTTGGTAGCGGGAGAGGTGTTTGTTGTGGAGGGAGTGAAAGTGGTGGAGGAGGGAGTGATGGATGTGGTGGAGGGAGTGATGGATGCGACGGAGGGAGTGGTGAAGGGAGTGATAGCGATGGTGGAGGGAGCGATGGTGGAAGAGGGAGTGACAGTGGTCGCGGCGGCAGTGGTCGATGCGGCTGCGTGTGCCTGCTTTGTTGTATCTGTGCCTTCTGAGGACGCCAAAACATTGTACTGTCAAGGCTGATATAAGGTGTCACTTGAGCAGTGGACATATTGCAACAACATCGGGGGATGTCTTAATTAAGTGATGGGAGAAAATTGCTTGACTTTCATTCTCTAGAAGTGTGGGCATGTGTGATGTTATATAGGCAAATCTGCGCCGCAAAGCCAGCCTGTCAGTCCCATCAAGCCAGTGTATGCTGTCTGTCCGTTGATGGATTGTTGGGCCTGACCATGCCATGCAATTGTAAGGTGTGCGTGGGGCCTTGCTCCATCGGTCCTACTGCGACATCCTCGGCGTTGCTGAAAGCTGCATAAGACATCCACGTAGTGTCAGGCACCCATCTCATCCTTCGCATCCCCTCGAGGCGCATCCTCGGGTAGCCGTGTTGCCGGCTTGGCTCTTCGTCACACGCCATGGATATCGCCATATGACTGTGGACATTATCCATCCATCATGTGAAGATCCTTGGAAGAGGAGAGTGCGACAGTGGAAACGCCCGATCTGAAAGGCAAACGTCCTCTCCGTCCCTTCGCCCCTGGGCCTTTGCCTCCATGCCTCCATCCGGGAACTGCGCCACCCTGCTTCCGACCTCTCAAGGCTTTCGGTTCTAAGCAAGCCTCCGTCACATATGACGAAAGGTCCACACGACCAATCATGAAACATGACGAGGTAGCCACCGATTGGCAACAAGACCGACAAGGGAAGCTTCGCCGAGATACCACCGTTGCATAGGCCGCGTGACGGTAAGTTACGCCCGTTGTTAGACGCTTGCGACGCAGACTTAGTCCCTGCTCATCGTACCCGGAAGGATTCGTCAGCTCATACATCCTCCGTCTAGCGGTGATTTGCTCCCATCAGCGTCAGTGACGATCCCCTAAGACTAGGGCGATCCAGTAAACTCTGTACCAGCGACTTTCTCTGATCATTCAAGCTCGGGAGCTCCCTCCAACTCCGTTACTCGAGACCCTTGTCACTGCACCTTCATCGCCTGCGTTGTGCTGAAATCTGAGCTCCCTAACCTTCCGACCAAGGCTCCAAGATCCGCTGTCCCCGACTTTGACCAAGGAGAGCGCAAACCAGCATGATAAACTCAGCAGTGGTGCGACAGGAGCTCGTATTCGGTCGACCGTAAATTGCCCCAACCCTTGGTACCTGTCTCCGACGCGTACCCTCGATCCCGGGGATGCCTAGAAAAGGCATCGTCGGGGGGGAGGCAGCGCCATCAAGGCGAGGCATTTTCTTGCTTCGGGCAGAATCACCCGTCACTAATGTCGGGCGGAGCTGTGAGCAGATCTTATCCCAAATGGCGCGTGTGCTTGGACGGCTGAGTACTTCCTTCCCGCCCTGACCAATCCAACATCAGGCGGAATGGGATCACATGTATGAAGTCGTGTTTCGAGGAAAGGGGGCGGGGCCGGATCCAGCTCGTCGTGCTGCAGGAAGTCGCGAGCCGGCATCGATGGGGCGAGGAGGCCTCCGAGACACACGCCCAGCCAAGTCGTCGTGAGGGGAGAAGGATGCGTTGGCGGTGGCGGGGCCATGTCGATGTTGGCGCGCGCGAGGGCGGTCGAGATGCGAAGCTGGGTCAGAGGGATGCGCCTGACCTAAGTCTCATGAGCTTCACCAGAGTGACGGTTTGCTTGCTAACGATGGCTCGTTAGCAGTCAATTTCCGTCTCGGCTCATGATGGGATACCATGGAGTGGACGGTTGGGCGTGAGAGTGTTTGGGTCGGGTAATGCAACGCCCGACTGAGGGAGGTAGGGAAGAAAGGGGGAAGCGTAACCACGAGGGTGCGCTCGGGTGAGTCGCATCGGTGGAAGGATATGTGAGGCGGAATAGAGAGGGGTGGGAAAAGAGAATGAAATGTAAAGGTGGGCGAGGGGTGCTTTATAGTGGGGGACAAAGCGGCGAGGCACTAGACAGGGGGTTGGTGGGTGCCGCCAAACCCGGAGGGGCAGGCCGCGACACTGAGATAATACTTATTGTCACCCATTTGCAGCGATCTGAGGCGGGAAGAAGAAACTTCTGTTATATAGCCAGTCCCTGGATTAATCATTGGAGGGTAGGTGCAAGCCCTCCTCTCGTTACTCAGAGATTCATCAGTCTAGGGATGCCTTCGAGACTTGACAATGCAAAGAGTTCTATCCGGTCGAAGCGCTCGGATATTGAGATGGGGGATACTGAGTTTCCCAACCCAACCGGAAGCGAGCTAAACAATACTCGAGATATTGAGTTGGGAGACACTGGTCCTTCCAGACCCCCACAAAGCGAGCCAACCGATACTCAGCCAGCAACCGGTGACAGAACCAATATTTCGTCTCATGGTTTGAACGTGGCGCCGGAGCCGAGCCCCCTGGAGAAGGGCGAGGGTTCAGATGGAACCACTTGCACCTCAAGCTGAAGCTACCCTGCGGTTCCTTCTTTCTTTGAGGCTACTGCTGTCATTCCCAACCCCAATGACCCCTTCGGGGACGGTAAGGTCGTGGATGATGAGGTTTAGGGCGAGTACAACGACCTGTTTGATGAGGGCCACTTCAATGGCCCAGGGTCAGCGTCATCCTCAGACGGTGCCCCCTTCCACCTGGAGACACACCAGTCGAACTTGGTCAAGGCTCACGCCTGAGTGGTATAGGGTAGGTCGTCTAAGTCAGCGCTCCTAATAGTCCAGACCAAAAACTGGACTATTAGTCCAAACTACAGTCCAGACCAATAGTCCGTGGACTATTGGTCTAGTCTGCGTCTCTCGGATTGGACTAATGGTTCAGTCTAACTGTTCGGACACGAGGTATCTGGCGAATAACGCATAGCTCTACATGACCCAATAGCTGAATATAAGATTCAATAGAAGAAAGTCTACGAATCAAGCCTTACCTTCATACTTTCATAATACAGGTCGGCAGGAGAATGTAAATGGTTGTAAGCGGTAATAGGCTGGGGATAAGGTTTACTGATATCGTGCTATTAGCCCTTTGATCTGAGTTATCCTTAGTAGCCCATGAGTATACTGTCAAACGATATTCCGCCCCAGCCCTGGAGGCTTCCCGACTCACTTGGGCACTGTTGTTGTGTATATAACTGGGACCTTCGTCCTCTTGACTTGGGCAGTGGTTAAGGCCAAAAAATTGACTCTCAATAACACTCAGATGCATGACATCTTCCTACTCACTTTGACATATACCTTGTAATCGTGTAATTGCTGGTTAATGAGTTGATTCCACTATTGCCGCGAAAGAGTTAGAAAACCGAGATTAGAGCGAAGCATCTAGGATTGAGCACGATGTAACATACGGCAAAATGACCACTTGAGCCTCTCCCTGATGAGATTCTGGCTCGTCCGCTGATTGTTTTCCTTTCGTGCTGTGGGATGCGTTGTGTAGCTCGACGTATGGCGAATGAAACTTTGGTAAGTTAAACACCGCTAGGAATGGTTTGCTCAGTAAACGTTCATGAGTTTGAAGTTCACTGACGCTTGTAAACGTGGTGTATAGGGTAGCAAGGGGAGAGAGGGAGCTCATAATTGCTCGACTCAAGAGGCATTATATACTAATTCTTGAAGAAATGCGGAGTCGAATAATTTGGTCGGCATTGCTAACCAAGGAATAATTATTTATCACTGTCCAGCTCATGCATCCACGCCTTCATCGAGAGTGGATGGGCCGGGTAGGTTTCTCGGGTATGCGATGATTTCTATTTCCACGCTATCTCAAAAGTCATAGTTTCAATATTGTTGTCACTCAGCCCTGGAACCCATGCCATAAGAGTCACTGCAATCCTTACATGCAGGCCACCCAGTCCCGTGATCGGTTCGCTTGTAAGTGCATGATTGATATCGGATCATAGGTTGAATGCATGTATTGTTAGATCCGTCTGAATTGTTAAGCAAGCTCATTATCTGGTTATAGTTACCCGCAGTCTCTCTGGTAATAGCACCCGGCAGGTCCTGGTCCCACGTCCATGTGTGGAGGATAATCTGGGTGGAGTCGAAAGAGTGGAAGCTCGTTGTACCATAATTTCTTGGAGTTGTAGACGTAGGAAGAAGAATTAGAAAGATACTATGTGATAAATTTCCCTAAATAAGATACAAACTACTGAAGTTAGTCCAGTTCTGTCCTTCAGTCCGCTTCTGTCCTTTAGCCCACTTCTGTCCTTCGGTGCACTTCTATCCTTTAGTCCACTTCTATCCTTTAATGCACTTTCATATTTCAGCCCACTTCTATTTAGTCCAACTCTGGAGTAGTAGATTAGTAAGGGCTTGGGTAGTTGGTTATATGGAAGTGGGATCTATATGTATGTACATGGACAGTCCCGTTTATACATACATATAATAGTGAACGAAAATGAAGTCCGATTTTTGCTCACAAACTCTCTGGACACGGACTACATTTATGTGGCTTGGATGTGGCTTGTACGTGCAGCTTTGGGCATCTTGCGCGCTAAAGGTATGCTGGCTGATTTGTGGACGATTAAGGCTGATTATGGCCGATTGTGCCGATTATCACTCTTGACCACTGTCGGTCTGCTTCATTGTATGTATTGGACACAAAGCCCGCAAGTCCAATTGCTACACTATCTGCGGCCGCCACTGTATGATCTGCCTTACTTACTGCACAAGTGCTATTGTCTGTTTATGGCTGTACTTTTACTCAGCAAATCAGTAAGTTTAGTTCTTTCAGATTTTATATGGATTAAAGCTTAATAATAAGACACTTGACATAAATATTATTGTTAGTTTAAGTAGATGATTCCGTCCCTGTATTCTATTTGCTTTCTTGTTGTTAGGCTAATAACCCGATCAACATCTAGCCCAGCTTAATGCAAAGTGATAGAACTTTTAAAGCCCTAGACCTCTGATCATCCTTTCACCTTAAACATTAGAGTATGGAGTCATTTAATCAGTGTAAGTTTCACTCTGAATTAATGTATAACTGTAAAAGTACTTACTAATATTCTATCATAAAGCTGATAATACTGTAGGCAGGCGAGGAATCACTATATTTGACCGCGTCCTGCGTTTCTATAGAACATTTGATGCTATCGCAGCTTCACCTGCTATTGTTTCCTCAATAATTATGATATTCAGCGGGGTTCAGGACCATCAGAAGACTGCTATAATCCAAATAGCAGCAGCATTACTTGCTAGCTCTGTGGTAATGAGTTTAATCGCTATAACACTCGCTAAGATGCTCCTGTTCAGGTTCGAGGGCCATCAACACTCGACTGAGAGAGAATCAGCAATTCTATGGATTCCAACTATTTTAGTCGATATCAGTATTATCGAGGTTCTCGCTGGTCTCGTTTTCTGGATTGCGGATAGTTATCCCATCTGGGTTACTCTATTGATTGGTGTGGAGGCTCTCGCACTCTTGGTCGGCCTAATAGCTCTGGCTTGGAAGATGTGGGCAGAAGGGCTCGCACTGCGGCCATCCAATCTCGATAAGTCTGGAGCTTAGTACAAGCCACATCTAAGCGGATTCTCGCTTCATATTAGGTACATGAATTTTGCAAATACGATTCGTTCCAAAATTGCATTTGTAAGGAAATAGTTTAGCTATTTTGAACAGAAGAGATCCTGGCAGTAAATGCGGATTGAGCACCCCCATTCCTATATTTAGACCTGGCGGATGCCTATGCCCTCACTAATCGGAGGCTTTGCCCGGGCATACAGCAACCAGCATAGCTGGTGGTGAGTATACGTAAGCTAGAGCTACTCTAATCCACCATCTTCCTAGTCCATGGCTAATGGCCATGTTGCGAGTCATCAGCAGAGTCATGACAATTCAATGACTGAAACGTGGAGGTTGGCGCTAGGAGTCCCACTTTATCTATCTACGACATCTTCCAGTATACTACAGTAAGATGCTCTTTATGGAAGGCGGCAGAAACCAACCAGCACCACCGATACAATACATTACATACACACACACACACACAATTTATTACGCCCGGTGGCTTACAACCAATAGGGCACTAGTTGCTATTGTACATTTCCGTTTCCCAAACTTTGTCATGATCTCGTAAAAGCCCATACAGCGTCCAATTTCTGCTTTTGCTTCTTCCTTTTCAGTCTTTCCGCGGGTCTCGTGGGGTTTGTATTATTGGCAAGCGAACTTGAAGGCTATTTCTCCAAGTGTTCAGAGTCCTATCTACGGCGGCTGAAGCGGCGCTTGCTGTCCATGGCACGAGGTGTTTGATGGATGTAGGGTAGGTTAGGAAGAAAGTAAGTGGGGTTTTTGCAATCTGGTTTCAACGTTGCGTGTTGTCGAGTCGCCCTGTGGCTATCGCAAATCGTATAGTCGCGCGGACTGCTTCCATATTTGGCGTCCATTTTGCGTCGTCTGACGGTGACTTTCCTCCCAGGAAGAACGAGATATTTCCTCTTTGTGTCTCTGTGCACTGCAACATTTCGGCTCGGTGTGCCGTCTATTTTCTGCATCGAAAGAGAAAGTACTCAACCGTCTCTGTCGCTTGTCCACATACACATTCTGTGATGGTACTGCCGTGATCCGAAAGAGGTATGCATTTAGTCTGGCTATGCCTGCCATGCCTGCCATACCTATCCTGACCTGCGCCAGTACACTGGCTCAATCGAGCTATGTTAAGGGTCGTCGATCGCATTCTGGGAAACTTCAGAGCCGGGATGGCACTGTCTCGGGTTGCATTCCGCGCCTCTTTTTTTTTTTTTTTTTTTTTTGCAATTGGACCATGGCGATTCCTGATACGGCTTGTTCATATGATACACTTGATTCCCAGTCTGAGTCCTCAACACCATGCATGACCGTTGACGCTTCACTTCGACATTAATGACCAAAACCCACCCCCAAGAAAACGCATCCGTAAGATATCCCTGTCCTGACTCGAAAGAATTCCGCGGGTATAAAGCAACCATGCCCAAACTTGAAACAAACGTAAAATCACGAAAAGCTGTCGTCTCCTAAACTCCAAGCCCCCATCCCTGCCAGTTGTCTATCATTCCATCCACTCCGAGCTCACATCCCCTGGTGGCTCATCATCCATTCATCCCTTGTTGCTGTTGCATTTGCTGCTGCATTTGCACCTGCATCTGTTGTTGTTGCATTTGCTGTTAAAACATCTGCTGCTGCTAAGCCAAGTTCTGCTGGAAGAGGTGTGGCCTGTATGAGCGAAGTTTGTTTAACCTTTTCCATAATTTCTTGCGGAATCCGTTCAAGCCCTCCGTGCTTAGCGGCAAGGGCTTGTAACATCTTGTGATACAAGACACGTGCCTGGTTATGGATCTGGACTTGCACAGGGTTGACACCCTGCTGCGGTTGCTGCTGAGGTTGCTGTTGCTGCTGGGGCTGTTGTTGTTGCTGTTGCTGCTGCTGCTGCTGCTGCTGCTGCTGCTGCTGCTGCTGCTGCTGCTGCTGCTGCATTGCGGCCAGAGCCTGAAGGTTCATGTTATTACCATTCAACATCTGGCCGCTGACTTGGCGTTGCATAGGGTTGCCCATCTGGCCGCCCATTTGATTCATTCGCGCTGCCATTTGCTGTTGTAGTTGAGCTTGCATCTGGGGCGTCATCTGGGGCATTTGACTCCCTTGCATGTTATGAAGCTGCTGAGCATACTGTTGCGCGAGTTGTTGCTGCTGGTTCATCATGCCGCCTTGTTGTTGTTGCTGCTGTTGCTGTTGCTGTTGTAGCAGCATCTGTCGTTGCATCATCTGCATCATCTGCTGCTGATGAGGTGACATGGCTTGACCACTCATGTTGCCATTAGCAACGCCATTCTGCATCGCGGCCATTTGCTGTTGCTGTTGCTGCTGTGCGGTAGCTCGTTGCTGGGCCGCCATTTGAGCGATGACTTGTGGGTTCGTCTGGTTCATAGTCTGGCTGTTCATCATCATGGCTTGTGCTTGTCCTATCTGCGAGTTCTGGCTCGTGTTGTCTTTATATCCTGACATCGTGACATCGGTCTGTCAGCAGACACCCAAGGACAGTGGTGAATTTCGCCAAGGACATACCGTTTGATGGACCATCAAAATCGTTGCTAGCCTTCACAGACGCTAGTTCCTCACGCTCTCGAAGAAAGGCTCGCACCAACTTGTACCGTGGTGTAAGGGAGGAGCTGAAGGCTTCAACAGCGAACGGCTGAAGGTCTTCAGCACTCACCCATCCGATAGCGCCCCTGTCTGGAAAATTCGAGTCGTTAAAGTACATAACGGGGAACTCACGCTTGTTGACTAGAGGTCCATTATATTCGTAATCTTTTTGCCACATCAAGGTTTCTGTGCCTTGATGATACATATAGCACGCTGGCCCATCGTCTGTGAGTTCCAGGCTCTCAATTGTATCTGGTACGCCGACGTTGTCGCATTTTCCAAGAGGGAGAAGAAGCGCAGGATACCAGTCCTTCGCCTTTTCCCAGTACGCGAGGTATGTTTCGCCAGGAATTGGTTCGGTGATGGCTTCCAAGTCCGTAGCTTGTTGGTGCTGCCGCCAGACCGTAGGTCTTTGCAAGTTCGGCTCCGGATTCCTGGGGTCTGCCGCGCCGGGGTGGTATGCAATGAGTCTGGGATGCAATCACTTTCCCGCTGGCCGTCCTCTGGATTCGCAACTGCATGCTTGTATCCCTTCTCAAACGCCTCTAAAGCGACCAAATTGTTTCTCTCAGCCAGAGTCTCGTCGTAGTCGAACACCTCAATACCGAGATGTCCGATCGCCACTGCGGGCGCGCGCGACATTCGACTGTGCTTTTTGCTGCCTAGATGTGTCGCAGCGCCCTTGATGGGATGCTTTTTGAAGTTAAGGTTATGTTTTTCGCATCGAAGTATGTACCACGGACCGTCCTCCTCAGGAAATCGGACTATCATGTGCTTGGTGGGTGCGTGCCCATTCCGAAAGACGTCTTTGAAACTGATGGACTTCATCTTTCGAGAGGCCTGGTCAGTACCAATCTGACGACGTTCCCTTACAGAGTCCAGGGTAGTGGCCAGCGCTCTCTTTTGCACTCTTGTCAATATGATATCTAATATCTTTTGTAGCGACGGGCATAGGATACTCACGGTGTTGACATAAATAACGGAGTCCTCCGTAATGATTTCGCCCTAAGTAGAATTTTGGGCATCATGGGCCAATTGTGCGTAGCCGCAAAAGTCTTGCCGAGTGTCCCCAGGCGTCGGCGCTTGGCTCGTCGAAGTAGTGGGGTTAGCGGGTTTACTGGGCCAACAGGGGCGGTTCGCTGTGATTGTTGGCTCGAAAGATTTTGCCATGAGCTCTTTGCACCACTTTTCATTGATGTGCAAGCTCGGGAACCGGGGCCCCGCTGGTGACAGAACAATGTGGAGACGGTGCTGCTAGGTAATGAACAAAGCCAGTCACCTCCTCTAATAACAATTGTCCAAGACCCGAGAGTCTGGATTGTCACATCATTCGCTCTTGAGGCAGAACACACGAAAGTACCCGCGTTCAAGCGGCGTCCCGATTTACGCCTGTAATGTAAAGCAACAAGCGACATCGGTGAACCCCTTTTGGACACAAGCCTTCGCTGCCCTTAGCTACATGTAGCTAGTCAAGCAATACACACGAAACGGTACTGTATTGACAAGCTAACTTGAAGACTATTCTCCAAGTGTTCAGAGTCCTATCTACGGCGGCTGAAGCGGCGCCTGCTGTACATGGCACGAGATACCCCCTGGTATTGCAGGCAAAAGCTAAAATCTGGTACATGTGAGGTAATCGGGTGATTGATAATGTCAGTTGTTGGATTATATACTGGATAAATCCTAGCTATAATAATAAGTGGGGTACCCTAAACTTTTGCCCAAAATGGCGCAGCCGGTTCATCCAACATGAGTCAATTTTGTACTCAGTTTCGGCCTGACACTGTGGACCGAACGTAATAAAATGACGTACATAGGTATAGTGGACGTGCACTGTATACAGATTACAGTACATTTCTAAAGCGCACGTGGGCCGGACCTGCTTACCTTTTTGGACCAGTTTTGGCTTATTTCTGCTCCTACTAAGTCATTCCGTGTGTCTATAGTCCATGTCAGTTATATTGATACTGTGTCACGTGGTCCATGCGCCCGTGTCACGAGCCCTGATTGTGTGAGGCGTCTGATTGGGTGTGTGTATATTCTGAGTTGCATATGATCCCCGCTCTGAGTCCCTGTACATCCTTATACTGAAACCAGCTACAAGGATATAGCTATAGCAGTCACACGCCATATACACGCCCAGCTACCCAAATACACATCGTGACAGCCCGATTCTTCTTTTCATGTTTAGTGTTGGACTGACCCTCGGTGCCGGACTAGGGGCCCGGATAAGACCGAATCCCTGATACATCAATATCTTGTCTTAGTCATGAGGGGGGTGTGAGATTGACCAAAAAACCCCTCACCGGAAACAGGGCCCTGGAAGCAGGTTAGATCCTACAAGAACAGACATCAATATCATCATCTTTAGGCTCCACTATCGTCTTGATCATTATTGCCCTAATTGACTTACCCGTACCGGATCCAACATTTAGTTAAAAAGGAAAGTGGTTTTGCATGTGATTGTACAAATGGCTGTTATTTCAAAAGTTCCCCACGCCACATGGAGTCGACCCGCGTTTAAAGCTATAGTTATGCTACAGACGCGTTTCCTGTCCTGTCAACTTGAAAATTTCACCTCAGCATCGCTTGATTAGATCTACAGAATGCCTCCGAAACGCAAAGCCCTCGAACCCGCCTACCCCCATGTTGGCAGGCCAAACAACGCGAAGAAGGCTAAGTCTGGCGATGAACCACGCAACGACAACAACAAGCAGTTTGAGGCTGCCCTCAAAAATAGGAGTACGCGCTGGGCCAAGGTCTCAGGCTCCAAGAATTTGGACATCGAATACATGAAAGCGACTAGGAACCTCGAGGAGGTATATGCATTTGTGTGCATTTGTAACCCTGTCCGAGACGTGGACGAAGAAGAGGATGACGATAATGCGGATGCTGAAAACAAGGTATGGTGCGACAAGGGCAGGACGTGCCCATGCAATAAGCAATTCTCCGAGCTCCCATCCCATTCATACACAATTTCCAAGGCGGGACTTGCGCGTAACCATTGCGCAGCAAATATGATGAACTTGCGCACGCCCGACTTTTTTGCCATGTATACGTTTAACGACCACGCGGCCTATGGGGCGCTCGAAGTGGTGCAGAACCTGCTACTGGACTTTGACGAGGCATTCAAGAACAAGAAGTGGCAAGAGGCTTGGTCAGTCGTCGAGGCCATGGCTATTTTCGTGAGGGCGGGCGACGGTAGCCTCATGTTTATAGCTGACGAAGGCCAGATGATAAGCGAGACCGCGTCTCAGATTGCCAGAATGGTGCTCGCAGCGCTGGCGGCTCTAGAGAGCGATGGGATGCTCAGTGGCAACTCGCACAGCAACAACGCTGGCTGGATGATCGCAATGTACATTGCCATGGCCGCCATGTTCCGGGATACATCCCTAATCCAGGGGAACCGCCATTTAAAGTCCAAGCTGTTCAAATTCTGGGCTGGCAACTTTGATCTCTACCTTCGGGCGATCGCGCACCGACTAAACATCGCCATTCCCGACACTGAGAATGCCTCTGAGAACATCGACCCCACGATGCCAAAGGGAAACGGAAAGGACCCGTGGGGTTGGGCGAGGTCCTTTGCAGAGTACAAACGAACTTGTGTGGCACCTGGCTACGCATTCCGAGGGACACATAGGAGGAAGATTGGAGGTGATGGATTGGACATTTCCACCTGGAGCAGTGCGGAGAGGAAGCAATACAACTTCGACAACAAGGACCCGCTTCCCAGAAAGACTATTGAGAGCCTTGGAGAAGGGCTTGTCTTGGTTCTAGGTTAGATTGTTCTTTAGAGACTGTCATAAATGCCAAAGCTTAGTTTTTACTGTCTCGATCCTTGGATATAATGCCAAGTTTTACAACAGCCGTCGGCTACTTCATTACAGTTGACGTGCCATTTTGCTATAATATGGCGCCAACATCGCTTGTAATGTAAGCCCGCCGTGGCCTGAAGGGCCAGAGGCCAGATTTGGGCACGGCACGGTTGTGCATTGCTACATGGCAAGTCGCCAGAGCCAATTCAGGTTTCTATTATGCCCCTCACCCCAAGTGTACACACTGCTTGTCGCTACGCACGGTGTCGGCCACAACATGCTATAGAGATGGTCCGTGCGGAAACTCTTTTCACATTGGAAATCCACAGAGACAGAGAGAGAGCTTAAGGAGACAAGGACACAATTTGGGTAACGTATATGTATTTTAGTCGTCAGTGCCCTTTCGGCTCAGCCGCCGGGCGTTAATAAATTGATTGTACTGTCCTATGGGCTTTTATGAGATCATGACAAAGCTTGGGAAACAGATATGTGCAATAGCAACTAGTGCCCCTCTCATCTTGCTAACTCGATATTGTCAAAGGCTGCCGTGAGGCTGCCGGGTCGTTCGAAGCCGCTGGGGAGGCGGCCGGGTTGTCGAGGCTGCTGCAAGAGCTGCCGGGTCGTCAGAGGCTGCTGCAGGAGCTGCCGGATCGTCGTGGCTTCCGCGAGGGCCGCCAGAGTGTGCGGGCGCTGCAGCGCAATTGAGGCCAACTCTCCTAACCCCTCATCTGCTTGCCTGTTAGTGCCCTGATGGGACTAGAGGCCGCTGTCAGTCGCAGTGGCCTGTAAAAACCCCTCCCCGCTAACACTGCACTAACAGCGGTTGCCAAGGAAAAATTTTTACAGGGGAGAGTTGTTATTTTGGGTTTGACCAAGAGTCGCGTAAGCGGTATAGGGTAGGTTATTCAAGTTGGTGCATGTGCTGTGATCTAGCATAACGCTGCGATGGCATTTTCAGCGCCCGCAACAAGCGTCGTGCGCTAATGACTTGATCAAAGAATCACCACTAGTCGGAGGAAGTATCCCAATCCATCAGATGTTTTAGAGTTAGTGGCTTTATCCGGCTAAACACACACGCTATTAAAATCTCTAT
The DNA here is from genome assembly GCF_021365365.1 of Ilyonectria robusta. NCBI lineage: Eukaryota > Fungi > Ascomycota > Sordariomycetes > Hypocreales > Nectriaceae > Ilyonectria > Ilyonectria robusta. Next base: position 286,542 of record NW_025764475.1, read on the forward strand.
GACATATCACCAGCGATCTTATCGCCACCAATGCATGGCGACTCGACAATTGCGCTGGCTGATTCGCGGAGTCGATCATGTTCTTATAGGATGATTAGAATGATGACAGATCCTACTATGGATGTAGTGCCAAATAGATAGAAGAATATTCGGCGGATATGTAGTCGTGAACTATTAATTGATAAGCATCGTGTGTTTGTAGAGGGGATGTTATCGTGATGCTGAAGAATGTCATGTGCGCAATTGACGAGCACGTAGAGGGCTCCTTACTGCAAGTCAGATTCAGCGACCGCCCACGTGTTAAGCTTGCTATCATGGGTATGGCACGTCGACCCAGCCTACCCGGGGACGAAAAAATGACAAGATGCTGTGAGGCGTCGATGCCGGAAAATCCTATCGCCATTGTTCCAGTCACAATGAGACACAAACATATGCGACCTGTATTCAACTCCTTGCTCTAATCTTCATGCGCCATTCCGAGGCAAAGACAATGCTATCTTGATTCGAGTTCCATAGTATGTGTCTGACAAGCTGCTCCCTTGCGATCTGTTCCATTGCGATCTGGCTAGAGCACCCAGCTGATAGGGTGCCAAAATGAACAGGTCGTCCGTCTTGAGTAACCGACTTGCAACAAGGACAGCGGTAGTCGAGACATTCCAGGTTCAAACAAATTTGAATCCCACTCCTGGTTCTGTGCCGGCACTATTAACGTAAGCGGTATTCTTTCGTGAGTTTGGGGGATGGATGTACCTGACAACAAACCCAAAAAAGGCCCTCCATCGTCGGCTGATGTTCAAATGACGGTGGTTTAGTTGAGCTGGCTAAAGGAAAGCTTTATGGGAGGGGACATAGGATTGCTCGCCCTTTAAATACGGTTGACTACCCGCGCCATCGTCCCGAAATAGGGGCGCATGAGAGGCCTTACTTCGTTTGAGGCTAGTGGCAAGAGGACGCACCACCTCGTTATGGGATAGGGGTCCCTTGTCTATCAGTCCCTGTTATTCGCACAAGACGGGTGACCATGGGTCTGGTGGTATAAGTGGAAGCTTGCGCCACCACCTATCCCCTATCATTTGGTTTAACGAACTCACGCACATCTTCAACACCATGAGAAATTCCGACCAATCTATCCACGACACGAGCCTGATATTGACTACTCTCTGGCTCGGGTTCGCCAGCGCTTTTACCGTATGGCTAAGGATTCTTCGTCTTAAGTCTTATCGTTTCGTTCCGGGCGAGAAGTTGCTGAACCGGGTGTGGTATCTTCTGGCCGGGGTGTCTATCCTCTCACTCGTTGGGATGATCTTGTGCCCTATTTTGACATGGATATTCAGATTTAAGGAGGCTCTGCACCCTTTGTGCCTCTGTATCTATCCAGGAAACACAATTTTGAGCGAGGTACGGCCCCAATCGTGATTGCCACCACGGCTCTAAGAGTTTTAGATGCTGCTTCTTGCGAGACCTGTTTGCAAGCCTCAATCTTCTGGTCATATTCCATGTTATCTTGCTCTATGCCTTTCGGTATGCAGCCTAGTGATTTTAATTACTGGTGCTGCTAGGTATCCAGCTCTCATGTCTCTTGGTTGCTGGCATTTTTTGTCCCTGGCCTTTCGATCATTGTTTGAAGACCGAAAACTCCAACGCTATGGGAGGATAATACCAGCATTAGCATCCGCCGCCGTTGTACTTTTACCTCGCTGTTTTCTTACCTACTCTATCGTCTGATGGTATGTCCGTGGCACCGTGGCTCTTCTTGTATCTAACCAGGGCAGGGAATTTGCACCGTCTTCATGTGTCAGGACCTTGCTTCTTTGCCGTACACATTGAAGCTTTGGGGCGAGTCGCCGCCACCACAACGGGATCCAATTTCCAATTCACCGTGAGTAAAGGGGATAACCGGGCATGTCGGGATGCGGGAAGGCTGAGAAGTTGGACAAAACGAGCTTGCAATGCAATTGTGCAATGGCTGGTGCTCTTACCTCCATAGTCCTCGACATCAAATCTAATACACCCTACTGAAGGACGACATTAAGTGGTACTCACTACTCCTTCACATCTCTATTTCTTTGCGCTAAGTCCTTGAGTGTGGCGGGAAATGACAACCAGCTCAATGTATGACGGGATGCTCCATTTGAGCCGCATTCACCATCCTTCCTTCTCATGAAGCCCAAAAGGAATCTATGTAGGCAACATCGAGATTCGTGTCCACTGGCTCCGAGTCCACACATCGTTGTTTCCCGATGACCCGTATGGGCTATGACATATCATATCCGAAATGCGTTTGCGGTAGATGAGTGGATATAAAATCAAGGACCGATTTCATGGGTTCGTCAACCTCAACTTCTAACCCACAATTTGCATTTGGATTAAGGAATGGGAAGGTTTAATAACGTATTTGAAAGATGCCGTTAGACTTCTTCAGAGGTTTGATTGCCGATCTCTTGACACCCAGATATTATAATGCGTCATATGCTTCCTTCCTATCATGATTCTCCTCTCGAAGTCTTAACTCTTCGAAAATTTGTATGAACTTTGAATCAGGAACCAGAGAGGGGTCACTCCTCTTCTTCCCTTCCCCCCCCTTCCCCTTCCTCTTCTTTCGTATTCCCTGTCGCTTTTTCGAGTAGCGTGCCAATTTAAGAGCTTCATAGCGTGTGGGGCTATTCGGGTTCGTTGGAGGTTCATCTATCTCACCTCTATTAGGTCGAACTCTGAAGAGTCAGTGGGACTGACCTTTATTATCTGCGTCGTCGAGCGCGACTTGATCGATTGGGGAATGCTCGAAGGGTATGCCACTGGAGATAGGTCGTTCGTCACGCCGACTTTGCTTCGTTCTCTGTGGTGGACGGGCATCAGCAAGAATGGGCGAAGTCATTGTGGAAGGAGTAAGCTGCACAGGTAATGGTTAGGAAGCCGGGGAGGGAAGGTCTTTATACTTTGCAGACGAGGCATGGCTGCCGGGAGCCACCCTTAAACGCATAAATGGCTTTTCAACATAACTCGATGTTTTCCGCGGGATAATGGGAATGCAGGAGAATCGGCTTATTTAATGGAGAAGGTCATGCCTGGGAGGGCTATGGTTGTCTTGCTCCCAGGTACTCTAAGGCAATCATTCGTAATATTAACTATTGACCAGCCGTCAGGTGACATATGTGAGTATGTAAACTTCGGTTTGTTCGTTATTGTAGTTGTGACCGTTGTCTCCACGATGGTAGCCGTAAGGTGTATTTAGTGATACGCCGAGGTTGAAGGCGCTCCGGGTATCCTAAGAGTTGGATGGAGGTGTATTGCGGCTTGTCTATTTCTAAATAAAATTGGCCTGAGCTCAAGTAAAAAGAAAAGAAAAGAAAGGAGAATATGCTGGCAATGACGGAAAACACTTAGACGAGTGATAGTTGTGCAAGGTTACCACAATTATAGCTGAGTTTAAAATTTCTGATCTAAAACTTTTGGAAACAACCGCCATATCTTTGTATAAAAAGAACCCTGGGGGGCTAAGATAGGATCCCTGCGAGTCTTAGCTAGCTCCTGCGAAGTCGAGGACAGCCAGGTCGCTGATCTCATATAGGAGGTAAGTGGGATAAATACTCTCACCTGCGACCTCCTCATACAAGCCACATTCTTCAGCCTCTTAATATATCAGTCTTTGGGCCGCTTAAAGCTGTATATCGAGCCACATTGACACTACCCAATCCCCTTACTGATATTAGCCCAACAAAGAAGAGAGACTTCTTAGTTGCTATTTTGAGGCTAAGCAGAAGGCTTTAACCACTCAGAATATCTTATCTAGTTGGAAAGGAGCAAGGTTGTGGCCAATTAACATTCACATACTGGCGTACATGCCTCACGATCAGCAACCATGAAAAAGCCGCATTGACTGGATGAAGAGCTCGCCCGAGGGTGGCTTCACATCCAAGAAGTGGATATATGGGAGGGGCAGCATTGTCGGTGTGCTAAAACCTGCGCTGCTAGAGGAGGAGCTTCAGCTTGGACAAGATACCCTAGTCGTGCTTTCGGATGAGTTCGGCTTCACATCGAAGGCTACGTTTGACAGTACTACTGCGATGAGGAAGGAGCCCTCTCCACAGAAAGCAAAGGCCGAACTGGGAAAAAGGCGAAACCCTTTCAGCAGCAGCCCTGATGCTTCGCCATCTAAACGCACCAAGGACTTTTCGTCTGGTAGAGACGAATATATCCCTATGGACCCGCGGCTTGAACAGGAATTAGCGGGTCACGAGACGGGATCAATGCTTGCAGCAGGTTAGCATTCGATGCAGCACCGCAAAAGACTTTACGGAGTAGAACTGAGCACCAGACTGATACAGTCATGTTCATTATTGCCTTCCTCTTTCACTTACACTCTCAAAGAGTGTCACTAGACCCACATAGTATAAATAATAAGTTCTGAATACAGTGAACCTCTAAAGCTACTTGTGCGACCTACGAAATAAAGTTTTTACTGATACCCAGAACAAAGCCTGGAGATCAAGGCAACAATGAGCGAGTCACACGCTTTGTTTCGCTCGACCATGTTGCTCTCTACAGTTACATCAACCAGGATGGCTCCAAATCTACCAGCCACTTCGCGTATCCTCATCCAGGACATTATTCTCAGTAAGTTAAGAAACGAGGAGGAAATTAAAGACGAAGACATCGCCAAACTTGGCCGCTGCTTGACACGAACCGTACGCTACGCACAGGCACAGCCCGCCGTAACTGTGGCTTACACATATCTCTCATCAAGCTAAAGGCTACGGATAACACGGCTGCCGGCAACCTCGGATTTAACGTCCTAAAGGCTGTCCCTACGGCTGATGACCAGGTCAGTCAGGAAGACATAGTTATGTTGTTTTTGCCTACTAATTTGTCTTCGGCTAAGTCAATCAGATCGCATGGAAAGATAATGCTCTCGTGCTATTCCTGTTAACTGTGTTTACAGGTGATGAAAGAAGTGACTGCATACGGAAGAGGCCGACAACAGACCAAATCCAAGCACGGCTGATACAGCGTTTTTTTGGCGATGACCAAGTCAAAGAGATTTCTATCCCATCCATCGCTGCTACCTACAATAACGAAATGAACGCAGTAGACCGCGGCGACCAAATGCGGGCCTATTGGAGCCCTGACCGCCATGCTTGTAGGGGTGGTTGGAAGGCTCTAGCTTGGGACTTTCTGCTAGAAATAGCCCTAGTTAACAGCTTCCTTTTGCAGCAAAGAGGGCAGCCGCAATGGAAGCCAAAGGACAGTCAGGAAGAATGGCGGCAGTAGGTTGTCTATAGCCTTATTGAGACCTATGCGTCAGAGACGCAGTCTAGAAAGAGGTTTCGAACTGGAGACGAATTTACGCCTGTCTCGCAGCACAATCTCGCCCGCAAAGGAAAATCGGAATGCCTTGCCTGTCAGGGGTGCCGAATTGGCGAGACTCGCGGGCGCAAAGTGAGGGCGCCGTTGTCTTCTGTCAGCGGTAACAGCCGTCGGGCGCCTCAGTCACGATACCGTTGTCAAGAGTGTATTGTAGCTTTGTAGACTAGGCAATTGTTGGGACTTCTGGCACCAGCTAAAATAGGTAGGAATCAATGTACCTTTGATTTGTTGCCCTCTGGTTGGCTGGACCCCCCTGTTTGGTACTTAAGTGGAGGCTTATGCCACTCTCAGGGATAGGCTGTATGGGACACATGTACTCGGAACCGCCTGGCCGCTGACATTGGTCGTTCTCGTCCCCCGCAGCTCCAGAACCACCCGGTCTAATCTAGCGTCCTCGCCTGCACCTTGTAATCGGTACACGCAAACGCGGCTGCAAACGGCGGCCCCCTGCGGGAGACGTCATGCTGTTGCCACGGCCGCTTTCTCTGGCCCGTTCCCGAGGTCTCAGCGACTGTACCATTTGGATGGAAGCCGAGAACCCGATGCATACGTTATGCAAGCACGTCTACTGCGCTGGTTGTTTCGAGGATCGGTACTTTTTAGAAGGGCGAATGGATGCAAGTGATGGCAAACGAGCACTGCAGCTGACGCAAATCAGGGCAGACTCGACTAATAATTTGGGGGATGTAGGTCTGAGTCCGTTCTTGAGGGGGAGTGGGATAAAGAGTTCAGTCGGGATATAGAACTACTGTAAGCAAACCAGATGTTCTCCATTTTCTTCAGTGAGATATTTCGTGGATTAAGGCTATGATGCTTATTTATCCTAAATGACTCAGCAAATTCATGATGTAAAACTTAAGACCCAGCTGCCGCTTAGTATTCCTTTGCTTCTACAACATAATAAGAAAATTTGTCACCTTCTATGGCCCTCCATTTGCCACCCATAAGGAGTATATAAAAAATGGCGAATGGCGGGTGGCGGGTGGCGGGTGGCAGGTGGTGGGCGGGGAGGTGGTTAAGGACGCCTTTGCAGCAGCTTGACAACCGCCTCGTGCCCCTTCTCGGCCGCCCGCGACAGCGGCGTCTGTCCGTCGCCGTCCTTGGCGTCCGGGTCGACCTTGCCGGTGTCGAGCAGCAGCTTCACGACCGCCTCGTGCCCCTTCTCGGCCGCCTGCAACAGCGGCGTCCGTCCGACGCGGTCCTTGGCGTCCGGGTCGACTTTGCCGGTGTCGAGCAGCAGCTTCACGACCGCCTCGTGCCCGTTCACGGCCGCCCGCGACAGCGGCGTCCGTCCGACGCCGCCCTTGGCGTCCGGGTCGACCTTGCCGGTGTCGAGCAGCAGCTTCACGACCGCCTCGTGCCCGTTCTCGGCCGCCTGCCACAGCGGCGTTTGTCCGAAAACGCCGCCCTTGGCGTCCGGGTCGACCTTGCCGGTGTCGAGCAGCAGCTTCACGACCGCCTCGTGCCCGTTCTCGGCCGCCTGCAACAGCGGCGTCCGTCCGACGCGGTCCTTGGCGTCCGGGTCGACTTTGCCGGTGTCGAGCAGCAGCTTCACGACCGCCCGCGACAGCGGCGTCTGTCCGACGCGGTCCTTGGCGTCCGGGTCGACCTTGCTGGTGTCGAGCAGCAGCTTCACGACCGCCTCGTGCCCGTTCACGGCCGCCCGCCACAGCGGCGTCCATCCGAGCGGCGTCTGTCCGTCGCGGCCCTTGGCGTCCGGGTCGAAGTCCATGGCGTCCGGGTCGACCTTGCCGGTGTCGAGCAGCAGCTTCACGACCGCCTCGTGCCCCTTCTCGGCCGCCTGCAACAGCGGCGTCCGTCCGACGCCGTCCTTGGCGTCCGGGTCGACCTTGCCGGTGTCGAGCAGCAGCTTCACGACCGCCTCGTGCCCCTTCTCGGCCGCCTGCAACAGCGGCGTCCGTCCGACGCCGTCCTTGGCGTCCGGGTCGACCTTGCCGGTGTCGAGCAGCAGCTTCACGACCGCCTCGTGCCCCTTCTCGGCCGCCTGCAACAGCGGCGTCCGTCCGACGCGGTCCTTGGCGTCCGGGTCGACTTTGCCGGTGTCGAGCAGCAGCTTCACGACCGCCTCGTGCCCGTTCACGGCCGCCTGCGACAGCGGCGTCTGTCCGTCGCCGTCCTTGGCGTCCGGGTCGACCTTGCCGGTGTCGAGCAGCAGCTTGACGACCGCCTCGTGCCCCTTCTTGGCCGCCTGCCACAGCGGCGTCTGTCCGTCGTCGTCCTTGGCGTCCGGGTCGACACGTCGATCTCTTAGTAATATCTCAACTACAGAGCTGCGTCCGATTTCTGATGCATATGACAGAGGTGTCCGGTGTTTGGCGTCTGCCGAGTTTGGGAAGGCCCCCCAATCCATTAATTCCTTCACAGTGTCGATGCTCCCGCTTTGCGCGGCGTGGGACAGTGCTGTTCTTGAATCTTTATTTGTGTCTTTGAAGTCCGGTTCTGTACCTAATTCGAGCAACGCAAGCACCACCTCGGACCAACCGTGCTTCGCCGCCGAGCAAAGGGCTTTTCCTTTTTCTTCGTTTTTTTCGTTTGCCATTGAAGTCGACCGAGTGAGGTAGAGTAAGGTTGCAGTTAAGCCGTCTCCAATCGCCGAGAGAAGTCCGCCACCACTGACGTCTTTTCCGTGTGTGTCAACCTTCCCTGCAATGCCATTGTAACGATCTATGATCTTGTCAACAGCTACGGTGAGTGGTTGACTGCGGCCGGATTTCTGGCCTGAGAGCCATTTAATACCGTCGAGGCCGAACTTTTTTGTTGTATCGTTACCTTGTAACGCCCACCGGTATATCTCGCCTAATGCAATTGCTGCTCGTTCGGTATGTTTATGCGCGAGGATCGGCCGGTCTGCACTTGCCCGAGAAGGCTGAGGTTCGGTGCAAATTCTCCATGCCCATCTCAGCACTGTCTCTGCCTGCATCCACTCATCACGCCTTCGATGCTGATTCGCACTTTTCCTAGCTGCTGCTAAGGCACTTCCTGCGGAGGACAGCGTCAGTCGAGATATAATCGGAGGCAAGACACACAACAAGGCATCCTCTCTCGGGCCTAACTGGCTTTCGGTGAACAAGTTTGCCAGCTCAGACACCAAGTTGTTTTCCAGGCGAAAATGCTGCGTTTCTTGTTGAATGTCTATGCTGCCAAAGTCATCTACAACGTCAAGAATGCTCTTGATAAATGACCCGAACACTTCCTGGACGCAAAGGGATAGAAGAGAGCTGCTTGTAGGAGCTGACCAAACCTCGAATGGGTCGGGGGCATGAGGCAACTCTGCTGCGTGCCAACCAAAGAACCGAATTAGTGAATCAGATTGAAAGTTCTTAGGTAGGCGATTTCGGAGAGGCTCATAGTTAGATCCGTTAAGTTTCCAGACGCTGCCTGGTTTGCTGAGATCCGTGAATCCAAGACAAAGTGCGTCTTTCTTCTGACCGGAAGTCTTGCCCCCAAGCCATACCCTCAGGTCTGCGATATTTTGGTTGGTTGCAACAATACGTTGTGCGGGAACTTCAGCTGCGCGAGAACTTGTGAGGCCACTTTGTGCGTCTGGTTTCTCAACTGCAGGATCAGACTTCAGTGACCAAATCCACAGCCCCAAAAGCCCTTCCAGCTCCCGTCTGTTTTGGAGCCTCCAAGGGATTGAACGATTTGTATCACGACTAAGTTGCAAGTACAGGATGTGCTGTTTTCGAGGCTCTGCAGGCGCTTTGTCTTGTCCAAAATGTATTGGTCGTTCCTCAGAGATGTCGCAGATAATACCCCATTGCATGGACTCAGCACTCTCCCACTCGTCTTTGATCTTGGTGCTTGTCGAGAATATCGTGTTGACAGCAGACTCCATGGCCACAGCGAGTTGCTGAGCCTCAAGTCGGACCTCGACCATTTCGATCTCGAAATTCCTCGCAGGGATCGCGGACTTCGATTGAGTGGCAAGTGACTCTGTAAGTTGTGCGAGACGAGTCCGATAGGCTAATAATTTGACTGCAGCATTTAGGCCATCGGAAGAGGATGGAGCCTCTGGTCTGATTCTGTTCGTCGGATCGGGGACACCACAGAATCTCCAAAGGTAACGTGGAGAATCATGATGTGATGAAGCAGATGATGAAACAGGGGATGGACCAGGTGAAAGACCTAGGTCTTGTTGGATATCTTTTCGGCCAATGCGCAGGGTAAGCCAGTCAAGCTCGTGCCCGACAACCTCGTCCGGGTTCTTGGCAAAGGAGTTAGCATCCGGCTTCAACCGCTGCATACGGAGTGCTGCCCGTGCCGCACTCATCACCATTATCGCACCAAGCTGGGCCACGGAGATTGCTGAATGTATGGCCCGTAGGCCGATGAACTGCAGCACAAAGCCAGAGATAGTGGTACCAACAGCTGCCCAAACGGCGAGTTCCGAATTTTTTGATTGCTTCTTCCATGAGGTGATGTATTCTTGCAGAGGTGCATCGCAATCACCGTAGGAGAATGGGTCAAATGTTTGATCCCCAAGAACTTGTCCTCCAGGCTGCACCCAATATATGGACGATGACGATCCGTGGCTCTCTTTCTTACGCCAAATTTCTTCGTCGGTACTCTGGCCCACAAGAAATGCGCAATGAAAGATCCCGCCGCAAACAAGAAGAGTTCCAATGATAACCAGTGGGCAGGCATACGATTCTGGACGACTGCCGTTCTTCTCCCATTGTAGATAGTACGTCACAATGACGGCAAAAACCAAAACACCAGCCTGCAGAATGAAGCCGCCAATAGCGACTGTCCAGAAAACGGCTGGGTCTTGTTTCTGGATCCCAATGTTGAGAGAGAGATTCGGAGCAAATGCCGGGTGAGGGGGTTCCTGGCTTGGGTCCCGCTCCACGTCCTCATTGTCTTTCCAATGGCACCGATACCACTTGTCCTTGCGTCGATACCACTTGTCCTTGCCTTTTTCTTCGAGATACTCTTGAAACGTGTATATTCCCGCCTTCCCTTCTTTCTCGAAATCACCTGGTGACAGATCTTGGTCGTAAACGACTTCTAGGATCTTTGGGCGACCGAAGACACGCGCAATGCCACCGTTGTTGTAGAGTTCGCACACATCGCGGCTCGTTGAGGAACACAACTCGGCCTCCGCATTCCCTCCCCCTTCTTGCGCTCTGCCGACGAAGGCGCGCAGCGACGGGCTCCCGCACACGCGAATCGCAGAGACGACTGCCGTCAGGATGCCCATGGGTGCCATTGCGAATATGAAATAATCAAGCGGAGTAATGCTTTCGCTGAGGTATTGCTTCGTGATCTGCTCGCCGAAGAGGGATAGAAACGGTGCCAGATCGGTTGCGAGATTATTCGAGAAGTCATCCCAGCCGTCCGCGCGGACAGCCGGGAGGCCGAGAAGGCCGCAGAAGCAAGCAGCAAGGAACATGTTCGAAACTGCACGTTAGAAGCTCAGGTTGCTACCGTTCAGGTGCCGAATGTGTGGACTTGAGACTGGTACAGGACAGGACTTTTGCGACTCCAAGCTTGGTCGAGAAATGGAGCTCCTATGCTTCGTGCCCGAAGACGCATTGACACGTCAGGCGAGGCTTGGGCATCATAAGCCACCCGGTCCATATTGACAAGGCGTCGCCAATCAGCGGCACCTAATGCTGCAAGAAGCCGATCGGGGAAGGATCGCCGGGTCCTTTGATACCAGCCGTCAATGCAGCAACAGTCTGCTACCAACCAAAGAAAAGGGAAACGTGATTGTGAGGCGCTTCTTGCATTGGCGTGTGACGCGAGGCTTAGTTTTCAGGTGAGATACAGGGGAAAAGCAAACAACGGCCTTCGAATATTGGCGCTGACGGGGAGGGAAATAAAGAAGGGGGGGGTATTGGCGACCGAGCGCAAGCCACGGCTTACCTGAGAATCAGCAGAAGACAGTTTGTTTGGTCCATGATAGTGAATGGATCGCGTTAAGCGACGTGGCTTCGGCATTTTTACGGGTGGTATGTCGCCGGACAATTCAGTTGTGGGTTGCATGAGCGGCGGCAAAGCACTCAATGGCAGGTGTCGCCTGCAGGAGGAGGCAGACTTCGCCTTCGGCTGAGGGACGGGCCGAAGTGCCGGGCTCCGCCCGGTGGCCCTAACAAACAAGCAGGGTCTATGCTTGTACTTGCTGCGAAGCTGTTTACTGCGCGGTGTGGGACAAGCGAGCCCTGGGTTAGAGTTGTCGGCTTATCATGCTGGCATGACAAATGGCAACCGAGCACTTACCCTTGCATGACGTTCGGCCCGCTGGTAGGTTATAAGAACCACATCTCCTGTTAGTAAGGCCCGTGGGGGAGCCACAGGTACATGACAGCGGCGACGCAGACAAGAAGGGCGGGTAGCATGGATAGAACTAGGCCCATCCCTGATACCTCTAGACCGGGGGCAGGAGCTGTGTCGTACAGTGCGGTTACGAGCTCTGGGGGGTTGACGTGCAACACGCTGGCGAGCCCCGGTGGCCATCACGTTAAGGCTGCATCCCGTTTGCTGCGCGGAGGTACACGAAGTAATTACGGTCTCCGTTTCGGTCGTGAGCAACACAGAGCTGAATGACCCTATGTCCAATGAAATTTGGTGTGATGGCCCAACCTTGCTTCTGCCTCACACTCGCCGCACCAATAATTGCCGCCTGCTGGCTCGTCGTCCTCGTCCACATGTATGACGTCCAGTTGGCCAGAGGCCACAAAGTCTGGCTGCTTGAAGTACAGGGCCTGTTCTTAACAGATGGAGATCGCTGACGATTCTCGAAGCGGAGGCAGAATGGGAAGGCAGCAGAGTCGGTATTCGCTCATCTTGCCCTCTGTCACGCTGGGCCATCGAGCTAACAGTTTTGCTAGTCATCTACAACATCTTGGGGGTCATCAGAGTCCTGGACCAGGCGGCAACGAAGCTACCCCGAGATGCGCTGGTGCTCCTCGTCCGTGACTTCGTTCCTCAAGGCTCTTCTGGGCAGACCGCCTACAGTTTACGTCTCTTATGTAGTGCATGATTTTGAGATTTTGATGCGACGCAATGCAAGCTAGGATGCAAGGCAGCGGCGATGAACTCCGCTATATCACGTGGACAGTCACGAGATACAGGTACTAATTCTCCCAGCGTCCCTGAAATCTAGGTGCCATGTACCTTGCAGTGTGGACGGCACTGTCTTGATCTATTATGTAAGCTGTGGCGCTGCTATGTACTTTGTATTACCTTAGAAGACTTATTCTCAAAGCCATTTTCGGATCATTGATTACTCCACAGGCAAAATTACCCAGTAGAGTCAGCCACTTCTGACCCCTCCAATAGAATTATGTATTCCTAGGTACCCGTAAGTACCGCTGGTCCATGCGTCGTGCCTGACAGAAGGGGAAGAGAGATCCGGAGAGGAAGGCGATAGTGAACATGACTGTACAGAAATGCAGACTTACAGAGTTCAAGTCAGATAAACGAGATGTATCTGCTCTATCGGCCGAGTGTGAAGAGAAACTACTGAAGCTGCCTCCAGAGGGCACCATTTACTCTTCTTTGAAAGAAATGAGACGAGATCCGTTTTTAGTCGAATGTCCAGTTTTAGCCAATCGTCCAGTTTTAGTCAAATGTCCAGTTTCAGTCAAATGTCCAGTTTGTCAAAGGTCAAAAATGGATGTTGGGGTATCAGGAAGCTCGGCTATAATGTGGTGATAGAGTTACAGTAATGAACGGGTCAGCTTGAACAAGCTGAAGAGTTGTTAGAAGCTGTTTCCGGTTTTCTTGCTGTCCAAATATATCTCCATCGGCCGTCAGCGATGACCCCGAAAGCTGCGTATATGAAGACTTACATTGTACAATATGCGTGATAACTTCGCGTACATATCTCACTCTTGACTTCATTGCAAAGACTCTCCACTTCTTCCTTGGACATCCTTAGCGTCTCGACCATAGCTGCGTATGACAGAGCCGCGAGACCAATAGAGAATCCAAAATTGAACCAATTACCCACTTCTTTGTCATGAGAATCTTCAGGCCAGTCATTGCAATACGCTTTGATGACTGTTTCACTAATGTTTGTGAAGCCAGCTACTCCAAGCTGGCGTTGTGTTTCTTTAGAATCCACTTTCATTGGGCGGCCATACCGATCCATTGCATCGAGAAGTTTTTTAGCCCATTGACTTAGAGAACTGTTTGGTGGAAGAGAGCTGTCGTCACATTGAGGGTCCCAATCAATTTCGATATGCTCGATGTAGCCCCCAGGCTTGAGGTGCCTGACCGTGGGTTAGTTGAGGCTAGCGGACGGGCTCCGTAGAGGGTTGAACTAACGTGATCATCTTTTGGTACATATCCGGCCAAGATTCAATACTGCCAAAGAGTGTTCGGGCATGTATGAAGTCCCAGCCAAGGCCAATTGTGTCCCAAGAATCCTCAAGGTCAAATAGCTTTGGAGGTTTCATATTGGATGGAATCCTCCACGGTATGAGTCAGCGAAGAATGATATCTATTCGCTGCACTTACATCCGGGACTGTATCATATGGAGGTCGAGGCCCTGTACACTTATATGAGGATATTCACTATGGCAGTTCGTTAGATTAAGGCCAGGGCGACCATTTCTAGAGCGGACGCACTCAGCCAGCTGTGTGGCCCATATTCCCGTGCCTGTGCCGAGATCGAGGACCTGCAACGGTTCTGTCATATCCAAAGAAGCTGAGAAAAGCCTTCCATGACGCGCTACTCGGAAGAACTTGTGGAATATATCTAGCCGATCGGTCTCCTCCTTTGCGTGGACGAGGTTAGCTCTGTCACAGCGTAGACGGGCATACTCGTTCGTACTTCGTCAATGGGCAACCTATATTTGTCCTTCTTCCCATACCAGCGGCCGTAACAGTATGACATATCGCACAGTTTGCGCGTTGGTTGACGGTCTGTAAAAAGAGCACTATGGGAGGATGTTAGTGAAGTAGGAGTGGCCTGCGTTATGGGGAATGAGACGAAGAACTCGCACTGGAAGAGAAAAAGCCGAGTGTACCTATTTTGGCTGTCTGACATGGTGGAAGCGGGCAACCCTTGCTGATTTGCCTCGCAATTGATTCTAACCAGCGTGATGTTCAAGGGCAATCCCAACCCAGGGAGTGGAAGACAGCTAGTCCGCATGCGTTATAGTCACGTGACACAACACAACACTGGAAGTTGTTGGATACGCAATTTGCTATATGCATATAGCAGAAGTAATTGATCAAATGATATATCTTCCGAAGGTCGTTCTTACATTGATTGAGGGTTATAGGGGCCTTGTTTTATACTCAAAGGAATCTAGATCCGGGTGTCAAAGGATCCGGATCCGGCGTTGTTACTATGCCGTATCCGGCTTATTACCAGATCCGGCGTTCCGGATCAGGCAGGTTATGCCGCCACACGAGGTCTCAATCCAACAGAAGTCAAATCTACCCCGCTCACCAGCCCTAGCCTCAGTGAAGTGCGGCCCGAGTAGGGAATCAACCTCAATTACGCGGTCACGTGTCTGACATATGCTTTAGCCTGGGTCGTGACACCAACTGCAGGGACCAATTTTTGGACTTATAGTGGACATAGCTGTCTGTTACTAACAACACAGATTACCTTTGACTTGCAGTGGAGATAGCTGTCTGTTACTAATAACAGGGATCACTTTTGGATTTATAGTGGAGATGGCTGGCTGTTAGTCACAACAGGGATTTTCATAGTGGAGATAGCTGGCTGTTAGTCACAACAGGGATTTTCATAGTGGAGATAGCTTGTCTATTACTCACAGCAGGGCGGGGATCAATTTTTGCTCAAAGTGGACATAGCTGTCTGTTGATAACAACACAGATTACCTTTGACTTGTAGTGGAGATGGCTGTCTGTTACTAACAACAGGGATCACTTTTGGATTTATAGTGGAGATAGCTGTCTGTTACTAATAGCAGGGATCAATTTTTGGACCCAGAGTGGAGATAGCTTGTCTGTTACTATCAGCAGGAATCACTTTTTGGACTTATGGTGATGGATCTCTGTTACTATAATAGGGATCACGCTGTGACTAATAAGAGGGAGAGTAAATATATCCTATGGCTATAATCGATTTTAGTCATTTGCACTTTTTGTAGAGACCCCAAGATGGAATAGTCAGCCAACACCAGCAGCCTAAATCTTGCATGCAGCGTCATTGTCTAAAATGTCTTTTTTTGTATGATTTCATCTCATTCCATCCATGGCGAGTGGTGCATTTCATATCCTAGCTCGGCGCTTCATAATAGAGCGTCGTATTCCGGTCTACAAGGCTTCGATCTGCTTACCCGTGCCGTAGGCAATATTTATTACCGTTAGGTTGAGCTCCACCGTGGAACCAAGGCCGCTAGGGCATACGGGCTGGACATGAGGGCGGCGACGGGCGCTCTGCGAATCCTACGTACCAGATTGTTGGGGACCTGCAGGATTAGACGTGCGGATGGGCTATTTAAGACGCTGAGGAGCGGCTGCGGGCACAGGAGCTGGGAGGGAAAAAAAAGAAGAAAAAAAAGAAAATTTCCATTCTACCGGTATACCCTTCCTCGACGGAAGTATCATGGGTGAACCAACAGTCGCGAGAGAGATACTATAAAGGAGTAAGAATAATCTCAAACTCTAGAATCCAAGAAGAATTCTGGTCCATCCAAATATAGTTATTTACCTGCAACCGAAAAAACATTTGTATCTTCCTAAACTCCTCCCCTTTATTGATGCCAACTTCAGCGTGATGTTCTTTTGCAGCTGAATTTTTGTTTGAGTGCTTCTTGAGCGTAAATCTCAGCCTCTGACTGGGAGAGTGGAGAAGCGAAACAATTTCCTGAAGTGGCGTAGTCCAGAATTGTCCATTGGATTCCCAAAGCCAATTCTCATTTGGTGACTCGTTAATACTAAAGTGAAAGACACACTCAGGCTCATCTAGTCCTTAGTTAACTATTGGCCTTTATTAGAAGTAAGAAAATGGTATTCACCTCTGTTCTGTGTAGATGGGAAGCTGTTGGTGGCTGTTGACAGAGTGAGTTGGTCTCCAACACCACAGGTGAGATTTTGGTACTGCGCGGCCGGAGGCGTCTCACGGAGAAGTAATACATCTCTTTGCGCATCTGTGACTGGCATGAGCCCTGTGGTTCCTGTGGAATACGACAGGGGGACGGGGGAAGGATAATGAATCGGTTGGCGGGAGGTCGGCGCTGAAGCATCTAAGTTCACTAGCTCGAGGTGATGCGACTCATCGCGTTGTTGACTGCGCAACTGCGTTCTTTTTGTCAAATGGCTTTCTGCGTCTTGATCTGAGGGAGGGCGTTTCCGAGACCTTCGGGCCTGGTACTGTATGAATTAGCTTCCAATCGATAGGGATAAGATCACATCAAACTGACAGAAGAATGCGATTCTCGCGTGTCTCCGCCATTTATTGATGTCTGCCCCGAGTCCGGAACAGAGTCATTGCCACCCTGACCTGAAAACGCCAAGGACGCTTGGGATGCACGTGAGGCACCGTCTCTACCAAGCCATTAGTGGTCGAACTGGATAATGATACGGGGTATATACTGACCCAGTGGCCACATCGTGAGAATTTCCCAACGAGAAGCGGTTGCGAAGATCCTGCTCCTCAGTTGCATGACTGCTGTGTCCCTGATTGTTTTCTTCAACTAGCTGGGTGGAGCGCATGGAGCATTGTGCTATTGAGTTTTGGCGAGTCATTGGATAACATAATGACTCCCCGTTGAGCATTCGATAGAATAGTACAACAATGAACTGTTTGATCCTAGCCCTAAGGTTAGTCTTGACATTAACCAGAATACGCATCGTTCAACTTACGTCTCGCGGTCCTTTGGGTACTTAAGGTTTCTAGATGAATGTGTAGTCGGCCAGAAGGAGGCACCCTCGGAATCTAAAAACTCCTCTGCTTTTTTATTCCGACCTGCTATGTCACTCAGGTTAGACCATCTTGTGAGGTCGAGTATGGTATCTAGAAACGGCCATATGCTCTCGACCAACTTTGCCTTGTCAATATCTTTATCGTAGCCGAGTGTCTCCAAGATCTTTGGGATCCCGGGTGCATCGCCCAAAGCGTCATACTTAGATTTGACTTTCTTGGTCGTTGACATTGAGGAACGCAGATATTGAATCTTTCCTCGACTTCTGAGTTTCCGATGCGTTTGATAAACGATTTCCACGCTATCGAAGAGTATAATGTGCAATAGCGGAAGCAGAAGAGGTATTTATATGCATGGGAACACCCTGGAAGGGTTTGTTAAGATAGCAGTGGGGTCTCCCCCCTTCTCCAAATTGTTCTGGACTATCCCTGTAATCGAGCCCGTGCATGACTTCAAGCCCAACCCCGTCTTAAGTATCACGTCTCAGCTAGGAGATTGGGCTTCCAGGCATTTACATCTGCATATGACTACGCCATGGGCTGTGCCAAGACCTCATAAGTGCTGAAGAGCTAGAACAGTTCTGTTTTTGGCCACTGGCAATCCACAGACTCTAAAGAGGTGCCAAAAACTTCTACTTCATCTCCTAGTTATACAGAATTGCCAGGCTCAGTTAGTTCTTGATACTGCTCACGACTGAGCATCGTTGATCTAAAGTTTCTAAAGATATAAACAACCTCAATACAGGCGTAAGAGTGGCCAATAAACGACTCAGTCAGCTTAAACACAATTTAAACAGGCTCAATAGGTACTGTAAGAATTGCGAAACGGTGTAATTATTAAATGATATCTGCACCTGGGCTCCCAGTATCCTTCTTGTACACTATCGGACATTCTTCTGAGTCCCACCGTCCCCACAGCATGCTCTGAGACAACTGCCATGCGATTTGAATTGGGCCTTGTGATCGTTAGCGGATTTATCAATCCACATAGGAGCTCTCCATATCTAATCCCAAATAGCCGACTACATGGGTTAATTTGTCCCAGAGACTCCTGTGTCTTCGCACCCTATCCCGTGGTTTTGTGATCCTTGCCTGAGCTACCTGATAAGAATTGCCAGTTTCGGTCCTATGCCTGGCACCTCCTGCACCGGAAACCCCACTTCCTGTCTTATGTGCACGCTGCGGTCTCATAATTGTGACTTCTGGAGTCAGAGCCTTGCCAGGATCGCGAGGTACTGTACCTTCGTTGTGAGTTCATGGCTGACGAGTTGAGTTACGTGTCAGATGTTCTACTTACTAAACAGCGTGGTGTCCACAAGTGTTGGGTCGTTATCCTCCACAATATCTGACTCATCAGGACAAGGTCTCCAGGAGATCAGTTTATCTGCCTCTAGCTCATATTCGTATTGACTTAACCCCCAAACTGGATGTTGAAGGCACTCTATTGCGGTTGGCCTTTCGTTTGCGTCTGGCTGTAGCACACTGGAGAGAAACTTGATCGTTTTCAGTCTAGAGACTTTTGGCTGATCAAGGTGCAACTTGAGCGTCGATAGCCATTGTTGAACACGTTGAAGTGGAGTAGACTCCTGATTCGGGTACTGTGGTAGGTAATAGAAGAGCTTCATTGCTATGAGGCCCATTGGGAAAACATCTATTCTCATGCCCCATTCATCTTCAAAGATCTCAGGGGCAGCATAAAGCTATATACAAACAAATTATCCGGTCAGGAATATTGAAAGGCGTTATTGAAATCGTTGACTCTGACGTGGATTGGGCCTCGAGATTGCACCATGACATTGGCAGGTTTCAGGTCGCCATGTCCAATGCCTTTGTCGTGGATAAAAACCAACGCCTTCAGCATTTGTTGCGTAGCCATGCTTGCTTCTTTGGTAGTGAGAGAGATTTTTTAACTTTCAAGACTCCCCAGCTTGTAGTAGTTCATAATCAGTGCTGGGCGGTCGTCCCACTCAATGATGTGATGCATTTTGACAATGTGCTCCTGAGAAAATAGATTAACAAAATTCCAGCAAAGCCAGTGGGACCCTACATGAGTTAACGACCAGAATTTGGGATTATAGGCATTCTTGTATGGCTTCATGGCGTACAGCTCCTGATTGTATTCCACACAATAGACTAATCCACTCCGCCCACACCCAATGCCTTTGAGGGCCCTGTAGTCGGGGCTCGTGGATGAAACACAGCTCGAGGCTGGCGCAGCGTCTAGAGACAAGGAATCGAGATTCGGAAATCGCGATGATAGGCGATGGCAATATTGGATCCAGTGTTTGGTGAGATTTGCATGGTTCGGACAATGAAAATGGATCCGTTCGTAGTCGTCCAGCACGATAACGAAGCGACCCCCTGGCGCTATCACCTTCTCGGCCTTGAGTATCATGAACGAGTCTCCGTTGTCAAAACTGACTGCGGTACCATTTGAGCTGTAATTGACCAGAATCAAGTCTCGGGAGACTGGTTGTACCTGGATGGCAAATTGTTTGCGACTGATAGGCCTTACGGCGCGTTGATCCAGTAGAACATCACACATCTTTGAGCGGCCAAAGAGAAAACCTAACAGTGGATTTTTGGGCTCATCATCCGTTGTGAGACGTAAATCCGGGAGTGGTGGTGGTAGTATCGGGCAAGTTGTGGCTCTCTCCTCCTCATCTTCGGAAGATTCATCGAGACCTCTGGCAGGGATAATCTTGAATTTTTTATTGCGCGGGTCGTGAAAGAAGCTCCCAAGCCCTTGCAAGGTAAGAAAAGTCTTCTCCTCCGCATCAGATGCCATGTTGACGACGTGAGAATGTGGATGGAGAGAGAATGCCGATGCAGACAGGGCTTCGTACGATTTATGTGGGCGTGGTAATTCGTATCTCAAGCGCCGAGCAGAGGAGTCAAAATTCAATAGCCAATAAGCTGGCCATAATAGAACCTCAGTGGGTAGTGAATGTTTCGTGTTGCGCTGGGCACGTAACTGGGGGCTCCCATGGCGCAAAACATGCTAATTTCTATCAAATGTACAATAGTGTACTTCCAGGCCATGACATGTGTGTGGGCTGTCGTTTATTGGCTGGCCGCAGGCCCCACATGCCCTCGGCTCCCGAAGTATGAGATCCTGTCTCCCTCCTTCCCCCTTCATTCGATTTCATCCTCTCACAACACTATGGATGCTACCAGCAATCTGTCGCTGAACTGCGAAAACCTCGCCCGCCTTGACCAAGGAGCCCCTTCTCCAACCCCTAGCACGATCGACGATGTCCATGACCTTTTATGCTCAATCGAGAGTAAATTACGCGCTCTGAAGCATCTCGGGCAAGCAGGCAAGGAAGTTCTCCGTAAATCTATTTGTTTTCTGCAAGATGACGAAGTTCGATGTATCGACAACGATTGTAAACTCAATAACGTCGATTTTTTGAAGGCCCAGTTGGACTTTTTGAGTGGTGAGCACAAGAATGCATACCAGACAATAGTCGAGCAAAAACTACTGTACTTCGACAAGGTGGCACAAACCACAGAAGATAGGCACGTGGAATATGCAAATAATTTTCGAAGAGCAGATGTAGCATCCTGGGTGCAAGGTTAGTGCGTAATTGATACCTATCGTAACATATGGTAACAATAGCAAGTGACGAACAAAGTCCCCCCGACCAAAAATGACTCAAAGAGAAAGCGCAGCGAGGATGCATCGAAATCAAACACACAGAACGTGGCCACGCGGCGTTCTCCCCGGCACAGGCCAGAACCTCAAACGAGGAGAGC
This sequence comes from Ilyonectria robusta, assembly GCF_021365365.1. NCBI lineage: Eukaryota > Fungi > Ascomycota > Sordariomycetes > Hypocreales > Nectriaceae > Ilyonectria > Ilyonectria robusta. The sequence continues at coordinate 307,540 of NW_025764475.1, forward strand.
TCCTAGGGAAGGAAAGCCTCGTCACCCCCGAGGCAACATGCCATCACTACAGAATACGGGGACAAAGTCCTCCTCCATGGGGAGCATTATAGAGGACGGAGTGAGGAAGAGTGCGCGTATAGCCGCGAAAAGTTCTATGTAGAAAGCCTAGCGAAGTATTATATTATTAATGCAAAGGTCTTCAGTGGAATAATCGATGCACTGTACTGTATCATACATCCATCGATCAACGCGAATGACTCGACCAATGTGCACGCACAAATGCCGTTTGTACGTCAGCCCAATCAAAGTGACAAAGGGTGCGAAACTGTTTCCCGGTTAGGTGCGACAGATGCCTCTATCCATTCCCAAGGCATAAGGCTAGCTAGGTTCGGGGCCTCATGAGCCTTGGCAGGATCAATGCAATCACTCTTGTCGTTACATATTTGCATTATACGTATGACCACTGCAAAGCTGTGACAAAGCACTTCCCGGAAGCCGCATTTCGACTCATGTTCAGTTACTACAGTACTACGCTGGCCGTATCTGGCAAGGCTGTGTCGATCTAGCTCCATTGTCGCGAGCCATATGTGGATTTACGGAGTAGCCCCAACTAGCAACATACTAAATTTACTTGTATCTGACAGGCTACCCCCTGCTGCAAGGCTAAGGGTACAGGAAAGCTCAGACCCTATTCCCCTGCTTCATGGTGACTAACGACTCGAGATGCGGCTCGTCAACTTCTAAAAAGTTCAGGATACATTAGTTTGCAAGCGTAGGCCAATTTTGGCTATTAGATGAATTTTGTAATGTATATACGCTCCCTCTAGGTGGATTTGGGCCCACACTACACGACAAGGATGCGCACCCATACCACACCTTGGAGATACTATTTTCAACACTACACTGATAGACTTAGGAAGCAGCGGTGTAATGGAGACGCACAGGGTTGCGCATGAAGAGACTGCGATATATAAGGGCGTCCATATGTCAGCTTGTTCAACTAGAGCGGCTACGGCGCTTGTAGTAATGCTGACGGACATGAGAATTTCACATCTGACCCCGTGCGGGACTTCACGCTTGTCGTTCTATATACCTCCGTGCCTGTATGAAATATCTAGACTCTGTCGAAATTTATTCCTCCAACCCCTAACCGACTGCAAGTTAATGCTGCAAGCCCAAGAACTGGGTTACAATTAAGTCTTGAGTGGAGAATCAATGTTATCATGTCCGTTGGAGTTAACAAGAATAACTCCACCAAGCTCTTGGTACTATGGTGCGAATGGTGCCTCAGCTTTGCAAGCACCAGAAATATGGCCCATCTGGGTGCGTTGATTGCGTTGTCGTTTGCGTGACATCTGTGCGAAACGAGGTGCTCAAGAAGGCAAAAGAGGACTTAAAGCGTTGTCTACAAGAATAATATCATTCTAGATGTCTACACACTTAAGATAGCTTGACTCTGGTACAATCTACTGGTGCAAATATACATATTTTATGCTGAAATAATAGAATGCTTGTAACTGAACCCATGGCTTGCGTAAGAATGTGCACAGGACACCCTGCACTAAGGGGCTTGTAAGCCTCTTGGGCCCTTATATACAGATGTGTGGTGCAGTCTTGGCACTTTATGTGGATACTGATTGATCTTTTGGTCTATTGGATAGAGCTTGGCACACCACCCAGTTCCTTCCAATTGTTTCTTTTTACATTCTTGCATATAGAGTAAGATTTAGTCCTCTAACTATTCTAGTATTAAATGCCTATCCCCCTTACTACTCATGGTTTTGTATACCTCCATCTCTGTATAAATGCAATATCTAGCTTGAATGCCGGCTTGCATATCTGTTCAGTTGGTGCGTTTGGACCTTGACCCTGCATAATCATCCCCCTTTCTTTTTTTGACCTCTATACCCAATAATACCAAAGCAGTTGGGCTCTCCACACAAGCATCCCTGAGGATTATAAGTGGGATCAAAATCGTAAGCAATGGTGATTTGATCTCCGGCAGAGATTGCTTTTATCGTTTCAAAAGCTATTCTCGGCTTCCTATCCACAATCATCCGCTTAACAACACAGTTAGGATTGCAACTATGATTGACGAAGCGAGCCCAGTTTCCTTTTGCAGTAGCATCAATATAGAAGCCCTCTGTCAAGCTCATAACGTAGTAAAGCTGGCCTGAGGTTAGATTATCGACTAGCATTGAGAGGAGAACTTACCTGTTTGTCTTTATACTCGGCCCAACGACGTTGCTTCTCGGACTCTACTATTACCTCGCCTGTGTACTCTATTACAATACTTTCGCCGGGCAGATCAACCTTACTCGCGAGTCCATATCCTTGATATGGTATCTCAAGTATCTCCAGGGCCTCGTAAACCTTCTCGGGCTGAAGATTCGTAATCATGCGATTGGTGCAGTCAGTCCCAATACTGCATGTGCTTTCGTTACACTCAGTCATCGAACATCGGTTTAGACAGGTTGGACCACATCTATCACTAGACTTGCAAATGCATTTTCCCTGGGTGTCGGAGTAGGTTTTTGACTTTTTCCATTTTGCCTCGGCACTAGCAAAGAAAGAGTCTATAGAGTCAGTACTATATCGTTGAATAAAGGACCTTGCTTACTCTTATGTGTATGCCACTGTCTGAAATCCGTGCTTGTAGACTTTGTTGTGAAGTATTTTCTCAACTTGGTCTGAATTCGACTGCGGTCCGTGTCAAGCAAATATTGCTGGTGGGCTATGAGCTGGCGGCGAAAGTCGCAAGTAGGCAATAGACCTGTTGATGCCTTTTGATCCAAAAGAGCCCGGGCAACTTGCAAACAGTGGATTCCATCATCTTCGCTGGGGCATTCCTATTTTCAGATTAACTTGGGCAGTAGATGGTAGATGGATGTTACTATACAATGTGGTTGAACTCATATTCCTCTGCAAGGGGGAACTTTTGCACTGCCAGCCAGTGGTTCATAATCTTCTTCGCCTCATTCTGCACGTTCCCAGGCGGGATGAAGCCATAGAATATGAATCGGCAGTCTTTGCGGTTAAGATAGCCCAAGATCTGACGTTTTTCAGGAACAGATATAATAAACAGAAGGTTTTCTGGCTTCTCCTTATTCAAAGGCTGGCGTGTTGTAATAGTCGGGTAGTCAGGGTAGAATACATGCCAGCTTGGATTCTGGGAATATCCTCCAAGAAAATACCAAATCATATAATCAAGGAGGACTTCGTTGTTCTCCAAATAATAAAGAAGCAGAGTTTGAAAATCTAGAGATTTCTTATACTCCTGCATCAGGCTGAGTCCGGGTACAGCGTTAGACTGAGCCATAACGAGAGAGTCAAAGATGAATAAATAGGGGCAATATTGGCGTGTAAGCAGCTTTTGTGGTGGAGGTTTGAAGGTGGTGGTTGAGTTCAGGATTTGAACCACGAAGGGGTGCAACTTTACGGTATTTATATTCATGGGAACAGCTTGTGGGGCTCCCGTCTTCTGCATCCACGCCGTAGGGTTAAGATCCACAGGTACTCAAAACCCATTGCGCTGCATTTAAAATGTTGCATGTCGTGATAGCGGCCTGACGAAAAGGGGCTCATTGGTGTGGCTTTAAGTCACTCATAGTTTACAAACCTTCAAGGTGGGGAACTCCATCACTTCCCACCCCTGACTGGTTTATAATTAGATATAGTAATTTTAAATACTAGCATTTTAGCCGATTTTAGTGGAGAACGCTGATCAACTACTGGGTCAGTCAACTACTAGGGTAGCTGACTTAATCGCTTACTCGGCGAGGTAGTCATAGCGACAAAGCGAAGTATTGTGGCAATAGAGAATTTGAAGCAATCTCTATTGTTGCCTGGCAGCTATCCGAGAGCGAAAACTTAGCATCTAACAGTGAAGTACTATCAGCTATTCTAAGCCTAGATTGAGGTTATTATTAAGCCAGAGGAGGGCTTTGGTTTTTAAAAGGGTCTGCTGAAAAGTTAGTCGAGATACAGTAATACACTGCCAGCTGCCCTAAGTTTGGAGGAGGTTATTATTGAATTAGAGGAGGACTCTAGCCTGCTAAAGCACCCGTTGCAGGTGTAGTCTAAACGCGGTGATGCTCTAGTCCTCTTCAGCTGCGTCATCATGCTACATCTAGGGATAATACTTAACGAAACCAATAAAACATATTATGAGGTCACCAGTAGCCTCATGGCCAATGATGAGATAACGGTCATTGGACACAGAGAGGGCGGCCTCGGCAGGCCTACTAAGGCCGCATACAGGCAGTTGCGGCACATGACTCAACAAGGAGTACAGCTTTGCCGTGCCTTCCGACGAGGTATTGTGACTTGATACCGGAACAGTAAGGCCGATCGCGGGATGGAGGTGAGGGAGAGGTATAAAGGGGCGTGTCCCTCGGAGGGTGGTCTGACTACTTTACTCTACCCTTCTCACTTTATTCTGCACTTCTCATCACTTCTCACTTCACTCTATACTTCTCGCTTAGCTTTTGAGTTTTTTAATTTACTTTATCCCTCTCTGCACTTCGTCCCTTCGCCACTATGACGACACCTCCGAACTCGACCTCTATCAAAAGAGCGTGGGTAGAATCAAATTGCCCATCTGAGGCGCAATGCTATTATTGCGCTCAGCCCCTATCTGATCAAACAAGATGGGAGTTAGCAAGAACGGATAAAGTATGTATTTATAATGTTCTGGTATGGATTTACTAATAATATATAGGCGCTTTGTAATAACTGCCTGGCTCCATCCTTTGCAACACTCCCTGCTGAGATTATCCGAAAGATTACGAATTACTGCAGTATCGAAGACAGATGTGTTCTTGTTCGTATATGCAAGCGTCTTTATCAACTTGAGAATTCTTTCATTCTCAAAGACGATATCAACTCTCTCGAACCGAAAGCAGTCTTCTCAATTTGCTCCAACTACCGCAACAACAGGGCGGCTTTAACGGCCATGAAGAATGCAATAGCAGCAGGAGCAGATCTATCCAAGAGCCAACTCAGACTCTCTTGGATTCCACTGATGCAAGAGTTCCATATCATGAGGATGCTTCCAATCCATATCGCTGCCGCTTACGGCCAGGATCTCATTATCGAAGAGCTTCTTGCACACGGTGTATCCGTCAATGCGCATGGCGTATCCGTTAATACACCCTCATTCTCATCATTCAACATAACACCACTTGAACTGGCCATTAGGGGACATCAACTCCAGACAGTTCAATTACTTATTGAATTGGGGGCGTCACTCGAGTTTGGGTCCGGAAGAACCGCTCTCCATGAGGCTGCTACAGCAGGCTCAGAAAAACTTGTGTCTCTCTTTTTAAAGAAGGGACTTGATATCAAAGCATGGGATGGATCGGATCCCTGCCCAATTTCATACGCTTTACTATCACCCAATGATAGTTGGAGAACGATGATTCCCTATCTTTTACAACATGGTGCGAAGATATACCAGAGGCATATATCTTTTGCTTTCATTAACACAAGCCCTGAGGCGGCTACCTTTCTTCATCAATTAGGTTTCGAAAGCGCTTTGCCTCTGCCATATTCTGTACCTGCCTCACAAGACATCCAGATGTCTAGTAGAGTCCTTGCGACACTATCTAGTCATTGCACATTTGGAACTGTCTGTAAGTCGCTTATTCTTCAGGGCAAGATTGAGCTCATCCCCAAGCATCTCTTTACTCGGGATATTATACCTTGGGGATTACTCGATCGACGTGTGGAGGATATAACTTCTGGATCAATTCAATCAGCCTTTGAAGACCTGCCTCAAATTCTTCAACTTTTTGAAATTGCCAGACCTCTGGACGAACAATGGGTAAGCAATTATATTCCCCGTTCATTTACGAAACTGGTCGACGCATTGTCAGACGGATTCACATTAGATATGATTGGTGTTAGTCAGTTGTTATATAAGCGGCCTTTTGAATTTGAAAACTTGAGGGAAATTAATCTACACAATTAAGTGTGAAGAGAGCAGACAGGGCATTATAGCCATCTAGCCGCTAGATATTAGTAAGGACGGTATAACTTATATTGATCTCAGCCCTTCTATCTTGTTTGTGACCACAGGCTGCCTTTTATGTCCCTTGTCGGTAATTCTGTTGCCAAATCTACTGAATGCATACAGCTTAGTCGCAGTTACCTTGCAGCTATTAAGCCTTAATAGATAGTTCCAGACAAACCGCCTTCCTCTTCACCAGACACAAATCATTGCACTGCAAAGGCTATTGGTCGATTATAAACTTGTTAAATTTTAGATACCTTCAAGTATTTGTCAGAAGTTGATACTCCGCAAACTTATGGGAGCAATTAGTCAAATTCTGGTTCTCTGTATGTACTTTAGTGTTCTGCTAGGATGATGGCCTGTACTTGAAATTACGAGAGATGAATGTAATAGAGGAAGGCAGTTTTGCACTTGGTTGTACTAGACTGCAATACCGTCTATATAATTTATTCAATTTGTTAACCTATCTATTAACTACCTTTAACACACTCACCTTTCTTATTTCTTATTTACTATTTTCTACCCCTTGAGCCATGGCCAAACAATATATTAACTCTTTCTGTCTAATGGAGATCCCAATCGAGCTGATGGTGGAGATTCTATGCCAACTTCCAGACTTCACTTCGCTGTTTTCAGCAATCCAATGCTGCCGGCGTTTCCGAGATGTATATCAACAAGATAGTCAACGGATTTTATTAGCGATACTGCATGTCTTTTATAACACTACTGTATCAGCATGTAATGGAATTACAAAGGTCCTTGGTGTTCAACTTGAACTCTCCAAATTAGAATCATTGCGCTATAAGCGCTTACTCGACCAGGTAGTCATAGCGACAAAGCGGAGTATTGTGGCAATAGAGGATCTTGAAGCAATCTCTATTGTTGCCTGGCAGCTATCCGAGGGCGACAACTTAGCATCTAACAGAACTCGGGGACACACTCTCCAGCTAGGCAACCAAGATGATAGTGCAGAACACCTACTCAAGATGGTTAGCGAAGCCGATTGCGTGTCTTTCAAGGAACCCTGGTCTCCAAGCCTCCGTTCACAGTACTATTTCAGAATGGAAGCAACCCGCCAGGTATTTGAAATACATTCGGAATCTGAGAGAGTGGCTTTACTCTCACATCTGTCTGGCAGCGGTTACAGATCTCCACTAGGTCTTCCTAGCGGCACTGCTTTCAAGAGTAGGGGACTGGTGGAGGTGCATGGAGTTGTCCATGAATCTGCGATTGCGGCCATTGAGAAACTTCTTGAGGAGGTATAGCGGGACTGGGACCGGGCCTTAGCATCCAGTTTTCCAGGCTGGGGATCAACAATCCTACAGTTAATAGAGTAAGTTCCTTGAAACATATAGAGGCAGGTTTTCTTCAACTATGCCAGCAGGATAGTTGGTCTGATGAGCCCATCCTGTTGCAGCATAAGGATAACCCTATGGAAGTAGCTGCCCAAACTTTAATGTGGGGTCGGTATATGTCCCTCTATTTCCTTCCTCTTCCTCTCTTATCTTCCTCCTTCTCCTCTGTCTTTACTTTGACTCTCTGTTTAACTCCCCACATTACCTCTAAGATCATTATAAATAAGATTAGACATTAGTGGGGGAGCATAATAAGAGAGCAGAGATTTGGTCGGGTGATTATGCAGTTGACAAATGGTATTATACTGCAGAGTTAAGAGAATGTTGTATACCGTTCATAAGACTAGTGGGAACTAGGTCGATATAGTAGCTACCAACTAATACCTATATACATAATTAAATTTTGCTTTATCTATTGAATATCTTACCAAATTTCTCAGTACCAGAATTTGTTCTTGTAGGGTACAAAAGACTAATGTCTCAGGGTAGCAGCCATTTAATAGGATACTGGCCTTAGTCCCAGGCCTGAAAGCCTTCAAAAGGAAAATAGCCCCTGCTCCATGCAACAGTATAATAGGCATTTCTGCAACCCTGAGGCTTGAATTTGCTGCCACCTCTTGGAAAACCCTTCAACTGGTTCGCGCAATGATCAGGAGCTTGTTTATCATCGTCAATCCAAGATTCCCAAAAAGATGCTTGGCCCTCAGTGATATTCCATGACTTTATTTCGGAGAGTTGGCCTTTACATTTTTCGACCTCGTCCTTGTTATAATACCGGCAAGTAACTCCGTCAGGAAAGTTCTTATCTGCCGCTACATGCATGCAGTCAGACATTTCTCCCTCGCCTTTGAAAACATACTAATATCAAATTAGGCTACAAATCAACATGCCTGCAACATTTTGCTCCTTACATAGCTAAATTCCTCAGCATCTTCGCAGTTGTCATCAGAATAAAGGTTAATAGACCAGCCCATAGTAGACGCACAGAGCGTTAGAAGGATGGTGGGGATTAAAATACGCATTGTTATGTTGCGGTTGGCTAAGCAAGTGAATGCTTAAAGGATACACTGTTGTGTGCTCTCTGACAACATCAGAGGGAGTAGCAAGTCTTTATACATTCCAGCCCTGGTACATACTGTAATAACTGTCGTAACTTACAATTGAAAGTACAGTCCACTTATTTTTGCAGTCCACTTGTGTTTGTAGTCCACTTGTGTTTGTAGTCCACTTGTGTTTGTAGTCCACTTGTGTTTGTAGTCCACTTGTGTTTGTAGTCCACTTGTGTTTGTAGTCCACTTGTGTTTGTAAGACCTCAATTTTGCAGGGTGCATCGTGGAATCGAATACGCACGAGCTACAGACATAATTTATTTGGTGTTTGGCTGCAAGCTATCTGTGTCTCCATGAGGCCACGTCCACTGGGGACATCTGGAGCCTCAAATTGCCAGCCCGAGACCGACTGCACAAGCTTCAGGTATTTAGCACTGTTGCATTCTTGGAGATGGGGATCTATCAGTGAAAACTCTGCTATCTAGGTCCATCTTTTATAGAGGTATTTAATAGCTACTGCCGTAGGTCTATAACTCCGTGTTAACAGCCCCATAAGAAACGGAACTGCCGCTAGCCTAATGTCACGACCCATGCCAGGACCCAGGCAGGACCGGGCGGTCAGGGCTGGCAGAACCGGGACGTACAGGACCAATTAGGGAGGATCACTCCGGATCACTGTGGGACTACGGTGATCCGGGCACGATCCACTACGGGATCACAACGGATCACCCTCCAGGCCTCGCGAGCCTGGGTGATCCACTTGGTATATAGGCCACTGAGAAGTGCACATCTAGTATGAGCGGCTACTCAGCTATTAATACAACTTGGTTACCTCAATTACCTTGACTCGCTACGCATCATCGTGCTTGACTATTACTAGACGTAATATTTACCCAGTAGATCCAGTACTAGACCTATTGGTATCTTTCTGCAACCGCTATATAAATTTCGTCATATTGGAAACTTAAACAGTGTAATTCTTAGTAGTACAGTAATGTTCATTATTGCCTTCCTCTTTCACTCACACTCTCAAAGAGTGTGGCTGGACCCACATAGTATAAATAATAAGTTTAAAACACAGTGAACCTTTCAAGCCACTTGTGTGACCTACGGAATAATATTTTACCGATACCCGAAACAAAGCCTGAAGATGAAGGCAACAATGAATGAGTCACACACTTTCGGCTTGTGGCCTTAATGCAACCTGAAATGAAGGCGACAAATATCAATGAGGGCGAAGGCATCATTGCTTCTTCGCTGTCCTACAGCACGGATGGATTTCTGTGAGGCAATACCTGGCTCCTACCGCTGGAATGGGACATCCAAGCTATGATGAGAGCTGCGGTGTCTAAAGTCAGCCACAGAGGCGCGCTAAATATCGTTACTGAACAATGCAGATGTCCGAACCTGCAACGAGGGTGCACATCATGAATTCAAAGCTAAGTAGGATACATCTCTATACTATTCGAATTATTATTGACCTCTCCACAGTTCACTTCCCAAAGAACCTTCCGTCTTGTTCCTCAAAGCATGAATCGAAATGGCGTACGATTAGTCTAAAATGCCTGGTCTAAGAAAAAAGTGCCTCCAAGCCATAAAAGTCCGATGGAACCTGGGAGCCCTTTGCTATCAGCAATTCTTCAACGGCTGTGTGACAGCGAAAAGCCGCAAATTGTAGGGCAATAAGCCCACGAGAGTCTTCCGTAGCGACATCAGCCTTGCCTGTGTCGAGGAGCATATTGACCACCGTATAGTGACCGTTCTCTGCGGCCCATAATAGTGGTGTCCGGCCATCGTTATCTCTCGAGTCGGTTTCGACCCGGCCTGTGTCGAGAAGCAACTTGACGGCTGCTTTGTGCCCGTGTTGGGCGGCCCGCGAGAGAAGTGTGTGGCCGTTGTCATCGGTCGAAATAACATCGATTCCCTTTTCCAGGAACAGTTCTGCAATCTGTTGATGGCCCTCTTCCGAAGCAGCGAAGAAAGCGTTGCCGTACCAGCCGCCCTGTGCGTTGATATCCGCCCCCTTCTCCAAGAGCAGCTTCACAATCTCTTCATGGCCTCGATGTGAGGCGGCCAGCAGAGCATTGCCGTACCAGCCGCCCTGTGCATTGATGTCCGCCCCCTTCTCCAAGAGCAGCTTCACAATCTCTTCATGGCCTCCATCTGAGGCGGCCTGCAGAGTGTTGCCGTACCAGCCGCCCTGTGCGTTGATGTCCGCCCCCTTCTCCAAGAGCAGCTTCACAATCTCTTCATGGCCTCCATCTGAGGCGGCCAGCAGAGCGTTGCCGTACCAGCCGCCCTGTGCGTTGATGTCCGCCCCCTTCTCCAAGAGCAGCTTCACAATCTCTTTATGGCCTCCATGTGAGGCGGCCTGCAGAGCGTTGCCATACTCGCCGCCCTGTGTGTTGATGTCCGCCCCCTTCTCCAAGAGCAGCTTCACAATCTCTTCATGGCCTCCATATGAGGCGGCCTGCAGAGCGTTGCCATACTCGCCGCCCTGTGCGTTGATGTCCGCCGCCTTCTCGAAGAGCAGCTTCACAATCTCTTTATGGCCTCGATGTGAGGCGGCCTGCAGAGCGTTGCCATAGTGGCCGCCCTGTGCGTTGATGTCCGCCGCCTTCTCCAAGAGCAGCTTCACAATCTCTTTATGGCCTCGATGTGAGGCGGCCTGCAGAGCGTTGCCATAGTGGCCGCCCTGTGCGTTGATGTCCGCCGCCTTCTCCAAGAGCAGCTTCACAATCTCTTTATGGCCTCGATGTGAGGCGGCCTGCAGAGCGTTGCCATAGTGGCCGCCCTGTGCGTTGATGTCCGCCCTCTTCTTTAAGAGCAACTTCACAATCTCTCTATGGCCTCCATCTGAGGCGGCCTGTAGAGCGTTGCCGTACCAGCCGCCCTGTGCGTTGATATCCGCCCCCTTCTCTAAGAGCAGCTTCACAATCTCTTCATGGCCTCGATGTGAAGCGGCCTGCAGAGCGTTGCCATAGTGGCCGCCCTGTGCGTTGATGTCCGCCCCCTTCTCCAAGAGCAGCTTCACAATCTCTTCATGGCCTCGATGTAAGGCGGCCTGCAGAGTGTTGCCATAGTGGCCGCCCTGTGCGTTGATGTCCGCCCCCTTCTCCAAGAGCAGCTTCACAATCTCTTCATGGCCTCCATGTGAGGCGGCCTGCAGAGCGTTGCCATAGCGGCCGCCCTGTGCATTGATGTCCGCCCCCTTCTCCAAGAGCAGCTTCACAATCTCTTCATGGCCTCGATATGAGGCGGCCAGCAGAGCGTTGCCATAGTGGCCGCCCTGTGCGTTGATGTCCGCCGTCTTCTCCAAGAGCAGCTTCAGAATCTCTTCATGGCCTCCATGTGAGGCGGCCAGCAGAGCATTGCCGTACCAGCCGCCCTGTGCGTTGATGTCCGCCCCCTTCTCCAAGAGCAGCTTCACAATCTCTTTATGGCCTCGATGTGAGGCGGCCTGCAGAGCGTTGCCATACTCGCCGCCCTGTGCGTTGATGTCCGCCCCCTTCTCCAAGAGCAGCTTCACAATCTCTTCATGGCCTCCATGTGAGGCGGCCTGCAGAGCGTTGCCATAGCGGCCGCCCTGTGCATTGATGTCCGCCCCCTTCTCCAAGAGCAGCTTCACAATCTCTTCATGGCCTCCATGTGAGGCGGCCTGCAGAGCGTTGCCGTACTCGCCGCCCTGTACGTTGACGTCCGCCCCCTTGCTAATAAATTCCTGTGCCACCACAGCGAGCCCACAAAGGCATGCATAATAGAGCCTAGACCCTCGTGGAGGTCCGGGGTTGATAACCCCGCTCCGATCAGCCTGATACAACCGACCCCAACGTTTGAAAGTTATCTCGTTTTCCAGGAACCTGAATGTTGCTCGAACCACATCTTCCGAGCTCTCAGCCGAGGCGGCATGGCTTGTCCAAACTTCCGCGGCGAATCGTGCCATGAGGAAATCTCGCTTGATTTTCTCGTGACTGCCCTTGATGTCAGTGAGATATGTTAAGCACGTCCTGGTGATGGAAATGCTGGCACTCGGAATCTTGAACTGATCTTTCTTGAGAAGGTACTCTTTGACCGAAAAATGGGCAAGGTGCAGCTCTTTGCTGGTAGCGTAGACAACTGTCGCTAAGCTGGGACAGTAATCCAGAACGTCGGTGTCGCAAAACAGTCGGCGCTTAATGTCAAACCCTGGTGAATCGTTTTCGATCTGCGTCGCTATCACTTCTATAGCCTCGGCCAGCTGGAGAGGTCGTTCGGAGTGCAATAGGAATTGCAGGAGGCGTATCGCATCGTTTTTGAGCTCCTTCGGTATGCTTTCAATCATACGCCGGTACGTCTCATCAAGGTCCCGCGGCAAAGCTGCCAGAGCCGTCTCAACAGCCGCCTCATGGCGACACCGGGCGAGGCTGTCCAACTGACAGAACGCCCACCTGAACCTAAGCAGAGCATCAGCAAACCATGAGGATATCGATCGAAAGCAGCAACGGCTTACATCCCATCGGCCCCGTCTCCAACCTTGTTTCGGATCTGCTCGAGGAGATTCTGCGACAAGTGTTTGTCCTGAAAATCATGTCGTTTTGAAAGCTGTGCTGTGACGTACGATCGGATATCTGCGTTGACAGCCTGCTTGTTGAGTAATAAGCAGTTTTCCTCGCCTATCAAGGGGGAAATGCCGCGCAGGAATTCGGATTCAGGCCGACCGGTGTAAAGAAGCTGGACATGGCCTAGCTCTGGCCTGGATGCAACGTCCTTCATCCACAGCAGAAGTTCACCTCTTGTCGTCGATTCATCCAAGGCATCCAGAACAACAGACACTCTTTTCTGGATTGCAAGCATCTTACATACAACGTCCGATAGCACTTTTGTAGCAGGCTGGTCGCGGCCGTCGTGGTGACCTTGGAATAAAGCGTTAAGAGAAGCTGTAGAAACAGCCCCACTTTGGTACAGCTGGAAAGCAAGCGACCGCAGCATGCCATCCACAGTCTGCTTTGTCGTGTCGCTAAAGTCAAAGAAGAAGCTGAGGATAAGCCGGTCGTTTCCCACGGCGAGATGGTCCAGCACCGTCGCGCTGAGAACCGTCTTCCCGCATCCTGCGAGCCCATACAGCCATAAATGTCGACAGAACTCTGACTCCCACGCCCGGAAGATAGGATGTTCCAAAAGCCACGTGCCTGTCCCCTCGTGGCGAAGCTTCCTCGCGTGGTTGGCGTTTGTAGACGGGTCGGGGGGGCAAAGCCAGCGCTTGATCTTCTCGGTACGAAAGTCAGACTTGATAGAATCAGCTGCAGCTTTCGTTTCGACTGTGGCCTGCTGCATGCTGTCGATTTTACGTTCAACTATACAGTCAGGACGTATTTAAAGTTAGCTTGATGCAATCTGGTATATTTGCACAGTTGCTGGATGATATAGACAACTAACACGACTGAAGCACTTCCAGTGCCCTCTTGGTCTCCTGAACTTCTGAGGCTGGCACGTATGCAAGGAACTCCTTGGCATACGCAGCGGCCGTGGCTGACGCATAGCGTTGCCATCGATCGTTCTTGTGGGAATCAGCATAGTCGGAGATGCCACGGATCACAAGACAGGGGAAGTGGTTCATCAGGCCGGCCGCTTCCATCTCAAGGCAGATACAATCCTCGCCGACGTCGGCAATGATCCGATCCCGCGCAGCGGCGTCCTTAACAAGCGTGTTGCCAGATGCAATAACGCCGTAATAGATCTCGGGATCAGCTGTGTCTCGCGGCTCGCGCTGGACTTCGTCGGCTGCGTCACAGCCGCGACAGTCCGGCCCAGGGACATGGTTGCATGTAGCCTTGAATAGGTGGTCATTTTCGAAGCCCTGGTGGACATACCCGGTATTCTTCTTAGACCTCTTGCCCATCTTCGGGTTCTTCTCCAGCATCTCTCGTATAATGCCGGGAACCCTGGAGTCTCTCCGTTCGTGCTCGGCTTGAATACTCGCGAGGGCATTAAGAAGGACGGTCGGAGGCGCTCCCAGGAAGCCTTTGCGCTCACGCTTGTCACTGGATTTCGCCTTAACCAGGTCGTACTGACAGACGCCGCCCGTGGTTCCATCAGGCTGGCTCACGACAACGTCGCCGAGGCGGATATCGTGGTTCTCGTCCGGTCGAGCGATGCCGCCGCCGATGCCGACCAAAAGACCAACGCGAATGGATGGTAGAGATGCAAGCAGGCTGGACGCGGTGGTGGCAGCCGAGGTAGTCCCGTACATGCCGGCGGCAAGAGAGGCAATAACAATGTTATGTTCTCCTACCCGACCCCAGGTGTACTTGTTCGCATCGGTTTGGTGTCTGACGAAACCAGTCGGAGCAGCGTGTTCCTCGTCGAGCATGGCCTCTGCAGCGGCCCGCTCGATGGGTAGGGCAGCGATCCAGGCGACCGTATAGACGTCGGGGCTGTCAAGAGCTTTGCGGGATGCCATGGTGCGGAGGGAGCCTCACGAGGCAGTCGGGTCGGCGGCCGAAGCGATGGGAATGTGCGGTTCGACTAGGTGCCTGGCGACGAGGAACCTTGTGCTGGGTCTGACGAAGAGAGGGAGACGTGACGACAGTATATAGGTCTTGTCATCGGCGGTCGAAGAGTGCAGCCTCGTCAGGTCTCACGGAAGGGCGAAAGCAAGCTGGAAAGGGTAAAATGGCGTTAGGCCGCAACAACGCTCTCGCCGGTTACACAAGTTGGGGGCTGCGACGCTTCGGCGCTTGTATGCAGCACCCTCTGCTGGCTGAGCATGCTGTCACACATGATTGGGGGATGCACCTGCCGCCTCCCGGGACTGGTGTAGTCGTCCCGATTGTGATCGGTGGGCGACATGGCGCTTATGCCCAGGATTCGTGAGAAGGATTTCGTTCGCCGCGCAGCAAAGGCTAGCGAAAGCGAGCGAGCAACAGTCTGGAAGGTCGACGAGGGGATCCGATGTAGAACGTAGGGCAGATCGCCCGCAGGTGGAAGGAATTGATTGGTCAAGCCGATGCAAGTCACGCTTCAAGTCACGTTTTTACGCTCTGAGGCCTTTTCTTTCGGGCCGTCTTTTCGCCGCCTTGTGTCGTTGTGGGTCGCCTTGCCGCGCGTCGTCCTCTGAGAGCCTTTCTTTTCTCAAGGCACAGTTCCATCAACCATCATGGCTCCAAATCTACCAGCCACTTCGTGGCGATGAACTCCGCTCTCTCACGTGGACAGTCACGAGATACGGGCACAAACAGCGCCCCTGAAATCTAGTTGCCAATGCCATGTAGTTACGGAGTACAGACATACCTTGCAGTGTGGAGGGCACTGTCTTAGTCTATTATGTAAGCTGTGGCGCTGCTATGTACCTTGCAGTACCTTTGAGGACTTATTCTCAAAGCCACTTTCAGATTTTTGATTACTCCATGGGCGAAATTGCTCAGTAAAATCAGCCACTTCTGATCATCCAATAGAGTCATGTATTCATAGGTACCTGGAAGTACAGATGGTCAGTGCGTCTCGTCTAAAAGAAAGGAAAGAGAGACCTAGAGAGGAAGGCGATAGTGAACATGACTGTACTGAAGTACACACACACACAATTTATTACGCCCGGTGGCTTACAACCAATAGGGCACTAGTTGCTATTGTACATATCCGTTTCCCAAGCTTTGTCATAATCTCGTAAAAGCCCATGCAGCATCCAATTTCTGCTAATGCATCTTCGTTTTCAATCTTTCTGCGGGTCCCGTGGGGTTTGTATTATGAAGTACAGTGCGGGTTAGAACTGGCTACCTCATTCATTGAGTCTGGACGGCTGGGCACGGACCAGTATGTACCTCGTAGTACCTTGGAGCTACCTAGGATAGGCCAGATGTGGGCCAAAATAATGCCTATTTATTAGAAACTGTCAGCTCCCAATGGGTAGTTAAGAGTAGCTTTCAGTAAATAGAGAATGTAGAGGACTATATAATTGGTTCCCAGCCAAGGAACACTGTAATTTAGAGATGAAGAGTAGCCTATGTGCCTAGAGTTTCCATTAATTTGGCTTGTAAGAGATGAAGCAAGTTTTGTCTTTTAGGGAACTAAACTGGAAATTATTGATGCCTGAGGCATTCTTCTGAGGATCGCCCAGTGTCATGTCAGCCATATTTGGTCTACACCAACTCTGAACCTGTACGCCACTATTCAGTTTGTTTAACCGTTTTGTGGTTCACTTCTGGCTGCTGGTATTTTCTATTCAAACGTAATGAACGTTAAATATAACGGTATCCTGTTTAGGCAGGCGGTGAGAGTAGTCTCTATATTAGGCAGGCGGTGAGGACAGTGTCTATATTAGGCAGGCGGTGAGGACAGTATCTGTAATAGGCAGGCGGTGAGAACGGTATTTGTTTAGACAACCTCCGTTCTAGGTAATAGACTAAGCACTGCCCTTTCCGCAACTCCAAACTAGCACCTTTTCCAAGCCCAAGGAATCATCCTCTTTCAACACCTCATAATTCTGCTCCATATAGAATGCTGCTACATATAGACTTACCTGCGCAAGTATACTGGCTTAGACGATTTGATTTCCCTGAGTAGCAGTCTCTCGGGATGTTAGCTGAGCATAAAGGGTTCAGTTGTAGCTGTTCTAGATTCTTGCGCAGCATAGTGACGGGCAGGAGAAAGGCCAATAAGGTTAGACATTATAGAGAAAGTAGCCTGTCCATCTTGCGAGGGAACCTTAGGCGATGGTATATCGACCTCGATATCTGTGACGCGGATTACCGACATGGGATACGGCAGTGCCCAAAATTTGAGCTTTCCTAATATCTTCAAGTCTTCTCTGAATTTTGAGGCTTAATATTATGTCTCGATTTCTTTCCAAACTGATTGCGCTAGCATATGTTTCTAAGTAGTTGAAGATCTTATTTGGTTATCAGAAAACCCCTCCCCTTTTCCCTTGAGGACCTACAAAGTCCATAGCTATCCTGGCTTTGCCGAATATCATTTGCAACTGCGTTCACTGTGCTTCATTGCACCTCTGACTCACCTCTGACGGACATCTCCCGAAGTGGGATCTGGCTCGATGCCCCCTGTTACGGCTTGGTTCACCGAACAGCGAGAGAGGCTTAAAAGAGCAGCTAGTGTGCCCAGTAATTGCAACCAATGCGATTATTGACCAATCTTTTGCCCCCTGGTACAGCGGTCTAGCACAACCGTTACACCCCCGGTGAAGATGATCTAGGCCTTCTACTGTGCAATCGTGTTTCGATGAAGGTAGGCCGCGGATTTAGCCCCCTACAATGCGGGCTCGGTATTAACGGGGCAGGGAGGCCTCTGGTACATATATTTGGGCTATGTAGTTGTCAAGAGAGATGAAGGTGTCGGCCGGAGCAGGCACGTGGAGTTAGTGCGAATATTAAACTGACTGCCTTATTGGTAATAGTGTCTGCCTCGGCAGAGCTCGATTTAATTCCAATAGGGATAGGCCTGGGGAGAATCAGGCTGGTAGAAGGAAATTCCATGACAGCGATAGCAAGTAGGCTGTAACAGCTAATTGGTGTTGTCTTGTCCGGTTTATTTGTGAGCGTGGTCTGCCTGGCACAGGACCTTCCGCGGATGGGTTTATTGGACCCAGATCGCTCGATGTTAATACCTGAAATGCAAGGCAACAGCATACATCAGCGATCCTGCAAGACACGCTGCCGAATGGCTGTGTCCTGATTGGCGAGATGACACAATTAGTATATTCTTCCTTCGTCTCAATAGCGGATGGCGGTATGAAGTTTGTGCATTATAATCCACTTGTGCTCTGTAGTCCATTTCTGTTTGTTGGGACTTCCGTTCTTATAGAAACGTTAAATAAACGGTGTCTTATTTAGGTAAGCGGTGAGAGCAGAATCCATATGAGGCAGGCGGTAAGAGCAACAGGCGGTGAGAGCAACATTTAAACACTATCGCATCCTGCTACTGCATTAAGAGGCATGTCTACTGGTAGAATGGCTCTACAGGTGACTCATACCTCACCATAAGTTTATTCTTGCTCGGAGTGGCTTTAATCCTGTCCGCCGCCCTCACGCTGGCCCATCACCTAGCCCATCACCTGGCGGGCATTTCGCTATTAATAATATATTTACAGGTGTTATAAATAGTACTGTACTTCGTAGTTAAATTTTATTTAATTGTAAATGGTTTCGGTGATTTAAGGTCTTAAAATTCCAGTGCGGATTGATGATAATTTTTCTATTTAATGTCTTGTAAATGAATTCCTAAACTTAACATGACAAACTCCTTCCCCTTTGAATATTTGCTGGAGTTTTTCTAATAGGTAAAGGATATATTTTCTCCTGCGTTATAGTTAGCATAAATACGGGTGCTTTGTGTATCAGTCTTACAAGCTCTGCAACGGGAATTGGAAATAAAGAATCATCTGTAGAATTATATTCATAGTGTCGATGGCTTCGGCGTGCCAGGATGTATACGTCGGCCCCATACCGATTGCTCACTTTGTTGCATCTTTCCATAAGACGTTGAATTACCCTTGAAAAGTTATCATGCGTCCTGTCACGCTTTTTTAATGGTGAGTCCATCGGGAGATAAGAAGTAAGCTATGTTTCTAAAAGAGACTGGCTCCTACTTAAGATTCATTATTTCCACATGGGACTGTATGTATTTCATAAATAGTTCTTGTACTGGCTACTACTGACATCCTCTATGTATTAAAGGCCACTTATGTCCTACTCCACTGGACAGCCTATACACTTATCCACAAATGGCCTATGTACTGAAAACTTATCAGTTCATGCCTATGCGGGCATAGTTAAATTCTGAGCGCAGAGGACAAGCCTTGCCCGCATTAGCACAATTGAACCCATATCTCCAGAGCTCCTATACTGATGTATTAAGACCGTAATTGAGTTGGGGTGGTATTCGCGGCGGTTGGCGCCGCGCAGCTTAATTGGGTTGCCATTAACGTTGAAGATACCGTCGACCAGCGCCGTCTGCTTGAATCCAATACAGTGGGAGATGACGCTGCCGAAGTCAATGACGCGCTCGTAGCGTTAGGG
Source organism: Ilyonectria robusta (assembly GCF_021365365.1). Lineage (NCBI taxonomy): Eukaryota > Fungi > Ascomycota > Sordariomycetes > Hypocreales > Nectriaceae > Ilyonectria > Ilyonectria robusta. Next base: position 326,945 of record NW_025764475.1, read on the forward strand.
CATCTGAGCCAGCCACTTTACTGTGACCTGCTGTAACCTGTGGAAAACCATCGAAAGGAGCGACATAAACAACGAGCTCGGCCTCGCAATGGGCCGCAGGTGCTTGAGAGTCTCGTCGATGGAGCACTGCAATTGGGCTTGAGAGCATGACACGGCTGGGCCAGATTGGTGGGCTCTGGTCGGTTCTGAAAGGACTTCATCGGATGCATTCAACATCACCAATACTGAGACAAGTAATACTTAGATAAGAGATAGTCAAGACTGTCAATTCATTCTTTAGGAGACACCGAGCCGTGCTTGGCCCGAGCATGGCTTTTTGCATGCATTTTGTTGTCCAGTGTGATCTTGCAAATATTACAATTGCTTTTCTCGTCATCCCGCAATTTAGACCAGTGTTTTCTCTTCAAGTGCTTGCTGAGGTCAGTGGAAGAGTGAAAATCCCGCGTGAGGTCATCGATACGAGGATCATCAAACGACAGATCCATTGCTATACCAATGCACAGATAGCACCTTGTCGGTCTTTCATCTTTCTCTGTGACAATTACTGACTTGATGATAGCAAGTATAAAAGAGTGCAGTTGTGAAGCCGGCATACTCCAAGTTGAAACCTCTGCTGAAGTACGTATTTGACGTTGCGTACAACCTTCCTCCACAGGACAGAACGCAATAATTGCATCAATGACATCGTTCCTCTGTTTTAATTGGCCCTTCAGTGTGGTAGCCATAGGAGATTCCAGTGCCTGTAGCAATCGTTTCTGCGCTGGTAGTTGAGGACGACAAGATGATTCTGGAAGGAGGTCGGTAGAGCTTGGAAACTTGCCCCCATTGAGTTGGTGTTCGATGTCAGCATTTGCTTGCTCATCGGTCCAACGGTGTCTAGTATCATGACAAAGTGACCTCCGCAGCCTTTGTTTCGCATTATTCAGTCTCCGTTGACCTTTCTTGCGCTCCTCTGACTTTAGGGGGAATTTTCTGAGATCTCGTTTCAGACTTTTAATTTCCGGGTTGGTGTTGATAGATGCGGCCTGCTCAGGTGTCAAGTCTGTAGGACGCCGTTTGCTCATGGAATGACCGAGGCTACAGGCCTGCTTGACAAGCGCATGTTGAGGTGTTGTTTGTCCACGGATAATACCCCAAATATCGGCTGAGACATTGCGGGTGAGATAATTCCTTTGGAACGGAGTTGAGTCGGCATGATCTAGCGTAAGGTTCCGAAGCGCCGAGCTAATATCACCTGCATTAAGAATATTAGTATAGCTTTTTATAAAGTGAAAGAGGGTTTATACCGCTCTGATCAAGACTGTTTGCTGCGTTATAACGTAGGTTATATGATATCGTGGGATATTCAATACCCAAGAGCACCCCTATCCTTCGAATCCAATTCGCCATCATCTGATAGGATATAGGTTGATCTGGTGAAATCGAGTATCCTGTCAACGTTTCAACTGGTCGTCTAAATATACAAACGTCCTTCAGGTCATCCCTCAGAGGTAGCGGTAACTCGAACTCTCCTGGGTGGATATCGAGTTTATCAAGTTGTTGCGATGAGGTGAGGCTAGGTGACTGGAATGCTTGATGGCGGAAGAGGATTCCCAAGAGAAATGCATGAGGACTTAACATCAGAGAAGGGTCAAATATGATTTCAGGGATCGTGAATGTCTTCCTGGTAATGTGTTAGAATCTCTAGCAATGTATCCAACAAAACGACCGCAAACTCACGTTTCCTTCTCTCCAAGGTATGTTTTTGTAAATTCCAGAGAAAATTGGATTAGTGTATTATGCGGTCCGCCTTCCGGATCCCTTGCTCGCACAAGCCGAATATCTCCATATCGAAGTCGTAAGATAGAAGTCGGACGTGAACCAGCAGGAGCCATAAGGAGGAGGAATAGTACGAGATAGATCCTTATCTCTCCAAGCTTGAATGATTTCTTTGTTGTGCTCAAAACGGTCTTAATCTGTTCTTTGAGGTTGTCGATCGTCATACAACGGTTCATTCGCCTCTGGCTGCTTAAGTTGTGGTCCTTGCCTAAGGCTCTTAAGACCTTTGGATGTTAGATAGTTCTTCTTAGTAGTAGTGGGTATAATGGCTACCTTGTGCATACCCCGAGTCAACTTTGGACATATTTTCTCGCCTACGGCTCTCTCGAAGGCGAGTCGAAAAACTTTCCAATATGTGCCCAGTGAACTTAGTTTCCTTATTCCTCGTTTCTTCCTGCCGTTTGGGCTAGTCTTCTGCCCGAGTAGCCAATCGAAAAATGTGCGAAGGAGACGAAGGGATATAGACTTGTAGTGTTCTTGGTAGTCGGTAACCTCGAGTACACTGCTGCAAAACCTGTAGAAAGAGTTTAGTAAAGCGGTAACTAAAGCGAAGTAGTCTTGTATTCTTACTCGGACCAATATGCCTCAATACCATCGAGAAGTACGTTTGTGCCTTGACTGTAATCCTGGCATTCTAAGTCCTTCTCATTTAAATTCTGCAATAATTGCCGGTAATACTCTACTGGATGAGTATTTCCATCAAAGAGCCGGAGTTGATCTTCAACATCATATTCATTATCAGAATCTTCAAAATCTGTTATATCAGTGTCCGGGTCGTCTTGGGACTTATCGACATCAAATATGTCCTCATAGTCAAAGGTTGAGGCATCAGAATCATCTGAATCAGGTAAACAAGACTTTTGTTGTGCCATGGTTGGATTCAGTGAGGGGGCAGAGAAAGAGTAAAGAGTGTCTTGGATGAACGGGTAGCTGTAAAATATTAATCGACCAGAAAGGGATGTCTATATATACTTGACGATTTTAGGATGTAATGAGAGTCCACTTTTTAAGTGGCAATACATTAGATCATACAGAGCCATTTTTGGATTAGTTGGTGGGCCGCAGAGAAGCTGGCTGGGTAGGGCCCTGTTAGCTTTAATTTCTTTATGGAAAGTACTAGCTTTATTAATGGGGTAGCCAAAGTGCACATCTTACATAATAGCCAGATAAGGATTCAGGAGCCAGCTGTAGTAGAGGAGCCAAAGATACTGAAGGGAGGGGTGTTTGGGAGGGAAGAAATAGAGGTAGTAAGCAGTAGAATCAGGTATGGGTGAGTCCGGTTGCTATAGCTCATATCCCACAGCATGTTGTATGCAAATAGATGCACTGAATAATACCTTATTCCCATGCCGCTCAGGTTGGCGGTATACTCCATGCGAACTGTATTGTGGGTGGGCGGTGTGTGTGTGCGCCTCTAGTGCAGTTAGTTATCTGGGGCAGAGGCAGCCAGTGGTTTAGATGTGGTGAGTCAGACAGGTGAATATAGCCTAAGGATGCAGCTTAGATAAGGAGGCTCCAGTAAGGTGCGGTGCAGTGCAGTGCAGTGCAGTACTGAGCTGAGCTGTGCTGTGCTGTACTGAGCTGAATGTTATGCCAGGTGCAGGTGTAAAGTGCTGTGGGTATTGTAGTGGGGGAAGTGTGCTATACGAGCGTTAAGTGCGTTATATGTTATGCTAAGTTTGTAATTAAAGCGGCACGAGAATTTTACGTAATATACTACCAAATCTAGGAGCAAAATCTACCAAAAGTAGAAGTAAAAAAGCCGTTACATTGTTTAAGATAGTAATAGTAGCAGTAGTAGTTATAGCTATATATAGTAATATTATATAAATAGAAACCTAGAAACTTATAATTAAAATAGCAGCTTAAGTAATAATAATAATAATAATAATAATAATAAAGATAATAAGTAGAAGAAGAAGGAAGAAGATAATAATAAGAATAAAAGTAGAAATAGAGCTAGTAATATAAATAAAAATAAAAATAAAAATACTATTTAATATATTTACTAATAGCTTTCTAATAGTATTAAAGCCCTATTTAACTAGACTGTATTTTTATTTATAGTAGCTTCT